>NC_133328.1:412920533-413235533 GCF_042186555.1 Aquarana catesbeiana | reverse complement strand
TTCCTAGAGCTGGCCGTCTGGCCAAACTGAGCTATCGGAGGAGAAGAGCCTTGGTGAGAGAGGTAAAGACAAACCCAAAGGTCACTGCAGCCCTCCACCAGTCGGGGCTTTATGGCAGAGTGGCCCGACGGAAGCCTCTCCTCAGTGCAAGACACATGAAAGCACGCATGGAGTTTTCTAAAAAACACCTGAAGGACTCCAAGATGGTGAGAAATAAGATTCTCTGGTCTGATGAGACCAAGATAGAACTTTTTGGCCTTAATTCTAAGCAGTATGTGTGGAGAAAACCAGGCACTGCTCATCACCTGTCCAATACAGTCCCAACAGTGAAGCATGGTGGTGGCAGCATCATGCTGTGGGGGTGTTTTTCAGCTGCAGGGACAGGATGACTGGTTGCAATCGAGGGAAAGATGAATGCGGCCAAGTACAGGGATATCCTGGACGAAAACTTTCTCCAGAGTGCTCAGGACCTCAGACTGGGCCGAAGGTTTACCTTCCAACAAGACAATGACCCTAAGCACACAGCTAAAATAACGAAGGAGTGGCTTCACAACAACTCTGACTGTTCATGAATGGCCCAGCCGGAACCCTGACTTAAACCCAATTGAGCATCTCTGGAGAGACCTAAAAATGGCTGTCCCAACATTTACCATCCAACCTGACAGAACTGGAGAGGATATGCAAGGAGGAATGGCAGAGGATCCCCAAATCCAGGTGTGAAAAACTTGTTGCATCTTTCCCAAAAAGACTCATGGCTGTATTAGATCAAAAGGGTGCTTCTACTAAATACTGAGCAAAGGGTCTGAATACTTAGGACCATGTGATATTTCAGTTTTTTTCTTTCTTTTTTAATAAATCTGCAAAAATGTCAACAATTCTGTGTTTTTCTGTCAATATGGGGTGCTGGGTGTACAATAACCACTAGCCTACCGCCCACTGTCATATGACGGCGGGACGGTAAGGCTCTAGTTCTGGGTGGACGTCATATGACGTGAGCCCGTTTAAACAGGGCATGCGCGTGTGCGTGCAGCCCTGTACTGTCGGTTTGTCCCTGAGACACCGCTCGTCACCAACAGGGGTGAACAGCCACTGGCCATGGCTGTTTACCACGTGATCGGCTGTGATGAAGTCACGGCCGATCATAAATGGCAGCTCGTCACCGACGATAGTAAAAAGCCATTCGCCCAATAAAAGTGCACCTGTCACATAAGAGACTGCCATCAGTGCCCTGCCACCCATCAGTGACCGCCAGCGGTGCACCCGTCACCCATCAGTGACCGTGGCCTGTCACCCATCAGTGACAGTCGCCTGTCAACCATCTGCGACCATCACCCGTCACCATCCGTGGCCTGTCACCCATCAGTGACCATCGCCTTTCACTATCATCACCTCTCAGTGAACGTCAACTGCCACCCATCGCACAGCCCATCAGCGACCGTCACCAGCCACCCATCTGTCACCGGTCGCACAGCTACCCGCAACACAGCCATGTCCAAAAGAGTATATACTAGTGAGGAGGCATTGCAGATCCTCTCCATGACTAATGAGAGCACCTGGGAGTTCTCATCAGATTCCAATTCTAATTCCGAAATCAAATTCGGAATTTGAACCGATAGAGAGTAGTAATGATTTGGATGAAGAATGGGTCCCTCCTAAAAGGGCACGCCACTCTGGAAACCAGGCAGCCACCAGCAACCAGGATTATATTCCCAGGCCCAGTACCAGCACTGCCGCCAGCAATAGGCCCCAGGAACAAAGGCCCAGTACCAGCGCTGCCGCCAGCAATAGGCCCCAGTAACAAAGGCCCAGTACCAGTGCTGCCACATCACACCTGAGTACCAGCACAGGAAATTCAACTCCAACTACTGGAGTGTCACGTCCCCCAAGAGCCAGGGCCGCTACATACATGCCAGATGGTCTTGCCAAACCAACATGGCTGCCTTCCAACTTGGGATCATCAATTACTCCCCCTTTCACAGCACAGCCAGGTGTGCAGGCCAACACCCAAAATTTCACAGAGATCGATTGCTTTCATCTGTTTTTGCCCGACACTTTGTTATAATTCATTGTAGACCAGACAAAATTGTATGCCCAGCAATATATTGCCAACAACCCCCAATCAGCTTATGCCCATCCGTTTGAGTGGAGAGATATGATTTTGGAGGCGTTCAAAATAGTTTTTGGGCCTCACCCTAAACATGGGGCATACAAAAAAAAAAAAAAAAAAAGAGAAGGAAGAAGAAGGAAATGCCTATTGGTCCACCAACCCCATCCACCATACGCCCATGTATTCTGCCGCAATGCCCAGGTACCAATATGAGGCGATTATGAGATTCTTTCATTTTAAACGACAACACCCAGCGCCCTCCCCGCAATCATCCAAATTCCGATAAATTATATAAGATTCGCCCACTGATAAATTTATTTTCCGATTTGCATAACTCTATGTCCCCGAGAAGCATATATGTGTGGATGAGTCTCTGGTACCATTTTCAGGCCGGCTAGGAATAAAAATAAAATATATTCCTAGCAAAAAGGCCAAATATGGAGTAAAATTTTACAAGCTCTGTAAGAGAGCCATGAGATATCTGTATGCATTCCGCATATATGAAGGAAGAGATTCCCAGCTCCAGCCCCCTGAGTGCCCGGCCTATATGGGCACAACTGGAAAAATCGTATGGGACCTGGCTTATCCACTTCTGAAAAAAGGATATCATACCTGTATATACCTTGACAACTTTTATACCAGCCTGCCCCTTTTCAAAAACCTATATAGCAACAAAACCCTGGCCTGCGGAACCTCAAGAAAAAATAGGAAGGGCTTCCCACAATCCATAGTAAACAAAAAGCTGCAAACGGGGGAAAGAGCAACACTGAGATGCAATGAAGTGCTGGCCTTGAGGTGGAAGGATAACAGGAACGTGCACATGATGTCCTCCATTCACGATGACACTACAGTAGTTTAGCGAAGACGGGGTCCCACTGAAAAACCGACATGTGTCCAAGATTATAATCTCTACATGGGGGGGTGGATTTCAATGATCAAATGATTCAGCCCTATTTGTCAATAAGGAGGTCCCAATTCTGGTAAAAGAAGGTAGCAATTTATCTCATCCATTTGGCCGTTTTTATAATGCCTACATAGTCTACACAAAATCCACAGAAAGCCCCGCCCCCTTCCTAAAATTCATAGAAGTAGTAGTCACGTCCCTCATCTATCAACAAAGACCCCCCTCCCCACCCAGAAGATCTTCGCTCTGATGCTGTTAGCCGACTTCATGAACGCCACTTCCTGTACAACATTCCACCATCGGAAGCAGGCAAAAAAGCGTGTGCAGCAGAAGAGGATTTTGAAAAGATACCAGCTTCTATTGTCCCTCCCAACCTGGCCTTTGCATTGGTGAATGCCTCGAACTTTATCATACATCCCTAAAATATTAGCCCAGATTTTCCCCATTTTCATCATCTGTGCTGACCATTTTCCATGCTTCCCCATGCTTGGACTGCTTGCACGTGAACTGACCCTGGCCTGTTTTATGGACTATGCTTTTGCCTTCTGCCTGGACTGATCTGTTGCCCTGCTACTGTAGTACACAGGGGTCTCACACATGTGAGGGGCTCCAGAATAGTTTTTCCGGATGGAGAAAACAATTTTTTTTTGTTTTCTCCGGGTTTTGTAATTTCCGGACTAGGGTCTGGAGTCCGGAGGATTCAAAGAGATTTGGGTGGGTCGAAGCCTCTACCCCGGCCCTCAGCCTACTTCTGACTTACTGCCATCATGCCTTTACCTGTCGCATGAATGGACCACACCTCTGCCCGCCACCTGGACTATGCAAATAATTAGCTGCAGCAAGAGGCAGTATGTTTATGAAGGGCTGGAGAGCGGTACAATAAGTGTCTGCAGGAAACGGTGTACCAGGACCAATATTATGGCTGTGCTGGCTGTCTCTGCCTGGACAATGTCTATGGAAAAATTCTTAGGCTGTGCTGACAATATCCTTGTGCTGACAGTGACTATAGACAATATTCCTGCCTGCTGCCTGGATAATTACTATTGCTGTCGCTAAGCACATCCCTGACTGCTGCCTGGACCAGTGCTCTCTTCTGTGGACACTACTAAAAGCACAGGTAGTACTTTTTTTTTTTTTACCCCTTCCGCAATAGAATTTTATTTTGGATTGTAATTCTTGGTATGTACATGCTATGTGTTAGAAATATGAAGGGCCTTCAAAAATGATAGGTTGCCAGGAAATTATCTATGTAATGTATGCTCCTAGAACGCCTGATGGTGCTACTTGGATATTGGGCCTCTGTATGTGGCCAAGCTGTGTAAAAGTCTCACACATATGGTATCCCCATACTCCAGAGGAGTAGCAGAATGTATTTTGGGGTGTCATTTTTGCTATATATTTGCGATTTGTTGGAAATATCTTATAAATGGACAACTTTGTGTAAAAAAAAAAAAAAAAAAAAAAAATGCGTTTTCATTTTTTTCCCCACATTTTCCAAAAACTTCTGGAAAAAAAAAAACTGTTCAAAAGACTCATTATGCCTCATAGATTATATGTTGGGGTGTTTGCTTTCCAAAATGGGGTCATTTTGTGGGAAATTCCATTGTCCTGGTGCTCCAGGGCCTTCAAAAATGTAATAGGTAATGAGATGTGCAATTTATGCACGTAGATCGCCTAATGGTGCTGCATGTATGTATGTATGTATGTATGTATGTATGTATGTATGTATGTATGTGGCCAGGCTGTGTAAAAGTCCCACACATATGGTATCCCCATACTTAGGAGGAGTAGCAGAATGTATTTTGGTGTGTAATTTGTTGTATGCATATGCTCTGTGAGAGAAATAACCAGTTACTATGACAATTTTTTTTTTTTTTTTTACAAAACACCTTCCTTTTGCAAAGAATTGTGGGAAAAATTACAACTTAAAAAAACTCACCAGAGGTATTACTTAATACCTTGGAATGTCTACTTTCTAAAGAGGGGTGATTTGGGGGGTATTTGTACTTTTTTGACTTGTTAGTACCTCAAGAAATGAGATTCACCTGATGTACGGAAGGCCTGATCAGATGTTTTCAATTTTCAGCGATTGGCACCATAGTTTGTGTAGACTATAACTTTCACAAAGACCAAATAATATACACAAATTTGGGTTATTTTTACCAAAGATATATAGCAGTATAAATTTTGGGCAACATTTATGAAAAAAATTACTAATTTGCTAAATTTTATGAAAAAACAATGAAAAAAGGCAATTTTTCACAAAATTTACAGTCTATTTTTATTTATAGCACAAAAAAAAAAAAAAAAAAAAAAAAAAAAAACACACACACACACACACACACACACATTAGTGATTAAATACCACCAAAAGAAAGCTCTATTTGTGTGAAAAAAGGACACAAATTTCATTTGAGTACAGTGTTGCATGACTGAGTAATGTCAAAGTGTGAGAGCACCGAAAGCTGAAAATTGGTCTGGGCAGAAAGGGGGTTTAAGTGCCCTATATTGAGGTGGTTAATGAGGAAAAAAAAAAAAAAAAAAGAGAACTTAAATGATTTTAGCAAATGGCAAATTTAGCAAATTTGTCATAATTGTGATGATTGTGGCTTACAGCTCATGAAAACCCCAAATCCACGTCGTCAGAAAATTAGAATATTGTGAAAAGGTTCTAGGCTCAAAGTGTCCCACTATGATCAGCTAATTAAGCCAGAACACCTGCAAAAGGGTTCCTGAGCCTTTAAATGGTCTCTGTCTGGTTCAGTAGGAATCACAATCATGGGAAAGACTGCTGACCTGACAGTTGTGCAGAAAACCATCATTGACACCCTCCATAAAGGAGAGAAAGCCTCAAAAAGGTAATTGCAAAAGAAGTTGGATGTTCCCAAAGTGCTGTATCAAAGCACATTAATAGAAAAAGTTATGTGGAAGGGTAAAGTGTGGAAGAAAAATGTGCACAAGCAGCAGGGATGACCGCAGCCTGGAGAGGATTGTCAGGAAAAGGCCATTCAAAAGTTTTGGGGACTTTCACAAGGAGTGGACTGAGGCTGGAGTCACTGCATCAAGAGCCACCACACACAGACGGATCCTGGACATGGGCTTCAAATGTCATATTCCTCTTGTCAAGCCACTCCTGAACAACAAACAACGTCAGAAGCGTCTTACCTGGGCTAAAGAAAAACAGACCTGGTCTGTTGCTCAGTGGTCCAAAGTCCTTTTTTCTGATGAGAGCAAATTTTGCATCTCATTTGAAAACCAAGGAGTATGAAAACCAGAGTAGGGAGGAAGAATGGAGAGGCACACACTGCAAGATGCTTGAAGTCCAGTGTGAAGTTTCCATAGTCTGTGTTGATTTGGGGAGCCATGTCATCTGCTGGTGTTGGTCCACTGTGCTTCATTAAATCCAGGGTCAACGCAGCAATCTACCAGATTTTGGAGCACTTCATGCTTTCTTCTGCAGATGAGCTCTATGGGGATGCTAACTTCATTTTCCAGCAGGACTTGGCACCTGCACACACTGCCAAAAGCACCAAAACCTGGTTCAATGACCATGGGATTACTGGTGCCTGATTGGCCAGCAAACTCGCCTGACCTGAACCCTATAGAGAATCTATGGGGCTTTGCCAAGAGAAAGATGAGACAAGAGAACGAACAATGCAGAAGAGCTGAAGGCCGCTATTGAAGCATCCTGGTCTTCAATAACACCTCAACAGTGCCACAGGCTGATAGCTTCCATGCCACGCCGCATTGAGGCAGTAATCGCTGCAAAAGGGGCCCGAACCAAGTACTGAGTACATATGCATGTTTATACTTTTCAGAGGTCCGATATTGTTCTATGTACAATCCTTGTTTAATTGATTGCATGTAATATTCAAATTTTCTGACATTGTGGATTGGGGGGTTTCATGAGCTGTAAGCCATAATCATCACAAATTATGACAAATTACGGCTTGAACTATCTTGCTTTGCATGTAACGAGTCTATCTCATATATTAGTTTCACCTTTTAAGTTGCATTAGTGAAATAAATGAACATTATTGATATTTGATCATTACATATAAAGTCTGCCTGGAAGTACTGCCCAGTGATGGTTCTTCATACTGTTCTTTATCTTCACTAGATACCTGTATCTATCACTTCGTTAGACTAATGGAAACCAGCAGATTATCCGTGTGAATGAGATTTTATCCAAACAGCTAATGAGCGATACAGAGATACCCACCAAAGTGAAAACCTACATATTTTAATCTACCGTATATTTAAATCCATATGTATAAAAGTAAACTAGGGTAAAAATGTAAAAAACAACAAAACTTTGAGGCAAACACTACATTACTAATTGAAAACAAAAAAGGTACTCACTGACTCCTAACAAAAGCCTGAGCTCATTTGACTGTACTTCTATGGATCACAGGAGTGCAGTTCGTTTTGCACTCCTGTGACCCATTTTCAGCAGAGAGCAGGCTGAAGTCCGCTCTCTGCTGATTTCACTAATGTCAGTCCAGGCTCAGCGTCATCACAACCACAAAGTCAGGATCCACCTAGAACCCTGAACTGTCACCTGGCTCAACCTCTCAATGAGAACCTGACCTGGCCGACCCCCCCCCCACAGCTCAGCGCTCCAATGAGCGTGGAGGGGCAGAGCAGAGAGCTGTGACTGACAGGCAGCAGCTCTCTGCTTGGGGAGCTGTGAGAACCGAGCCATCGGAGATGTTCGATCGCTCGGTTCTCAGTGTAGAGGCGCCGGGGGGACAGATGCAGCACTGGACCAATGCTGCATCCACCGAGATAAGTATGAATGGGGGGGGGGGGGGGGGAACAAACCACACTTCCCTTTTAAATGTCAGCCAGATCCTGCATGCACAGTTCATCCATCTATTGCCAGCAAATATGAAAAACTCACATCAGGCAAACACACGTGTGTGTGCCTATGGGGAAGGAATGGGCGAGTTCAGGCTGTGGCTGTCTTGGTGGAAACCATGATTGCCAGGAAATCTATGCCAATGTTTCTCAACGCCAGTCTTCAAGTACCCCCAACAGGTTGTGTTCTCAGACTTTCCATTATTTTGCACAGGTGGTGATTTGATCAGTTCCACTGCCTTAGTAATTACCACAGCTGTTTCATCTGAGGGAAATCCTGAAAACATGACCTGTTGGGGGTACTTGAGGACTGGATTTGAAACATTAATCTATGCCACCTGACTTTCCTCCAGACTTGGCCAAGTAAGATTGGCCAGAAGCTAAAAAGGGCCAAATGGTTGCATATTCTGTACTGTCTGTGTGTCAATTGTTGATTTTTTTTTTCTGGGATACACCTAACAGTGTACTTACCCATTTTTAGCCCGCTCCAGTCACGTGCTTATCCATTTTCAGCCCACTCCAGTCACGTGATTCAGCTCCCATGTCAGTCAGCAGCAGAGAGGAGGGAGCACCGACAGATGGACCAAAGGGGCCTATAGCTGACTTCACCTCTCTCAGGCATTCCAGCCGTTGTCAAGCACTCTCTCCTCTCCCCTGCAACTGCTGCTGTCCAATTTTATTGCCATCTATTGGGGGAGGGGGGGGTAATAAAAGTGTAAGTTCTCCTTTACAGAAAACTGTAAGGTGAACTTACACTGGAGCCCCTTCCCATCGCACCTGGTCCTGCTAACCTGGAGTCTGGCCATCTCCCGTTCTGACAGATTGTATCGCTGATTTATCAGTCTGGGGGATTTGAAATCCCCACGGCTTTCTCACTTCTTCGCATGCAGTGATAGGACGGGCTACGCGGGTTCTGATTGATCAGCACCACCCACCAATTAGAATGCTCCTATATGTGCCTCCCAACGAGGTAGAGCTTTCTTTTGGTGGCATTTGATCAGTTTTTTTTTTTGTTGCGCAAAATTTTTTCCTTTCCTTCCTAAATTTCTTCATCAGTTTAGACCAATATGTTTTCTGCTGCATATTTTTGATTTTAAAAAAATCCCAATAAGGGTATATTGATTGGTTTGCTCAAACCTTGTAGTTTCTACAAACTATGGGATAGATTTATGGCATTTTTATTAATTTTTTTACTATTAATTGCAGCGATCAGCAATTTTGAGCAGGACTGCAATATTGCGGCAGATCAATCAATCAGACACTTGACACTTGAAACCTTTTTGGGAACCAGTGACATTACAGTGATCACTGTATAAATGACACTGGCAGGGAAGGGGTTAAAGTGAGGGGCAGTTAAATCTCTCTCTCATGGGGGGGCGCTGGAGCACCGCTTTAAGATGGGAATTTCCCTCTTTTTTAAAAGACGCAAAACAAAACAAAAAAAACAAAAACAAACAAACAAACAAAAAACGAAGGAGTGAAGAATAAATGAATAGTTTTTGCTAAAAACCATACATTTTAAAATGCCCCACTCCATGCTGATGTTATTTCATACCAAACTGGACAAAATTGGTTTAAAATGTAGGGTCATTAGTTTGTTACATCTGGTTTTTCTGATTTGCTTATCTTGGTTTTATACAAATAGTAGTAACTATATACAGTCAAATCAATCACACAAAATCACATTTTGCCAGCCTAGCATTACAAATACTTTTCCAATAAAAGCACAATAGGCTTGTATCAGTGTGGGGAAGGCTGTACAAGGCCTTTTACTATAGCCAGCTGCAGTAAATTGGCCAAGAAAGGTTACATATTTGTTATTGTTATTTTGTAGAATAAAGTCAGGCTGAAGTTATACATTCCTGCTCCAGCAGCTTGCCATTTACCGTGCTCTCTCCCACTTCATTTCTAATTCTCTAAAAGAGACTAATGGAATTTACAATCTGTTCAGACTTGTAATGCAGAGTTTACTCAAGGGCTTAAATCACATGCTGGTTTTGCCTTTAGGACACAGCCCCAGAATTTCAGACAGAAAATATTATTCGCAAAAAACACAATAGCCTTGGGCATGTTAAAACTCCGAACGACAAAATAAAACGTCTTATAGAGAAAAAAAACAAAAAAAAAACAAAGTCTACTAACAAATGATGTTTAATTAGCATATTATTTGTTGTGATGTTTAATTAGCAAATTATTTGTACCTCTGACCCACACAATTTTTTAATGTAGATAACCTGATGCAGCAGTAACATAGCAAACTAGGAAAATCTGTACTTCTAGTTAAAGAATGTGTTTTGTCTGCGGAAATAATTTTTAGTTTTGTAATAAAATAGTATTCATCTCCCACCAATAGAGCCTCCCTACTGGTAAGAAGTAATGGCATCACAAACACATCCTTTGTTTTGCTGTAATTCTAGAATCTCGGCGATCCCGCCTGCAATTCAAAAACCGCCTAGGAGTTAAACTATTAGGTTACATTAACACCTGCGATCAAGGCTGGTGCGAACTGTAGTGGCAGGAATCTACAGATTCCTGCTGCAGCTGTGAGCAGCTAGGTGCAGCTGCTGGCCCTGTTCACTATAATGGTAGGTCACAAGCAGCCACAGCTATCCATAAAGCCAGCGATTACCTGCGGTGATCTCTGCTGGATGAACATTGTCTGTGCAGATATCCCCAGAACAGCCACAGCAGGAATCAGAAGATTCCAGACACTACAATTCGCACCAGCCTTAATCGTCAGTCTAAATGTAGCCCTAAAGTAGGATTCCCGTTAAATTTCAACTAATCTTAAAAGTGGTTGTAAACCCTCACATATACCGAGTTAAGTGAATAGCCTCAGGTGATACACATATATGAACCAAATCCTTCTACATAAAGTTTTACTTGTTTATCCGCAGTCTTCTCTTCCCTACAACTTGTCAAAGTGATAAAATCTGTATGCATCTGTGACTAGTACAGAGAAGGAAGTAGAAAACTGCAGTTAACAACCGAGACACTGTGTCAGAGCTGATTGGAGGAAAGGGGCACACCCCCTCTACATTAGGCAGAGAAACAAAGGAACAGGCAGAGCTGCATTGTGAATAGACAAGCTCTCTGCTTATCTTCCTCTCCAACACAAATTTTTTGCCCATGTTAACTCATGTGTCGAAAAAAATTCTCATGCCGATAACAAAGGAACGAAGCCCCAGTGAGAAACAACACTTAGAGCTTTGGAGAGAGATAAGTAAACACTACAGATATATGTGCTTAGCTCAAATTCCATGACTGGGGGTTACAACCACTTGCTCGCCCATACTTCCCAAATACCTATTCTGATTACCAAATGTAAGAAAAATCTCTATACTTCATTTCTAGGGTGATCTGGCAATCAGTTCCCCTCTGTCAGGCAGCACCAGCTGCAGGGGAGAGTAGAGAGTACCGACAACAGATGGGCCATAGTAAGATTGTGGGTAACATCATCGGCCTTTGTTGAGAGCTCTTTTCATGCCCCTGCTGACACGGGGGGGGGACGCGCACACACACACACACACACACACACACACACACACACCAGAATGGGCTGAAAACAGGCAAGTATACAGAGCTTACATAGGTCTGTCAGAATAGGAGTTAGGAGGAGGGAGGGAGCATTTTTAAAGAGCAGTTAGGATTTGACTGGAATTCTACTTTAACATAAAGAGGTCAATGTCAGACAGACAACTAGCATTTTCAAAAGACAAGATCGTAATGGCAGCCCACATGTTTCCTTCCTAACAGTTCACATTTTTGGGCCCGGTCACACTAATGTGCATTTCAGTTATTTGTGGTAAAACATGCATTATATCTCGCATTACTGCAACATGCAGTACTAATTTTATATTGCACACACCAACACACCTAGGTAGTGAAGCACAGTGCACTTATGTTTTGAATCACAACACCTTTATGTCCCTTAAAATATGTTGCAGTGCTCATCAGCCCATTTTGTTTTAATAAAATTTAGTCAGAAATAACAAATCAGCACAAGGGACATTTACAGTCAGTAGGATTTGTCATTTGTGCTGCTGGCTCAACTGTTAGCTGTAATCCCTCCATCAATGCGAGCACCCCCTCCCCCCCAGCATAATCTTCTGTGGTGCAATCGCGGCTAATAGAGCCGTCAGAACAGCAACAGTCACTTATCAAGAGTGCCCAACTATGCCCGCCCTTTCCACCCAGATCCTCCATTTACTATCACATCTATGAATGAAACTGGATCTATGAATGGAGGGGTTGGAGCTTTTATTCATCCTTCACTCCTACATTCAGAGATCATTTTCCATTAACAGAATCAATAGTACAGCTACTACAAATGGCGGACAGGGATGTAAAACATAATTAGATGATGAAATTCAGCACTTGCCTTTAGTAATTCAAAGCTTTTTTTCCCCATAATCCACGATTATGCACAATGCTGTGTTTAAATGTAGTATGTTCCATTTTCAACCAGCACATGCATGTTAACTGGAGCAAGCAAAAACCAAGGCACTTTGCCTTTTTCATTCACTGGGGCTATGGTTAGCCCCGATGCAAGTGGTGTGAATGGGCTTTTACATGGTGTGACTTGTTGCAGGGTTTTCTAGTCTTCCGCTTCATGCCCATTTGTAACAATCTGAAAATTCGATGGCTGGCTTGGTAAAGAGTTTTTACAGTTCAAAACATTGCAGATGGCAGACTCAGTAAAATGTAACAAAGTGTTACAGTTTTTGTGTACTGCTTTTTGCCATCCATCATCTGCATATGAGGAATATGACCCAGGGTACACTGATCTCCAAAAGGAATCGACTGGTTGATTTCGCATATGCCTCAGAAGCCCTGATATTAATGTTGGAGGTTGCTATATTGTTGGTAATCAGAAAGTCAAGCAGCTCAGTGAGCATACAGGTCTATGACAGCAACCAGAGGTGCATGCCATCCCAACTAGGCATCATGCCGAAGGGTTCTTGTAAACCATGTGCTCTTTAAGAATTTGCATTGCAAGCAACAGACAGGGTTTCCCCAAGGAGTAAGGTGTGTGGCGTATTACTTACATACATACCTGCTTTCCACTGACTCCAGCAGCGAGGTATCTATAGGATTTATCAGCTCTAATCATCTGTCATGGTCATAATATTTCCAATGATTGTGTTTTGCTACCCAGATAGATAATTTTTTATGTGCATTCAACAAGGGACTATATCTCTAAAGGTCATGATTGCTACCAAAGGGTAGAACTTACAGTGTTGAATATTTGGGAAGGTGTTGATCCAACAGTGATCCCAACAACACTGCAGCTTAATATAGAAGAAATTCTTTGAGTGAAAACCTCATTAATTAAGGCCATATAATTACCCCTTGATCTGTTAAAGTATGCACTACTACCAGGAATTTGAAATGTTCTTCCTTTTTTGAGTAACAGGTTCTTAAGGGGGTTCTTTAATGATGCGCTGATGTGCTTTTATGAGATGAGGTTATGATGGTGGTCCAGCTGCTAACTGGAATTTTCTGGTGACAATGTTGTCATTTTTTAAATTTGGTAGAGGGTCAGAGAATTTAAAAAAACAATATTTATGTAATAATTTTTCTATACTTTTTGCTATACTGCATTTGTCCTATGACCCATTCAAGATGTTATTAGTCTTGGATTTCTAAGGACTACATGTCCCATTGCTACCTGCAAGCATTGATGGTGTGATGCGAGGGTTGTTTTTTTCCTGTGGCGGCTCACTCGTAAAACTTTTCATCACCTCTGCAGTATAGTTGTAGTTCAGAAGGTGGGCTCCATAAAACGAGTGACACAGCCGTGCATATTTAAAAAAGACATAGTGAATATGTGTCACTGCATTAAAAGGAAATAGGTCCACTGGGATTCTTCAAAAAAGTACCTTTACATATTTCAAGATAATTCAGAATAATAGAAGTAGGTTAAAACAAATGGAAATTCTATGTGAAAAGAAATACGGTATTATGGTTTTGACCATAGATACACTAGACCGATGCCAAACACTTTGTCATTAAGAATTTAACAGGTATGTTAGCCTACAGGTGTTTATTTATTTGCTTCAGTGGTGTCAGAACACTTTCACATAGTTGCGGCTTGATTATTTAGTTATTTCCTACTATATATAATTTTTCTTTGATTATCTATTCATCTCACAACATATCAGCGCTTTAGTACACTAGTTACACGAGTGATGGGCAGCCTTACTGACTAATTGGGAGGCTGACTGCAGGGATGCCACATTTTTTACAGGGGGGAAAAAAAAAAAAAATATATATGTATGTATGTATGTATGTATGTATGTATGTATGTATGTGTATATATATATATATATATATATATATATATATATATATATATATATATATATATATATATATATATATATATATATATATATATATATATATATTTGCCGTCTAGATCAATTAATCCACTGAACATGCCGACATATGCTTTTCACTGCAGGTAATTTCTGCTAATGCAATTTGCCCATCTTATACTCCACTTGAATTACCCAAATTTGTACTGCATTTATTCTAACAGCTGCATTAGTTGCATTCTAATCCAGTATGTCTACATTTAAAGCAAACGTTGTAAGCTCATGGGATCATCAGTTTATTCATTAGCCATCGCAGACATAAAAATGCACTTACCACTTTCTTGCTTTGTATTTTTGAATAGAAACATGGCAAACACCACATGGGCATTCGAATTTAAAATCAATGGCCATGAAGCCTTAAGCATTCAGTCTTATTTTACTTGCATGTGCATTCTGGTCAGGACCTGACACGTGTAATCTGTTACAATGAGTTAAATCTGCTTGTCTGAGCAAGCCTTAAATACTCATTCATTTATGTACTCCATGCCACTACTATCTTTCCAATCTCTTGAAAAGAGTCATTTGAAATTTATAAAAGCCGATTATCACCACTGGCTCAGTGTTGCACAGTCCAGCAATTTGCGAGTTCAAAAGCTGAACTCACCAGAATAAGCTAAATATGCAGGTTTTCCCATTTAACACACACTATTATGAAGAGAAAACATCAGTGTGGTTATTGCGTTTTAGACGCAGACATTTGCAGATTCATCTGCCACATACTAGAATTAAAAAGGAGTTAGTTCAGTATATAGCATTCACTGAACTGCTTTAAAATGAGTATGCAGCACACGTGATGAAATGTATTGGTTTCTGATGCATACTTCTTAATGAGTAGGGGATTTTCACCCATTCATTTTAGAACGGCACATTGTTTTACACATGGTCAGAGGATATGAAATTTTATGGGGGGTACTGGAGCAAAATATTATATAGAGAGAGCATTGAAGTCTGCTCCCATCAACGCCAAACTTCTATGAAAACCAGTGTGTAATTTTTCACTTCAACTTCGCTCAAAATGTTTTATTATTTGTTCCATTTTATTTCTAGATAATGCATCCTAAATAGAACTTTCACAGCAAGATCTGATGATGCACATCGATTAACAGAATTTGAGTTCTGCCTGTCTTCAACATCGCCCAAACAGCACAATTACCTAATGTAACACTGATTCACCAATCAGGTTTGCTCAGTTAAAGCGGATCTACCCCCCCCCCCCAAAAAAAAAAAAAAAAAGTTTAATATATAGCACTTTACACATCTTTAGATGCAGTGGCTGCATTTGTTTCTATTTTCAGTTTTTTTGTTTTCCTATACTTATAACCAGTAATCCTGCAAATAACACACTTTCAGTCCTAGGCTGACAACATTCACTAACTCCACTGTTTCTATGATGAAGCAGTGGTGTCTAGGCTGCTTTACTGATCTGAACTACAAACACCTACCTGTACCTCTTTCCTCATCTCCATTACATGGGGAGGAGTTGTGTAGATCACACAAATTGGCTTGATAAAACATTGTTTGTGATTTCAGTTCAGTACACAGAAATCTTGTAAGGCTTCCTGTACACTACTGCTGGTAAATGGATGTTTTAGGAGCAGTTGGGCTTTTTGTCAGCTCATTAGTACATGTACACAGGGTCGTTTATAGTAGTTTCTAGGCAGTCGAGTTTAGAAGCATTTTTTGGAAAAAAAAAAAAAAGCGTTCAGGATGGATGTTCAGAGGCATTTGAAACGCCTGTAATAGCTTGTAAACGTGTGCAAGGTCCAACATTCACCAGCTCCGTGATGTCCTCATGGAGGAGTGGAAGAGGACTCCAGTACCAACCTGTGAAGCTCTGGTGAGCTCCATGCCCAAGAGGGCTAAAGCAGTGCTGGAAAATAATGGTGGCCACACAAAACATTGATAATTTGGGCCTAATTTGGACAAATTTCACTTAGGGGTGTACTCACTTTTGTTGCCAGTGGTTTAGACATTAATGGCTGTGTGTTGAGTTATTTTGAGGGGACAGCAAATATACACTGTTATACAACCCCTTGAAATTTTGTGATGTCACAACCAAAAATGTAAATTATTATAATAATTATACAGAATTTATATAGCGCCAACAGTTTGCGCAGCGCTTTACAACATGAGGGCGGACAGTACACTACAGGATTTTATGCGATAGAACAACACAAAGTGGCAAGTAATTGTGAAGTGGAAGGAAAATAATAAATGGTTTTCAAAATTTTTTACAAATAAATATATCTGAAAATTGTGGCGTGCATTTGTATTCGGCCCCCTTTACTCTGATACCCCCTAACTGAAATCTAGTTGAACCAATTGCCTTCAGAAGTCACCCCTATTAGTAAAATCTCAATATAAATACAGCTGTTCTGTGAAACCCTCAGGAGGTTTGTTAGAGAACCTTAGTGAACAAACAGTATCAAAAGGTCAAGGAACACACCAGACAGGTCAGGGATAAAGTTGTGGAGAAGTTTATAGCAGGGTTAGCTATAAAGAAATATCCCAAAGCTTTGAACATCTCACAGAGCACTGTTCAATCCATCATCTGAAAATGGAAAGAGTATGGCACAACTGCAAACCTACCAAGACATGTCTGCCCACCTAAACTGACAGGCCGGGCAAGGAGAGCATTAATCAGAGAAGCAGCCAAGAGGCACATGGTAACTCTGGAGGAGAGGCAGAGATCCTCAGCTCAGCTGGGAGACTCTGTCTACAGGGCAACTATTGGTTGTGCACTCCAATGTGGAAGAATGTGCTCTGGTGAGAGGAGATCAAAAAAATTGAACTTTTTGGCCCAAAAACACTATGTGTGGCAGAAAACTAACACTGCACATCACCCTGAACACACCATCCCCACCGTGAAACATGGTGGTGACAGCATCATGCTGTGGGGATACTTTTCTTCAGCAGGGTCATGCTGTGGGGATACTTTTCTTCAGCAGGGACGCTGGTCACAGTTGATAGGAAGATGGATGGAGCCAAATACAGGGCATTCTTAGAAGACAACCAGTTAGAGTCTGCAAAAGGCTTGAGACTGAGGCGGAGGTTCACCTTCAAGCAGGACAACGGAATACAATGGAGAACTTGTGGCAAGACTTGAAAATTGCTGTTCAGACGCTCTCCATCCAATCTGAAAGAGCTGGAGCTATTTTGCAAAGAAGAATGGGCAAAAATGTCACTCTAGATGTGCAAAGCTGGTAGAGGCATACCCAAAAAAGACTTGCAGCTGTAATTGCAGTGAAAGGTGGTTCTGCAAAAGTATTGACACAGGGGGGCTGAATACAAATGCACGTCACACTTTTCACATATTTGTAAAAAAAAAAAAAAAAATGTAAACCATCATTTTGGTCTATCACATAAAATCCCAATAAAATACATTTACTTTTGGGTTGTAATATGAAGAAAAGAAAAAAAAGTTGGAATATTGCAAGGGGTATGAATACTTTTTCAAGGTGATGAATATGTTACTTTATTGTAAAATTGATTTTCACATGTATTTGTTATAGCGCTGCACTTTTTTCTTCTTTTAAAAAAAAAAAAAAAAAAAAAAAAAAAAAAAGAAGAAGGGGAAGGTGGGGAATAAAAACATTAGCTAACAATCATTGTGACTAAGAATGACTAAACTTCCTGTAAAAAGAAACTTTCACTGCGCTTTCCTAGTTGGGAATGATTCATTATAAAAGTAAAGTAAACACAGGCACAGGTTAGTACAGAGATATTACTTCATGCTCCAGTTCCACATATACAGAGAAATGTCAGCAATGCTTTGCCCCAAGCTATATAGGCAAACGCCAAGCAACAGTTCCTATAATTCCACAATGGAACGAACATTCATATACAAAACAGAACTAAAAATGGGAAACCATCAGAATCGCCAGGCTGGGCACAAAATGTAACAAATACACAAACAAGTCCTTATTTCATACTTGGTAATGACATTTTTTTTTTTTCTATACATACACAGTACTGTGCAAAAGGCAGCTCTTCTGCAGAAACAAACAAATGGACAAGGGGAGCAAACACTGTAGTTTGCTGTAGAAACTAAACACAGCATATGAGATGTATATCAAGCGATCGCAGAACTGGCGGAAACTAGGGCTGTACCGATACCACTTTAAGACCAAGTACTGATACCTCTCCCCCCTCCATCTCCCCCCCCCCCCCCTTACCTCGCTGATACCGATTACCGATACCGTTTTTTAATGTCATGTGACAGTGGACTGTGTCAGTATTTTATTTTTTACAATTTATATATTTTTTGTTACAATGCTTTTTCTTTTCTTGGGGGGGGGGGGGGCGCAATTTTTTTTTTTTTTGTCAATTTTACTTTTTAAAAGTTTATTACAATTTTTTTTTTTAAATCAGCCCTGTTGGGGGGGGGGGGCTTTGGTGAGATATCAGGGGTCTAAACAGGACCCTGACATCTCACCTTAGAGACAGAGAAAGGGATTGAGGGTACAGATTCCCCAGTCCCTTTCTGGAGACAGCTGCTCCTCTCCACTCACAAACTGAAGCATTGTAAAACAACAGACTCTGTTCATTCAGAAAAGGAAGGAGCCGGTAAATGACAGGATTGACAGATTTACCGCCTCCCTCCTCCGCTCTCCATCCTGACAGATTGGGGGGGGGGGGGGTAGGGAACGGGACCAGAGGAGCACGGACGACATGGCGGGAGACGGGAGGAGCACAGAGAGGGGGACACAAGCACTGATTTCCCTGTATAGATTTCAATAAAGCAGGAAGGGGAAGGAGGAGAAGCAGCTGTCCGTTGCTTTATTGAAATCTATACAAGGAGATCAGTGCTTGTAACTCCCCCCACCGCCGCACCGATCATCCCTGACTGTCCAGGTATCAGGGGAAGCATCTGAGCATTTGGAGTATTTTTACTCCTGCAAATGTTTGATATCGGCACCGATACTGATACTAGTATTGGTGCAGCCCTAATGGAAGCCAATGTGAACCTGCTGCACCCAGCTACAGTCCAGAGAAGTTTTATCAGAAGTGGTCTTTATGGAACTTGCAGCTAAAAGCCATTTGTCCAATGTGGAAACAAAGAAACAACTCACCTACGTACAAATACGTGAGGACTGGTACACAGAAAAATAGCAGATGCTGGACTGAAGGATTAAAATCTGGATATTTTGGTTTATAAAAAAGCAGTCTAACTGGAAAGGGCTGAAGAATAGCTTATAGATTAAAGTCGACAGGCAACAGCAATGCACAGTGAAGGTTCTCTGAAGATCTGAGCCTGCATTTTCACAAATGGTATTTGATTAAGTTCCATGGCATTTGATTAAGTTCCATGGCATCTCACTGCCAAGAACTACATTCGTATTCCTATCCATCATGCAATACTATCAGGAAGGCTTCTGATTTGTCCCAACTTGACAATGACCCCATACACAAGGTTGAAACCATAAAAAAGCATCTGCAGCAAAAGGAGAACCAGGGAATCATGAAACAGTTAGTATGGTCCGCATGGAGCCCAGATCTCCACATCATCAAGCCAGTCTGACATGCTTGCAGCAAAAGATAAAGTAAGAAAACCAAAGTCTCAAATGGCAGTTTGTCAAAAAAGGCTTGGAACAAGCTATCACTCAAGTCCTTGAGGAACTGCACGCACGTGTAACTCAAGAGTACTGCTGATACTTTTAAAGTAGAAACTATGGCTTCCCAATACAGAAAAAAAATGCACATAATTATATGTTTATCTGCTGTTACAGTTTCCTCTTAGTCCCATAAATACCTGTAGAGCCTGGCAGTGAGGTCCACCTAATACAGCTCCCTGTGATGTGTGGTATTTTAAAGTGGTTGTAAACCCTTACATATATCCATTAAAGTAACTGGCCTCAGGTGATACACAGAGAGGAAACAAATCATCCAACATAAGTTGCACCTGTTTATCTGCAGTTTTCTCTTCTTTACGGTCACTCAAGGGCCAGAGTTCATGAAGGTTGTCTGAGCCCCCCCACAGAAAAACTTTTCAAAAGTGACTCATGCAGATATTAGTGGAACTAAGAAGAAGACAGAAATTACACTTGTTGCTCATGCGGGGCTGTGGAGGGGGAATGAGCAGCTGGACCAGCCTCTCAGTGGCACACCGAGTGGCGAGCCAGCTGCCCTCAGGCATCTATGTGGATGCAGACACTGTTGGGATCCCTGCAGAGCCAGGACCGGTCACACAACAAATTTACAGTATACGACCAAACATATGTGGACACCCCATCAATTTATTAAGTCAATGTTTTTCCTGTAAAGAGTAGATATAGTGTATTTCATTTTATTGCATTTACTGAATTTTGTAATCCTTGATTAAATGAAATAGAACTATTCTCACTTTGCATATTTTACAAGTGCCCATGACTTTTTACAGTACTGTACAAATAAGAATATAGGCAAGAAGGCCTAAAGTAGTAGACATACTACTTTGAACATTTCAGATGGCATGGCTTATCTGGATAGGTTTTTATTTCCCTTCAACGTCATGCAGTTGATAACCTCTCATGAACTGTGAAAAAAAAAAAAAAAAAAAGGCCTTTTGTCTGAAAATGGCCTAATCAGCTTGCTGGCACACTTACAGAGGTTCATCATATGAAAATGTGATGACACAAATAGTTAATACCGCAGTCAGGAGAGCACAATTAGATTACCCATTTGTGATCATTTTAATAACAAACTCTTACCAACTCATTAAACAAGGAAAACCCCTTTTTTGTCGTGCTAGATAATATTTTTTAGCCTCTGGCTTATTTACCACGAACCACTGCAATACCTTTTCCACTCCCAAAATGATCTTTACTAAGCTGCCTTGCTGATGAAATTAGAAGCCTAGCTGGAATGTAGAGTTCAGCAAGTAGGACAAAATATTGGAAGTTCAACTTCTACACTGCATGACCAAAGAGTGGTTTATATAATATACAGTGCAAGTAGTGCAAGTACACAAACAGATTGCAAATTTACTGGCATTAGAGTAGTACAAAAAAAAAAATAAAAAACACACAACACTTCACGTACTCAGTACATGTATTAAGAACTCAAATAAGTGTGTAAAGCAATTGTACATAGGGTAGGACTCAAAGATCGTGCAGTACACTAAGGAAATCCAGTATACAATGAACGATATAACTCCACCAGTAACAACACTTTAGACAATCCTTAGGTGACGACACCATTGTGACTTTATCCAAACACCCACTTCATCTGTCTCTCACTAACCGCTACCCAGGCTTCAGCCATTCAATGTTTAAAGTTATCTTAGCTGGTTTCTTCTGGGCCTGGAGGCAGCGAGGTACAAGACAAATCATTAGAGTCCAACCACCAGGACCATATTTTTTTGGAACTTCCTAGGGCACCCCCTATGTTTGTAAGTGAGCTCTTCTCTCCGTAATGTAAAATTAAGAATTTTACGCCGTAAGTTGTGTGTCGGAGGTGTGGGTGAGAGCCACTTCTGTAATATGAGTTTGCAAACTAAGTATTGGGATCTTGTCCGCATGGTATGTAAATAGTCTGGGATAATTCCCAGGAGTGTGAATTTTGGATCTAATACCACCCTAGTTGAACAGAGGAAATTAAGAGTCGTGAATATATTTTCCCATTATCGATGACGTTTTGGACAACTCCCCAGCATGTGGATAAGGGACCCAGTGGCTGAGGTACATCTAAGACACATTGGCAAGGTTGCCCTTGCCCAGGAGTGAAGCTTCTGCGGAGTGTAATGTACTCTATGGGTTCTGGTTGAAACCGATCACTACACTTTGCAACAATTGACTAGATAAGCTTATGAGTTATTCATAATTCTATGTTTTTGTAGGCATATGAATACAGAGAGCAATGCCAGGGCAACTTACTTTAGGAATCATTTGATAATAAAATCTTTCATTTATGGGCAGATTCTGACAGAATCAGCCACCAGGACTTCTATTTTTTTAGCTCCTTGAACATCAGTTGGTAGGACTGCTCACCAGCCACAGCCATTTTTGGCAAAGGATTGGATTTTGGAGTCTTAATTAGATTTAAATATCTAATGGGAAAGTTTGTGGATGGATTACCTACTGCAGCAAACAGTTTACATTTTTGTCTTGCACTCTAAAAATGTGAGAAAACACATTTGTCAATAAATAAATAGTTTTTACATACCAGCACTTTGTTCTCAAATTTGTCTCCTTTGACTTCCAGTTTCACCTTCTTCCGCACAGCAATCTTAATTTTCCTTCCGATAACATCCCTTATGCTTTCTGAAATTGAATGACAACAAAAATCACAGAATTATTTTAATACATAAATTTCAGAATTATTTTGTTATGAACAGCGGAGAGCTTTTTGAGGAAGCTCTATAGCATTTTGAGGGACACAATAAAAATACTTATGCCGCGTACACACGACCAGACTTTACGGCATACTTGGTTCGGCGGACCGGAGTCCGGACAATTCGATCGTGTGTGGGCTCTAGCGGACTTTTTTTCCCCAAAAGTTCGACGAACCTAGAAATGAAACGTTTTAAATCTTTTCGACGGACTCGAGTCCAGTCGAAAAGTACGCTCGTCTGTATGCTAGTCCGACGGACAAAAACCGATGCTAGGACAGCTATTGGCTACTGGCTATGAACTGCCTTGTTTCAGTCCGGTCGTACGTCATCACGTACGAATCCTTCGGACTTTGATTGTGTGTAGGCAAGTCGGTTCAGTCGTAAAGTCCCGTCGTAAAGTCCGCAGGACAAAGTCTGCCGTAAAGTCCGCTTGTGTGTACGCAGCATTAGAAGCCCAATGCCCTGTACACACGACCGATACGGGCAGCTGTTAAAGGTCTCTTTTAATAGCCTTCATAGAACCAGGGGAACATTGATAACACTGATACGAATACGTCCGGTAGTACTTTTTGTCCTGTAATAGTTTGATATACACTACAAATTTTTGCCAAAATATCTGAACCCCCGGACAATAATACCAAATATGTGACATTGTACCTATTGCATTTTGACATCTCCAGCATACTTCTGTATTTTCCCTATATTATGCATATCTACTGGGCATCTATACCATCTTTCAAGAAATTTATAATTTCTTTCCTGGTGTCTATGTGATAGAGATAATTTATGTAATAAAAATGCTTTTTCCCCACTTCTTCTTCCCACTTAGTTAGATATGTCAGCTCTTTTTTCTTAGTTTTTGAATTCAAATATTTATATAATATAGATAAGACATGGGCTGGTCTATGTTCTTGTAATAATAATTTTTCAAAATTCTGTTAGTGGTCTATCTTATACAGAATTTTTTGTCACAGACTGAATATAAGTTTGAAGTTGTTGATACTGCATTCATTTAGTCTTGTTATCCAGACCCAAAGATTCCATTGGAGGGAGGCTGTTCTCCACCAGAGTCTGAACCACCCTCACATCCTCATCTCTGTGCCATGTTAGGAAAATTAGAGTTTCCATTGCTGGTGGAAAATCCGGGTTATCAAATAGTGGAGTCATTGGTCCAATCTGAGTAGACCAGTTCCCCCTTTTCAATAACGTATCCCATACTCTTAATGTTGAGTGTACCAAAAATGGCATCTCTCTCCTGGGAGGTTGATGATCTATTATTATCCATGGCAGGGATTTCAATTTTATAGCCGTGGCATCCTCCTCCAGCTTCACCCATTGTTTACTGTCTGCATTATGGAACCAATCCACTATTCTAGATATAAATACCGAGCAGAGATAAATTAAAAAATCTGGAAGGGCTAAACCTCCATCCTTTTTTGCCAGAGTTAGCATATCCCTTCTGATGCAAGCTGATTTATGCACCCATATAAAATTTCTTATAACCTTCTGTAGTTGATCCAATAATTTTGTTGGAAAAAAAAATTGGAATTTTCTGAAATATATGACTTTTGGTAGTATATCCATTTTTATAGTATTAATCCTCCCCATCCAGGAGAAAACCGTTCCGTCATACCGTTGCAGCATTATATTTTGTATTATCGGAAGATAATTAAGTTCTTGGAGTTTAGTTAAATCTCTAGGAACACATGTTCCCAGGTATTTGATGGCTGTTTTTTGAAGGAAAAAAAAAATTCTTAGGAAGCTCCACTATCTTACTTGTTAATGTAATATTTAGGGCTTCTGATTTGTCAAAACTGACTTTAAAGTTACTCAATATTCCAAAACGGTTGAACTCCTGGATGAGATTCGGTATTGTCACTACAGGATTAGTTACGTATAACAAATCATCTGCGTATACTGACATTTTATATTCCTTCTCCCCAACTTTTATCCCTTGTATATCTACATTTTTACGAATAGCAGTAGTCAAATGTTCCATCACTAATATGTACAACAACAGGGATAAGGGGCAGCCCTGTCGAGTTCCATTTGATATTATTACTGGATCAGATACACTTCCATTTGCACGAATTCTAGCTATTGGAATATGATATAAAGCCATTATCTTCTCCAGAAGTAAAGGCCCTATTCCCCATTGCTTAAGCGTCTCTTCAAGGAAACACCATCCCACCCTGTCAAATGACTTCTCGGCGTCTACCGCCAATAGACAGGATGGGATGGCATCTCTCTGGGCACATTCCACCAATGTCAGAGTCTTCACTGTATTTGTCTCTTTCCTCCTGACACCCTACAAATCCCACTTGATCCAAGTGGACATATGCTAGTAAAATTGGTGTAAGTCTATTTGAGATTATTTTAGAGTATACTCAAATATCAATATTTGTTAAAGAAATCAAGCGATAATTTCTACATTGTGTATGATCCTTCTCAGGCTTAGGAATGAGCGAGATATACGCTTCCATACCTTGTGGGGCAAAGGGTCGAGAGGCAGACACTGAACTGAAGGTCTTCCTCATGATGGGAATCAGTAATTCTTTAAATGTCCTGTAGAACGGTGAAGTAAACCATCCGGCCCTGGACTCTTGCCCAATATCAGTGAATTTATTACATTCTAGACTTCAAGCTCTGAAAAATTCAATTTCTAACTGTTCTGTTTCTGCTATTGTAAGGGTTTGTATTGTGGTTTCTTCTAAATATTGGCGTACGTTTTGTGAAACTTTTCAGGATCACTTTCCGCTGTTTGATTTGGTATATTATATTGTCTACAGTAAAAAAAAAGTGAAATGATTTTACAATTCCTTTTGGATCATGTACCATTTCTCCTGATATTGTTTTAATCTTTACTACTGACATCATAGATGTGCATTGATGGAGTGCCCTCGCTAAGAGCCTGCCTGGTTTATTTCCACGTTGGTAATATAGCGCACGATTTTTATCTCTAAGCTGCAAGGTTTGTTCTTTCAATAATGTTTGTAATTGTATCCTTCTATCAGTTAATATCACTAAATCTTCAGAGGTTACAATTTGTTTATGTAACTTTGCGAGTTTTGATATATCTTTTAGGAGTAATGATACTTTATTCCCTTTTTCTTTTTTTAATCTTGCTCCATGTTTTATAAAAAGACCGCGTATTACGCATTTTAATGTTTCCCATTGTGTGGGTAGGGAAGTGGAATCTCCCTCATGATCTATCACAAAGTTTTTGATTGCTCGCCCAATTTCTCAGATACAGATCTCGTCTTTAAGTAAATTATCATTTATTGTTGCTTCCCCCGATACAACCAAAACCAGAAACAATGGAGCATGGTCAGACCAGACAAAGTTTCCAATCTCAGAGGAAGATGCCATCGCCATCCCCATTTGATTTATAATAAAAGAGATCCAATCTATGATATGTACAATGAACAGGTTTGTTATTTTAATAGAAAAAAAAAAAAAACACACAAAAAACTTTACAATCACTTTAAGCACTTAGCTAGCCACTTCTGGGCATTTGTGGCCAAATTTAGCAACAGAACTGCAGGGAGAAGTTGGTGCAGGGAACTTTGAGGAGTCAAAGGGTTCCTTATAGTCCAGGATACATTAAACTATCTTTTCTTTCTCTATTGCTGCGGTCTGCGCAATTTAGGAGTAGCTTTGCGCATAAAGCAGAAAACATGCAGACAGCATGCTTTCTTGAATAGTAGAATCCAGCATTAGTTTTAACTAAAATAACAGCGTGACACAAAAGTGTATCATCATATAGGTGCACCTAGGGTAGCAGGAGGTTGAAATACAGTTGTGCTCATAAGTTTATATACCCTGGCAGAATTTATGATTTTTTTGGCCATTTTTCAGAGAATATGAATAACACAAAAACATTTTTTACTTGTGGTTAGTGTTGGGCTGAAGCCATTTATTATCAATCAACTGTGTTTACGCTTTTTAAAATCATAATAATGACAACAGAAACTAATCAAATGAGCCTGATCAAAAGTTAACATACCCTGGTGATTTTGGCCTGATAACATGCACACAAGTTGACACAAAGGGGTTTGAATGGCTAATAAAAAGGTAACAATTCTCACCTGTGATCTGACATTTATGGATTCTGAGTCATGGGGAAAGCAAAAGAATTGTCAAAGGATCTGCGGGAAAGGGTAGTTGAAGTGTATAAAACGGGAAAGAGATATAAAAAGAGAAAGAGATCCAAGGAATTGAGAATGCCAATCAGCAGTGTTCAAACTCTAATCAAAAAGTGGAAAATGAGGGGTTCTGTTGAATCCAAACCACGGTCAGGTAGACCAACTACAATTTCAGCCACAACTGCCAGGAAAATTAATCGGGATGCAAAGAAAAACCCACAAGTAAATTCAGGTGAAATACAGGACTCTCTGAAAACATGTGGTGTGACCGTTTCAAGATGCACAATAAGGAGGCACTTGAAGAAAGATGGGGTGCATGGTCGAGTGGCCAGAAGAAAGCCATTACTATGCAAATGCCACAAAGTATCCCGCTTACAATACGCCAAACAGCCCAGAGACAAGCCTCAAACCTGGCACAGTCATTTGGAGTGATAAGACCAAAATTTAGCTTTTTGGCCACAACCATAAACACTACATTTGGAGAGGAGTAGACAAGGCCTATGATGAAAGGTTACACTTCCCTACTGTGAAACACGGGAGGTGGATCGCTGATGTTTTGGGGGATGTGTGAGCTACAAAGACACAGGAAATTTGGTCAAAAATTGATGGCAAGATGAATGCAGTATGTTATCAAAATACTTGAGGAACATTTGCATTCAGCCAGGAAGCTGCGCATGGGATGTACTTAGACATTCCAACATGACAATGATCCAAAACACAAGGCCAAGTCGACCTGTCATTGGCTACAGCAGAATAAAGTGAGGGTTCTGGAGTGGCCATCTCAGTCTCCTGACCTCAATATCATTGAGCCACTCTGGGGAGATCTCAAAAACGTGCAGTTCATGCAAGACGGCCCAAGAATTTACAGGAACTGGAGTCTTTTTGCCAAAAGGAATGGGCAGCTATATTATCTTAAGATAAAGAGCCTCATCCACAAATACCACAAAAGACTTCAAGCTGTCACTGATGTTAAAGGGGGCAATACACGGTATTAAGTACTGGGGTATGTAAACTTTTTATTAGGGTCATTTGGGTAGTTTCTGTTATTATGATTTATAAAAAGAGTAAACACAGTTGATTGATAATAAATCGCTTCAGCCAAACACTAGCCATGAGTAAAAGAAAAGTAGGCATTTTGCCTATAGAGAAAAAGTAATTTTGTCACAATTTTACTATGCTTATGGTGTGTTTTTCATAGTTCAAGTGACTCAAAAACTGCATCAAAAAAACATAACACTTGTGCATTATTGATGCATTTTTGCTGCGTTTTCAATGCCTTTTAAATGGGGTGGTGCGTTTTTTTGTTTCTTTTAGCTGACCAAAAATGCAGCAAGCAAGATTTTTAACACCACAATGAAAGCGCAACAGACCAGTGTTAAGACAAATTTAAAAGGGATGCATTTTTCTTGCGCTAAAAAAGGTGGCAATCAATAATGGCCGACACTAAAAATTTCTATTATTTTAAAATTACACATACATACTTTTTTTAATAAAACTCATTTTTGGTACCAAAATTTCCATTTGGTGCACCTCCAATATATAATGCTACAGAAAACTGTCAGGCAGCAGACATGCTAGATGAGATAGTGGTCAGAGACACTACACTAGAGAGGTTGGGTTGTAGGGATATACTAGGCATGTTACACAAGACTAGTAGAGACCACCGCTATTACCCCTTTACAAATTAAGGCTCCCATTCCCTCTATAGATTGCCAGAGTCCAAGGGCCACCCATGTACCAAAGGGCTGCATGTGGCCCTCAGGCCAAAGGTTAGGTAATAAACACACCATTCATTAACCACTAGCCTACCGTCATGACGGCGGGACGGTAAGCCTCTTGTTCTGGGCGGCCGTCATATGACGTGAGCCCGTTTAAACAGGGCATGCGCGCGATCGTGAGCGCGCAGCCCTGTACTGTCGGTGGCGGCGTGTCACCGAGACACCGCTCGTCACCGACAGGGGTGAACAGCCACTGGGCATGGCTGTTTACCACGTGATCGGCCGTGATGAAGTCACGGCTGATCACTAATGGTACATCCCCGCATTACACGGCGCATGCGTGCGATAGTGAGCGCGCTGCGCGTCGGTGGCAGCGTGTTCTCCGGGAACACTGCTCGTCACCGACGATAGTTTACAGCCATTGGCCAGGGCTGTGTACCATGTGATCCATTCACAGACGATCACTAACTGTAAACAAAGAGCTGTCACTAGCTGTTACTAGCCCTTCTCTCCTCACACACTGTTTCCAGTGTGAGGAGAGAAGAGCCAGGAGCAGCGAGTTACAGATCTATGTACTGTGGTGTCTGCACCAACACCACTTCTGTCCCATCGCCCCCCCCCCCCCCCATTGTCATCTGTCACCCAACAGTAATCCCATAAAAAGTGCACCTGTCACATAGAGACTGCCATCAGTGACCATCAGCGGTGCACCCGTCACCCATCAGTGACCATCAGCGGTGCACCCGTCACCCATCAGTGACCATCAGCGGTGCACCCGTCACCCATCAGTGACCATCAGCGGTGCACCCATCAGTGACCGTCGCCTGTCAGTGACCATCGCCTGTCAACAATCTGTGACTATCACCTGTCACCGTCCGTGGCCTGTCACCCATCAGTGACCGTGCCCTCTCACCCGTCACCCATCAGTGACTGTGCCCTCTCACCCATCAGTGACCATCAGCGGTGCACCTGTCACCCATCAGTGACCGTCGCCTGTCAACTATCTGTGACCATCGCCCATCACACCATCACCTCTCAGTGAACGTCACCTGCCACCCATCGCACAGCCCATCAGTGACCGTCACCTGCCACCCATCTGTCACCCGTCGCACAGCTACCCGCCACACAGCCATGTCCAAAAGAGTTTATACTAGTGAGGAGGCATTCCAGATCCTCTCTATGACTGATGAGAGCACCGGGGAGTTCTCATTAGAGTCCAATTCTGATTCCGAATCAAATTCGGCATTTGAACCGATTGAGAATAGCAATGATTCGGGTGAAGAATGGGTCCCTCCTAAAAAGGCACGACACTCTGGAAACCAGGAAGCCGCCAGCAACCAGGATTATATTCCCAGGCCCAGTACCAGTGCTGTCACATCACACCTGAGTTCCAGCACAGGAAATTCAACTCCCCCAACTACTGGAGTGTCACGTCCCCCAAGAGCCAGGGCCGCTACATACATGCCAGATGGTCTTGCCAACCCAACATGGCTGCCTTCCAACTCGGGATCACCAAATATGCCCCCTTTCACAGCACAGCCAGGTGTGCAGGCCAACACCCAAAATTTTACAGAGATCAATTTTTTTTCACCTGTTTTTGCCCGACACTTTGCTGCCAGCAGTATATTGCCAGCAACCCCCAATCATCTTATGCCCGTCCGTTTGAGTGGAGAGATTTCAATTTGGAGGAGTTCAAATGGTTTTTGGGCCTCACCCTAAATATGGGCCTTACAAAAAAAAAAAAAAAAAAAAAAATATAATGAAGGACATACCTATTGGTCCACCCACCCCATCCACCATATGCCCATGTATTCTGCCGCAATGTCCAGGTCCCGATATGAGATTCTCTCATTTTAAACGACAACACCCAGTGCCCTCCCCGCAATCATCCAAATTCCGATAAGCTATACAAGATTCGCCCACTGATAAATTTATTTTCCCAACGATTTGCAGAACTTTATGTCCCCGAGAAGAATATATGTGTGGATGAGTCCCTGGTACCATTTTCAGGCCGGCTAGGAATAAAACAATATATTCCTAGCAAAAAATGGAGTCAAATTTTACAAGCTGTGTGAGAGAGCCACGGGATATCTATATGCGTTCCGCATATATGAGGGAAGAGATTCCCAGCCCCCTGAGTGCCTGGCCTAAATGGGCACAACTGGAAAAATCGTATGGGACCTGGCTTACCCACTTCTGAAAAAAGGCTATCATATATACCTGGACAACTTTTATACCAGCCTGCCCCTTTTCAGACACCTATATATTGAAAAAAACCTGGCCTGCGGAACCTCAAGAAAAAATAGGAAGGGCTTCCCACAATCCATAGTGAACAAAAGGCTGCAAAGGGGGAAAGAGCAACACTGAGATGTAATGAAGTGCTGGCCTTGAGGTGGAGGAATAACAGGAACGTGCACATGATGTCCACCATTCATGATGACACTACAGTTGTAGTTCAGCGAAGACGAGGTCCCATTGAAAAACCGACATGTGTCCAAGACTATAATCTCTACATGGGGGGGGGGGGGGTTGGAGTGGATTTCAATGACCAAAATGATTCAGCCCTATTTGTCAATAAGGAGGTCCCGATTCTGGTACAAGAAGGTAGCAATATATCTAATCCATTTGGCCATTTACAATTCCTACATAATCTACACAAAATCCACAGAAAGCCCCGCCCCCTTCCTAAAATTCATAGAAGTAGTAGTCACGTCCCTCATCTATCAACAAAGACCCCTCCCAGAAGGACTTCGTTCTGATGCTGTTAGCCGACTTCATGAACGCCACTTCCCATACAACATTCCACCATCAGAAGCAGGCCGAAGACGGCAAAAAAGATGTCGCGTGTGCAGCAGAAGAGGTTTTCGAAAAGATACCAGCTTCCATTGTCCCCAGTGTCCCTCCCAACCTGGCCTTTGCATTGGTGAATGCTTCGAACTGTATCATACATCCCTAAGTTATTAGCCCATATTTTCCCCATTTTCGCTGATCATTTTCCATGCTTCCCCAAATAACCATGCCACTGCCTTCAATGTGAACTGACCCTGGCCTGCCTTTTGACTATGCCTCTGCCTACCGTTTGGACTGTTTGCTCGTGAACTGACCCTGGCCTGTTTTGTGACTACGCTTCTGTCTACCGCTTGGACTGCTTGCACGTTAACTGACCCTGGCCTGTTTTATGGACTATGCTTTTGCCCACCGCTTGGACTGATCTGTTGCCCTGCTACTATAGTACACAGGGGTCTCACATGTGAGGGGCTCCAGAATAGTTTTTCCGGATGGAGATAATTTTTTTTTGTTTTCTCCCGGATTAGGTTCTGGAGTCCGGAGGCTTTATAGAGATTTGGGTGGGTCGAAGCCTCTACCCCTGTGCCCCTGTGCACAGGTCTTACCCGATTGCAGCCCTCAGCCTTCTGCTGACTTACTGCCATCATGCCTTTGCCTGCCGCATGAACGGACCACACCTCTGCCTGCTACCTGGACTATGCAAATAATTCGCTGTAGCAAGAGGCAGTATGTTTATGAAGGGCTGGAGAGCGGTACAATAATGAGTGTCTGCAGGTAACAGTGTACCAGGACCAATATTATGGCTGTGCTGGCTGTCTCTGCCTGGACAATTCCTATGGACTGTGCCGTGCCAACTATAGACAATATTCCTGCCTACTGCCTGGATAGTTATTATTGCTGTCGCTAAGTACATCCCTGACTGCCGCCTGGACCAGTGCTCTCTTCTGTGGACACTACTAAAAGCACAGGTAATACTTTTTTTTTTCCTTTCCGCAATAGAATTTATCTTGGACTGTAATTCTTGGTATGTACATGCTATGTGTTAGAAATATGAAGGGCCTTCAAAAATGATAGGTTGCCAGGAAATTATCTATGTAATATATGCTCCTAGAACGCCTGATGGTGCTACTTGGATGTTGGGCCTGTGTGTGTGGCCAAGCTGTGTAAAAAGTCTCACACATGTGGTATCCCCATACTCAGGGGGAGTAGCAGAATGTATTTTGGGGTGTCATTTTTGCTATGTGTTGGAAATATCTTATAAATGGACAACGTTGTGTAAAAAAAAAAAAAAAAAATGCGTTTTTATTTTTTTTTTTTTTCCACATTTTCCAAAAACTTCTGGAAAAAAAATAACCATGCAAAAGAGTCATTATGCCTCATAGATTATACGTTGGGGTGTTTGCTTTCCAAAATGGGGTCATTTTGTGGGCAATTCCTTTGTCCTGGTGCTCCAGGGCCTTCAAAAGTGTAATAGGTGGTTGAGACATGAGATGTGCAATTTATGCTCGTAGATCGCCTGATGGTGCGACTTCAATGTTGGGCCTTTGTATGTGGCCACTGGCCAGGCTGTGTAAAAGTCCCACACATGTGGTATTCCCATACTCGGTAAGAGTAGCAGAATGTACTTTGTTGTATGCATATGCTCTGTGAGAGAAATAACCAGTTAATATGAAAAATCTTCCTTTTGCAAAGAATTGTGGGAAAAAAATACAACTTAAAAAAACTCACCATGCTACTTACTTAATACCGTGGAATGTCTACTTTCTAAAAAGGGGTCATTTGGGGGGTATTTGCACTTTTCTGACTTGTTAGTACCTCAAGAAATGAGATTCACCTGATGTACTGAAGGCCTGATCAGATGTTTTCAATTTTCAGTGATTGGCACCATAGTTTGTAGACTCTATAACTTTCACAAAGACCAAATAATATACATTAATTTGGGTTATTTTTACCAAAGATATATAGCAGTATAAATTTTGGTCAAAATTTATGAAGAAAAATTACTAATTTGCTAAATTTTATGACAAAAACAAAGAAAAAGGCAATTTTTCACAAAATTTACAGTCTTTTTTTATTTATAGCACAAAAAATAAAAAACCCGTTAGTGATTAAATACCACCAAAAGAAAGCTCTATTTGTGTGAAAAAAAGGACACAAATTTCATTTGGGTACAGTGTTGCATGACTGAGTAATGGTCATTCAAAGTGCGAGAGCACCGAAAGCTGAAAATTGGTCAGGGCAGGAAGGGGGTTTAAGTGCCCTGTATTGAGGTGGTTAAATGAATGCCAGTAAACCAAATTTACTTTTGAAAATCTGCCAAAATATAAAAAGCAGAAGCATGAAAGGCTGATTTTTTTTTTTTTAATCACCATTGCCAGGTATGCATCAATTATAATTTACATCAAACAGACAGGCGTTCCCACAGAGGCAACAAAGTCAGACTGCATGTACCTCAATCTGGTGTACACAAGCCCTAACTGTATTATTTTGTTTTAAAATGTGTGTACTTGGGGTGTTTTACAACCTAGAATTTTAACATAGACACCATATACCCCAATTTATGCTTCAGAGTAACACAAAAGCACCCTGGATCACTCTCCGGTCTGGTCCTATGATCTGGTCGCAGTGCAGGCTTCAGGGTAGAGGGCCAGCCGACAATTGATGCCTCATAGTAAGCCTATGGGTTACATCGCCCAGGCTCTGCAGTTGTTGGCGATCTCTCCTCTTTGCTGAAGTTGGCTGCTGGAGAGATCATGTGACCAGACTGGAGCAACTTCAAAATAGGCAAGCATGGACGTCTTTCCTTTACAGGGTAGTTAGAATAGGCCTTAGAATGGAGGTGGTACAGTATCGGGATGAGGATGAGGTATAGTTAGGATTTGCATGCAGTTCTAATTTAATGGTATTAATGTAATTTTCTTTATGATCTGCAGTGTTGTCATTCTCTGTAAACTTCAATTCAATATGGCAACCTGGGAGGTATTCTGTACAAAGTTGGTGTACAGAATGCCTTCAAAAATGTCACCTACTGTTTGTGTGACTGGCTCACCAATTTCCCCTGAAGTCTACACTAAGATATACTGCAAGCCAGATTTTTGGCACCACCAGCGATATTTTTGGTGAGATCTTCCACAAGGATCCTGCAGCTTTCTTTATTAGAACACAGAAAGTGCATCAGTTGATTAATAATCAACCAGACCCTCCCATTCCAAATAATAATTTGATAAGTCTTTTGAAACAACGAGCTATTAAATTCACAGTAACAAAAAATTAAGAATTCAGGTCTCAGGGAACCCATACTACAAATGGTATCTACAGCTCATGGTACATTAGCCACACCAAACTGGTGGTCAGTAAAGGAACGGCTTCTTTGCACTGGCGGTCAGTGGAAAGAATGCGCTCTTATACTGGAGGTCAGAGAGGAAATTGCCCCCTACAATAGTGGTCCATGAAAAAAAAATGTCCATTTCAATAGTGGTCAATGTAGGTCCCTCATAATACATAGGTGACAGTGGTAAGAATGCTCCTTACATTGGCGTCAATGGGAAGAGTCTTCCCCTTACAGACAGTAAACTGGTGTCAGTAGTTATCTGAGAAACAGGAGAAGAAAATCCATTGGACCCATTCCAGTAGATCTGCTGAGTGATGCTGATGCTGAGCACCATCAGACAGGAAAGCAATCCATCAATGCTCAAGGAACCCCTAGCAATATCTGAAGGAACCCTAGGGTTCCCCAGAACCCTGGCTGAGAAAGGATGGTGGGGGCTAGAGAAAATGTTTGTAATCATTTTAATGTACCAGGTAGGCCAATACTCATATGCCTGCAGAAGGTTACATCTGCCAAAAATGATCTATACACCACCAAATTACCTGGACAGCTTAGGTGCACACTAATGTTTTAATGTGCTGTGTAAACTGTTGGCGCTATATAATAATGCTTAAACATGCATTTTTCAGTGCGTTTATTGCTTTTTTTTGTGCCTTAATGTTTTTTCTTTATTAAAAAGGAGGATGAGATTGGTTGTTGCACACAAAAAAAACTGTGCCGAAAGTGCACCAAAACACTTGGGGCTAAAAATGTACTTTGATGCACCAAAAGCAGAGCTGCACCTTTTCAAACATTGCACTGTACCATGTTGCACTGATGTAAAGAGGCAACATAGGGAATATGCTGATTTCCATTGTCATGCATGGGAGCACGACAGCAAACACAGGAGAGATTGCACTAATGTGAATTGGGGTCTTAATCAAATCATTTGTACAAGCTGTCTTGGGAAGCAAAAAAGCATGCATGTCCCCCCCACGCATACTTGCAAAAGCACAGGTAGTACCCACACGTGTATATAAAGAGCGACTGCGCTACACATATGAGGTATCGCTGCGAACGTTGGAGCAAAAGCAATAACTCATGGTTAACCCGAAACCGATAATCTGTAAAGGCTTTTAGTCTGCGCTCACACTGGGTACAATTTAAAAGTAGTGCGATTTAAAGTCCGATTTCAACACTACTTCTGTGATATTTGTAACGATTTGATACGACTTCAGTGCTACTTTATGAGAGGGACTGTCCACGTCACAGAGAGAAACAATGACGTTATAAACAAAAAGGTTAATCTTTCACTTCTTTCAGGCTCAAGTAGTGCTGATAAAGGACACAGTCATGATTTGCAAGATTTACATTATAGCCTATGGTAGTGAAATCATTCTGAAGTCCTGAAAAAGTAATACATGAACTACTTCTCAAATCGTACTCATCGAAATCGTTTCTATTAGCCCTCATGCACACAGGCTGTTAAAAAAAACGTTATGAAAACGCCAGTATCTTTGCAGTGATTTTTTTTTTAACTTTTTTCAGCGTTTTTGCAATAGCGTTTTTTAGCGTTTTTTTTTTTTCAAATTTTTTTTTTTTTTTTTTTTTTTTTTTTCAATGGATCAAAAACACTAAAAAACATTGGTGAATGACGTTTTTCAGCGTTTTTCAGCGTTTTTCAGCGTTAGAGCGTTTTTACAGCTGAAAAACGTCTCTCAGAACCCACTGGTCCTGGGTTTTTATTACAGCTTAAAAACGCCTATGCCACTTGCAGCTCAAAAACGCCTAGGTGGGTATGAAGCCATAGACTAACATAGACAGGCCTTTTTAAGCTGCAAAAAAAGCTCAAAAAAGCAGCTGTAAAAACGTCCGTGTGCATGAGGACTAAAAGTGGTTATAAACTGCTGTTTTTTTGGGGGGGGTTTTTTTGGACCTGCAAGGTAAAGGCACAATGTGACATTATGTGAAACTTACCTGAAAACTAAGCCCTCCAGCAATGCAATGTAATTGCTGGAGGCAGCGTCCATCTTCACCCGGTCTTCCTTCCGGGTCCGCTGACTCCGGCTGTGTGACAGGCCACAGCCGCAATGGCTGTCACTCTCGTGCAATGCGCGGGTGAGCCTTCATTCACAGCACAGGTATCTGAAGGAATGGCACAGGTGGCCGTTCCTTCAGAGCGCAAGTGCCGATGACATAATCGGCTGCATGTAATGTAAATATCTCCTAAACAATGCATTGCTTAGGAGATATTTACAGTACCTATAGGTAAGCCTTACCTATTAGGTACAAATTATGCCTTTGAGTCTACATCCTCTTTAAGACACTGACATAGAAACACATTAGATGCTACTTTAGGTACGATTTGTAAATCATATGTCGTGCCTGAAGTCGTACTGGTGTGACGAGGGCTTAAGGCTACAAGCACATATGCATATTAACCACTTGCTTACTGGGCACTTAAATCCCCCTCCTGCCCAGACCAAATTTTCAGCTTTCAGCGCTGTCACACTTTGAATGACAATTGTGCGGTCATGCTACACTGTACTCAAATGAAATTTTTATCATTTTGTTCACACAAATGGAGCTTTCTTTTGGTGGTATTTAATCACCACTGGGGTTTTTTTATTTTGCTAAACAAACAAAAAAGACAAAAATTTAAAACACCCATGTTTCATCGTTTGTTATAAAATTTTGGAAACGGGTAATTTTTCTCCTTCATTGATATTCGCTGATGAGGCTGCACTGATAAGACACCGATAGGCACTGATAACAAGGCACTGGTAGGCGGCACTGGTGATGACGCACTGTGGGCACTGATGGGTGGCGCTGGTGGGCACAGAAGCCTCTCCACGATCGGGACCAATGTCCCTCTCGCAGCCACCAGTGATCAGCTTTTTTTTCTCTTCACACTACCAGCGCGAGGAGAAAAAATAGCCGATTACCGGCTCGGTTTACGACACATAATCAGCTGTCATTGGCTGACAGCTGATCATGTGGTAAGAGGGTCGGGATCGACCCCTTACTCAGATCTGTGATCAGCCGAGTCTCATAGACTTGCTGATCACAGAGCGCGCCACGTGCACCCTGCAGGGGGCGTGCAGGCTGCTCAAGCACGGGAGGGCGTCCAGGGACGCCCTCCGGTCAAATTAAGTCCGCGCTGTAGCCGTCTTTCGGCTATAATGGGGACGGCAAGTGGTTAAATCAATCCCATTTATAGATTGAAATGAAAGGTGGAGAGGTATAAAAATTAAATAGAGTGAGATTATAGTGAATCAAAAGAATAAACATAACAGGACACGAAAATAGTAATTCGAAATTATACACTTTTTTTTTTTTTGTATTGTTGGTTGTTTGACACACATAATAGGGAGCTGTAAAGCCCCCTTCCTATACTTTGAATAATGTTTTGCACAAATTGAGTTTTGGTTATGGGTAGGCAAGTGGGCGGGCTTCCCCCCTTCCCCCCCCCCCCCTTTTTTTTTCTCCTCTTTTGAAGAAGACATGATCAAGGATCCGGTGTGTTTTCTCTGGGTGGGGGGTTAGTGTGGTGTATTTTAATGAAAAGATTTATATAGATATATTGTGCAATTTGTATTTTTATGTTGTATGTTGGAATTTGTCTTAATAAAGAAAAAAGGGATTATAAAAAAAAAAAAAAAAAAAAACACAGCCCAAGATTTGGTGACCCCTGGCAAATTGTCATTTGACCCCCAGGTTGAGAACCACTGCTCTAAATATTCTTAAAAGTCCACAGTCATGACCATGGTATTGTAGTTGGTGTATTCTAGGGGCCCAATCACATTTTGAATAGCGTCCCAATGATCACCACAACACATCTGTGTTGCAGCGCACAGTAACACACCGCCACTTCTATACAAATAGCATGCAGCGGGTATGATTTTAGGGCCATTGTGGTGCATTAGGCACCCCAGTAAAGTGAATGGCCTGCCTTAACGCAGCTCATGTTGTTACTTGCACAATATGTTTATGTTAAACACACCACAACAGACCTGACCCATGTGAACGGGCCCTAAAGGAAACACTAAGGCAAATAAAGAGGCTGATTCAATCGCTTTAAATGCTTACAGTGTTATTGAAACAATATACAGGTCAGAAAAGTCAGAACACTAATCTGCATATTTTTCCCAGGTCAGCTACTCTGAAAGAGTTGTTCAATCAGCATGGCAGCCAGAAAACCTAGTTGTTTCAGAAGTGTAGTGCAGCAGAGGCAACCTTTACACTTGTCAGTACAGGCTTCTTATTAAGAGCCTAAATCCAGGTTTACTCAGAGACTTTAAAATAGTTTATTTGGGCCACGCTGGTCCGGTCACACTATTTCCTTTACTAATAGATTCATCAGCTGTCAGCACTGTATAAAACAGTCTGTAGCCTCAGCTAAATACTGTACAGATTACAGTGCTGTATTCCAGCAGTGGAATGAAGACTTACTACTACCACCTTGCTCCCAGAACCAAAAGGAGTTGGGCTGAACGCTGCTCAGACATTCATAGGAAGTTTTGTGATTTATAAACGACTACAGGGCTTCCTCCAATAGGCTGAAGTGGAGCTTGTGATGTCATCTGCCTATGGCTCCACCTCAGCCAGAGGAAGCCCTGTATTCATTCATAAAAGATACAAAGTTTTCTGTGAGCCCCCATCAGTCCAGCATAATGTTGCTCAAAGAACGGGATGAGAAGTCCCTGCGTCACTACCACAACACAGAGCTGTATACTGTATGAAAATGATGCTCTATACAGTTTGTACAGTCCTGACAGTGGGCACATCTGTTATTAAACACATACAGTAGTACACCTGGAGTTAGCAGAACTAAACTTATATTGTAACAAGATATTTATTTTTGTGCAGAAGATACCTTGTATCTTGCACACTGGGGTTCTTTTAAATTAATTTTCTACTGGCAGGAGAAAAGCAGCTAAAAACGAACAAAGGAGAAAAATCACAGAGCAATAACTCCCTGGTTATTTATGTTATGATACTCTAGGTTTATATATTAGACCCCTTTCACACTGACAGCTGGTTCATACAGGGGCAACACGACTTACAGCGCGACTTTGCAAGGCAACTTGGAGGCGACTTCAGCGAGACTTACAACGTGACCTCAAGTCACCTCCAGGACAGGCGACTTTGCCTGTGGCCAATCAGAGCTAATCAGCTCTTGTGACATCATTGTTGTACCTGGGTAAATTATTTTCTTCTTCCTGTTAAGTCACTTCACTATAGACGAGGATCCGACTTCAAGGCGACTTCCATTGAAATCCATGGGTACAAGTCGCCTAGAAGTCGCCTTGAAGTAGTACAGAAACCTTTTCTGAAGTCGGAGCGACTTCAGTAGTGTTCATTAAGATGGCTCTCATTAACTATAATGGAATTTTCTGATGTCAAGCGACTTGGGGCCACTTGAAATCTGACAAGTCGGATCCCACGTCGCTATAGTGTGAACCGGCACTTAGGCACTCAAAAACTGGCCATAAAACCTCAGGCGTTTTTTGCGGCACGCTTTTAAGGTCATGTGACCTTTACAAAAAAAAAAAAAAATTAAAAAAAAAAAACATTTTGCAGCGCTTTTGAAGCGTGTTCCATTCAAATGGACAGGGGTGTTTCTGAGGCGCTTTTTAAAGCGCTCCAAACATGACCCAAAGATGCTGTTTGCAGGACTTTTTGCACCACCTTGCTAGCGCACCTCCCCAGTGTGAAAGCATCCAATGAAATGAATGGGAAGCAGTTTTCAGGCGCTATTTTTAGTGCAAAAGCGCCTCAGTGTGAAAGGGGTCTAAATGCGTAGAGGGTGTGGTGGGTTCACATTTCAAGGCAGCATGATATACTAGAACATACAGGTGCATCTAAAAAATAAAAAAAAAAAAGTTCATTTTTTTTCCGTAATTCAATTCAAAAAGTGAAACTCATTGTATAAATTCATTACACACAGAGTGATATATTTCAAGCATTTCTTGCTTTTAAATTTTGACAATTTTGGCTTACAGCTAGTGAAAACCCCAAGTTCTTTATCACAGAAATATTGGCATACTGAAAAGTATGTCTATGTACAGTATAGTATGCACTCAATACTTGGTCGGGGCTCCTTTTGCATGAATAACTGCATCAATGTGGCGTGGCGTGGAGGCGATCAACTTGTGGCACTGCTGAGGTGTTATGCAAGCCCAGGTTTATTTGATAGCAGCCTTCGCCTTGTCTGAATTGTTGGGTCTGGTGTCTCATCTTTCCCTTGACAATACCCCACAGATTCTCTATGGGGTTTAGGTAAGGTGTTTTTGCTGGCCAATCAAGCACAGTGATACCATCATTAAACCAGGTATTGGCACGTTTGGCAGTGTGGGCAGGTGCAAAGTCCTGCCGGAAAATGAAATCAGCATTTCCATAAAGCTGGTCAGCAGAGGGAAGCATGAAGTGCTCTAGAATTTCCTGGTAGATGGCTGCGCTGACTTTGGGCTCGATAAAACACAGTGGACCAACACCAGCAGATGACATGGCTCCCCAAATCAAGGACTGTGGAAACGTCACAGTGGACCTCATGCAACTTGGATTCTGTGCCTCTCCACTTCCTTCAGATTCTGGGACCTCGGTTTCTAAATGAAATGTAAAATTGTCCAGTCCGTGATGATTTGGGGAGCCATGTCATCTGCTGGTGTTGGAACACTGTGTTACTGTCCAAGTACAATACCTGGTTTAACAATTATGGTATCGCTGTGCATGATTGGCCAGCAAACTCGCCTGACCTAAACCCCATAGAGAATCTGTGGAGTATTGTCAAGAGGAAGGTCAGAGACACCAGACCCAACATTGCAGGCGAGCTGAAGGCCACTAGAAAGGAACCTGGGCTTACATAACACCTCAGCAGTGCCACAGGCTGATCGCCTCTATGCCACATCGCATTGATGCGGCAAAAAGGAGCCCCGACCAAGTATTGAATGCATACTATACTGTACATACAGAAATGTTGGCTTACAGAAAAGTGTGTATGTACAGTATAGTATGCATTCAATACTTGGTCGGGGCTCCTTTTTGCCGCATCAATGCGATGTGGCATAGAGGCGATCAGCCTGTGGCACTGCTGAGGTGTTATGTAAGCCCAGGTTCCTTTCTAGTGGCCTTCAGCTCGCCTGCAATGTTGGGTCTGGTGTCTCTGACCTTCCTCTTGACAATACTCCACAGATTCTCTATGGGGTTTAGGTCAGGCGAGTTTGCTGGCCAATCATGCACAGCGATACCATAATTGTTAAACCAGGTATTGTACTTGGACAGTAACACAGTGTTCCAACACCAGCAGATGACATGGCTCCCCAAATCATCACGGACTGGACAATTTTACATTTCATTTAGAAACCGAGGTCCCAGAATCTGAAGGAAGTGGAGAGGCACAGAATCCAAGTTGCATGAGGTCCACTGTGACGTTTCCACAGTCCTTGATTTGGGGAGCCATGTCATCTGCTGGTGTTGGTCCACTGTGTTTTATCGAGCCCAAAGTCAGCGCAGCCATCTACCAGGAAATTCTAGAGCACTTCATGCTTCCCTCTGCTGACCAGATTTATGGAAATGCTGATTTCATTTTCCGGCAAGACTTTGCACCTGCCCACACTGCCAAACGTGCCAATACCTGGTTTAATGATGGTATCACTGTGCTTGATTGGCCAGCAAAAACACCTTACCTAAACCCCATAGAGAATCTGTGGGGTATTGTCAAGGGAAAGATGAGACACCAGACTCAACAATGCAGACAAGGCGAAGGCTGCTATCAAATAAACCTGGGCTTGCATAACACCTCAGCAGTGCCACAAGTTGATCGCCTCCACGCCACGCCACATTGATGCAGTTATTCATGCAAAAGGAGCCCCGACCAAGTATTGAGTGCATACTATACTGTACATACACACTTTTCTGTAAGCCAACATTTCTGTATTAAAAATCGTTTAATTGTTCTTATGTAATATTCTAATTTTCTGAGATACTGAACTTTGGATTTTCACTAGCTGTAAGCCATAATCATCAAAATTAAAAGAAAAATGCTTGCAATATATCTAGTTGTGAACTGAAAGAAAAAGTGCCGATAATGGCACCGAAAAGAGGACGGGGTCCCCCCGGGTGCCACACATTGCAGGGGTGTCATCTGTCCTCCCTCCTTCTCACGCAGAGCGGCGATCTCCCTGTGTCATAGAGCTGAATTGTCCAAGCGGCCGCAGTAACAATGTCCTGCCTCCTGTGATAGACGGCACACTGATCCAATGCCAGGACATTGAATCAGTGTGACGTATCACAGGAGGTGGGACTTCGTTACTGCGGCCGCCCGGCCCGGGAAATCTAAATCCAGCTGCATGACACAGCGGGAGATCACTGCTCTGATCCAGGCACTGGTGAGGCTGCATCTGACGAGCACGGGTGAGGCTGCATTGATCTCTTGTATCAGGTCTGCACTCTCTGACCATATCCTGTATCATGTATGCTAGAGGTGCACCGAACGGAAATTGTGCTAATACTATTAGCAGTGTGTTTAAGTAAGAGACTGTGGACATGATACAAGAGATGGCCAGACTGCAGACTGCATTTTTCTTGAGCTTTTTGTTGCACTAAAAAGGTGCCAATAATGGCCAAAAATAAATTCATATTAATTTAAATTGATGATATCAATTAAAAAGTCGAATACAATACAATATATAAATATTTTTTAAAAACTGTCATTTTTGGCTAAGTGCATCCTGCATTTTTGGTTTTGGCACCAAACTTTCAATTTGGTGCACCCCCAAGACACACTTTTGCCACTTGTCCTGCGGCTTGAGACTACAAAGGCGCATGACAAGTCATTCCCCATGATTTCCAATGATAACCAGTCATATCTGTGACTTCAAGTCGTGCTGACCTCAAAGTAGTCCCTGTACTACTTTGGTCCGACTTTCATACAAGCTGAGGTCCATAGACCTCAAGTTTACACAGGCAATCCCTGAAATCGTGTCACAATCGCACGACTTAAGTAGCGACAGTGTGAAAGGGGCCTAAATATATCACTCTAGGTGTAACGCATCTATATAAAAATACATGAGTATAACTTTTTGAATTGAATTACTGAAATAAATTAACTTTTTGATTATATTCTAAATTTATGAGCTGCACCCGTATATACATTTTCCGTATAATTTTCTAACCTTCAATTTGAATTCTTATTCTCACATTGGTGTAAAAAGGAAGCAGTGAACCGGCATTTCTTTACAAGATAAATAAAAAAACATATGTATGGGATATAGTATTATACTTATGACACTGATATAGATAGATAGGATAGATACATACATACATACATACATACATACATACTCCAATGGCATAGTTCACACTAGTGCAGCCAGTTCCAGGAGAACAAAAAAAAAAAAAAAAAAAACCCATGCTGCATTTTTTCTGAACTGTACTGAAACGGAGTAAAAATGCATCAAAAACACACTGGTAGGCACCCAAACAAATGCACATGTCCCTATTTAACCACCTAAGGACTGAGCCCTGAGATTTGGTGTTTACAAGTTAAAAACAGTTTGTTTGCTAGAAAATTACCTAGAACCCCCAAACATTATATATATTTTTTTTCTAACATCCTAGAGCAGGGGTCTCCAAACTGCGGCCCGAGGGCCAGATGTGGCCCTTTGCTAGCCTTTATCTGGCCCTTGGGGCACTATTCCTCCCACTGACACCAACAAGGGGGCACTATTTCTTCTGCCGATACCAATATTGGGATACTATTCCTCCTACTAATAGGGGCACTACTGCTTCTCCTACTGACCACCAACCTTGAGTCCATATTTATTTCCACTGGTGCTGGGCCCCAGACATTGTCTGCCCCCACTGTCCACAATCTGGCCCTCAAAGTCTCAAGGACAATAAACTGGCCCTTTGTTTGAAAAGTTTGGAGACCCCTGCCCTAGAGAATAAAATGATGGTCGTTGCAATACTTTGTCACGCCATATTTGCGCAGCGTTTTTTTTATATTATGAAAGATAACATTATGCCGAGTAAATTGATACCCAACATGTCATGCTTCAAAATTGTGCCCGCTCGTGGAATGGCGACAAACTTTTACCCTTAAAAATCTCCATAGGCGACGTTTAAAAAAATTTAAAAAATCTAAAGGGTTGCATGTTTTGAGTTACAGAGGGCTAGGATTATTGCTCTCGCTCTGACAATCGCGGCGATACCTCACATCTGTGGTTTGAACACTGTTTTCATATGCGGGCGCTACTCACATATGCATTCGCTTCTGCACATGAGCTCAGCGGGATGGGTGTAAACAGAACAATGTAAAAAATAAATAAGAAAAAAAAAAAATTTGTGTCACTTTTATTCCTATTACAAGGAATGTAAACATCTCTTGTAATAGAAAAAAAAAAAAAAAGCATGACAGGTCCTCTTAAATATGAGATCTGGGGCCAAAAATACCTCAGATCTTATATTTAAAGTAAAATGCAATTAAAAAAAAAAAAAAAAAAAAAAAAAAGTCATTTGGAAAAAATAAATAAAAAAAAAAAAAAGTCCCTTTAAGACCTCATGCACACTGGGTGTTAAAATAACGTCATAAAAACGTCAGTAGCTTTGCAGTGAGTTTTTCAACATTTTTTGCAAAAGCACTTAGCGTTTTTCAGCGTTAGCGTTTTTTTTTTCCATTCAATTAATCCAAGCTCTGCAAGCTGAGATAACATGCACTGCATTGATGCATTCACACAATTTGACAGTAACCATGAGATAAAACAAAGTTCATGAATATTCCTTTATCCCATTGTTTTGCAAATCTATGTACACTACAAACTGTATGATTGAATCGATTCTGATATCGCTGTTTTACGAACCTGACAGCTTATTATTCTAAATAGGAAACCTTCATTTTGTTTGCAAATATTAAAGATTCTAAACTATCAGCAAGAATAAGTCCTTACATTTAAAGACCACCTGTCATTTCAGATCCACCATGACAACGCCTGTTAGCGGGCGTCCACTCGCCTGCTGCCGCCACGTCCCTCACCTTGTTGGGTCATTGCCGCATCACCAGCCATCCCATTAAAGTGAATGGGACCGTCGGTGAGTCAACAGCGAGTCAGAGAGGATAGTAGCTCTTTAAAAATTATGATGTAAATCAAGCCTTTTTACTAGTGATTTAAATCAGATCCACCCTGTCAAATCACCTGTGCAAAATAATGTTAGACCCCTTTCACACCGAGGGCGTTTTGCAGGCGCTATAGCGTTAAAAATAGCACCTGCAATCTGCTTTTAAACAGCTGCAGCATTGTCTCCAGTGTGAAAGCCCGAGGGCTTTCACACCGGAACGCTGCGCTGGCAGGACGTCAGGAAAAGTCCTGCCAGCAGCTTCTTTGGAGCGGTGTGTTTACCGCTCCTCCACTGCTGCTCCCCAATGAAATCAATGGGGCATCGCTGGGATACCGCCGGCAAAACGCCGCTATTGCGGCGCATTGCGAGCTGTTTTAACCCTTTCTCGGCCGATAGCGGGTGTAAAAGCACCCCGCTAGCGGCCGAAATGCGTTGCTAATCCGACGGTAAAACGCCGCTAAAAATAGTGGCGTTTTACCACCGACGCTATGGGTGGCCCGGTGTGAATGGGCTCTAAGGACTGAAAATATGACCTGTTGGGGGTACTTGAGGACTGGAGTTGAGAAACATTGCTTTACAGTCACCATTGTGCTTGTATTTTCAGGTGTGCTTCGCTAAAGGTGGAACGTTAGACTCCTTTCACACTGGGGCAGTTTGCAGGCGCTATTGCACTAAAAATAGCGCCTGCAAACCGACCTGAGACAGCCGCTGCTTTGTCTCCAGTGTTTAAGCCCCGAGGGCTTTCACACTGGAGCGGTGCGCTGGCAAGACGGGAAAAAAAGTCCTGCTAGCACCATCTTCGGAGCGGTTGAAATCAATAGGGCAGCGCGGCAATACTGCCGGCAAAGCGCCTCTACAGAGGCGCTTTGCGGTGGTTTTTAACCCTTTCTCGGTCGCTAGCGGGGGTAAAACTGCCCCGCTAGCGGCTGAATGCCGCCGCTAAGACTACGGTAAAGCGCTGCTTTACCGCCGACACACCTCCTGCCCCAGTGTGAAAGGGGCCTTAGAGACAAATGTAAAATGGGCAAACAGGCAGGAATTTGAATGCAGAAGAGACATGCTTTGTTTCTTCTGCATTAAAGTTACCCACCTGCCTGTCTGCGCATGCGCAGCACCCCACACATGCAGCCCAGTGTACAATCTTAGCATCCCGGATGTAAGTGCCAGCACAAAATAACTCCTATGCACATCCATGAAAGTTGCTTTATTCTTGGCTGGCCAGTGGATAAGGCCAAGAACTTCGGACGCAAAAGATGATGGGAGCAGATGGCAGCATCAGTGACAAACGTTTCACCGCTGCAGAAGGACGCCATGTGAGGCAAGTCTGCCATAAGGTGCGCATACGTCTACATTATGGCAAGAGCCCTGAGGTCCCCCAGTTATGTTTTATTTCAGCTTTAAATAAGCACAAAATAAAAAAAGTGAACCAGTTCTGCCTTCTTCTGATTTTCAAATAAAATGATTTTATGTGTAACATTTTTTTTTCCCCCTTTTTACCTAAACACTATAGGTCTAAAGAAAATTTGGAAAGTACTGCAGCCATTTATTTCTGCCAAGGAGCTTACATACTGATTAAGCACTCAGTTTTAGTCCCTGCCTTGTATCCGTTGCAAAAACATAACAATGTAATAAAAAATAGAAGTGCATGCATTGTTAATGCATGAAGATCATTTTTAATAAAAAAATAAAATATGGTAAAAGCACCCTGCTGGAGTAGAATGGAGAATTCTGAGACGTGCAGCAGACATAAAATACATTTTCTGTGCCTATACAGTATATAGACACCATATGTAGACAAAGACACAACATGCCCATAGGAACACATGCCTAATCTGCTATACCAGCTGATAGTGATTTGCATTCATTACATGAAATATTGATTAGCATGGGATGTCCGATGTGTGTAGCTGCTGATCATAATCTGCTGGATTTCCGGTACAAGGTCCGTATATAGCTTGGTGGGAATACTGCAGAATAAACTGCACCAGGTACCACACTGGCATGCAAAAATACCTGGGCAGGTTTCTGCACTGGGTATAGAAAAAATTAGAATTATTTAAATGAAAAACTAGGAAGATGCACACTCAGCGACGCATGGATTGAAAACATCTAGGCAGAGGATGTCCAGATTTAGGGGCATTCCACAACAATGTCACTGGATTGACAGATCTCAGATACTATCATTAGTAAACATGAAAGTGTCCTCACATCACAACTGCTGAGCATCGGCTCATGTCTACCTTCACTGATCAGCTGGAACATGGTCAGATATTTACAAAAGAATATAGTCTTACTAAAATGTATATATATTTATTTATTTTATACACACACTTTTTTTTTTTTAATTATAAAAATATTATTATTCAGGATTTATTTAGCCCCAGCAGTTTGAGTATCATAATCCGCTACATGATTGAACATAGTATATTACAGCCTTCCCTCCAATACTGATGGCTCTCTATATCTCCTACAGGGAGATGCCAGGCATTGCACAGATCACAAGAGTTGCATGTATAGAATTTAATGCTAATTTGTTACTACTAAAGCAATGCTGTGAAGAAAAAAAAAAACAAAAACAAACAAACACACAAACACACTATCCTCCCTGGAGTTTTAAATGAGATCTAAATCCTAAACGGGGTGATAGTTTGATAAAGCACCGCCTACAATAAACAATTAGGGACATTTAGATCTAGGATGGTGCATAGAGATGTGTTTTTTTATTGTTAATTAGCCTGCTGACAATGCAGGTAATATGTGTTGCCATTGACTTGTATTGGGCTTCCAATGAGAGATTTTATATATATATATATATATATATATATATATATATATATATATATATACATATACACACACACATACATACATATACACACACACACACGCGCGCCTTTTTTTATTATTATTTATATATTTTAATGTTAATTATTATTTGTATATATAATTGACAACATACTTTTTTTTTTTTTTTAAACATGCTTAGATAGCAACAGAAACTAGATTACACAACCCGTGTTTTATTGCATTGAAACATTCAATGCAACAGTGTTAAATAGTCTGGTTGAAAAAAGACACAAGTCCGTTTAGTTCAACCAATAAAAAAAAAAAAAAAGCCTAATTTTCACCCTTTTTCTAGCTACTACTGCTGATCTTCCGCAGCCTCTTCACAGTCACTTCCTGCACACATGCATGCCCTCCTGTGATCTCTCCTGTATGTGTAATGTGCAGAAATGACAACTTGGATTTTCTCATTCATGTGAAATGACAAGAGGACACTTGGGAGGCAGCCAGGAAATGCTTGGTGAAGGACCTTAATGGCAGGATCAGCAGGTATGATGTGAATGAATGGTGCAGATGTCATAAAACATGATCCCCTGTAATGTCACCCCCTATCATACAGCAACTGATCCCTGCAGCCTGGTCTGGGGGGTGATCACAGAACTGACACCTGGATCAGCACTCACCATTGGATCCTCATCCCAAATAAACTCCCCCCCGCCTCTTGTCAATCACAGACAGGTTGGTGGCCCCACCCACCCGTTAACCCCTCACAGCCCGCTGTCATGTTACTCCATTCAACACCCCCTCTCCCAGCAGGCCGGGATTAACCCGCTCTTACCCAGCAGCTCTCTGGGGACCTCGGAGCTGTCGTCTGTCATGTTCCCTGTGCTCAGTGATGGTGCCAGGCAATGAGTGAGCTTCACACCGATCAGCCGAGACCACCGACCGCAACAACACCGAGCTCACCGACCGTCACTACGAGCTGGGAACGAGCCGTCCTCTACTGTCCATGGCCCCCCCGGCACTCCTCCATGCCCCGCTCCCAGGTGACTCCGATAGAACAGGAAATAAATGGAACCCGGCTGAGAAATCCCGAGCACTGACTAGTAAGGGGGAGAGGCTTAAAGAGACAGGAGTGGGGGTGGGGTGTGAATGAGAGATAGGAGGAGGAGGGGAGAGAATAACACGGCGCTCTCTCCTCACTCCTCCAGCTCCATGGCTCCGGATTTCTAGTGTCAGCTCCTTCACCGACCTACTCCATCATATCTAGAGGTGGTCTTCTTCTCTCCACCTCCGGAATAATAACGTTCCCTCCTCCTGACAATAGTGGACCATCACTCATCGTCTGGATGCACCGCCACAGTCTATGTTTCCTCTATAGAACACCGTCCGCTATCACACACCGCCACAGTCTATGTTTCCTCTATAGAACACCGTCCGCTATCACACACCGCCACAGTCTATGTTTCCTCTATAGAACACCGTCCCCTATCACACACCGCCACAGTCTATGTTGCCTCTATAGGACACCAACGTCTGCTATCACACACCGCCACAGTCTATGTTTCCTCTATAGGACACCGTCCGATATCACACACCGCCACATTCTGTGTTTCCTCTATAGGACACCGTCCGCTATCACACACCGCCACAGTCTATGTTTCCTCTATAGGACACCGTCCGCTATCACACACCGCCACAGTCTATGTTTCCTCTATAGGACACCATCCGCTATCACACACCGCCACAGTCTATGTTTCCTCTATAGAACACCGTCCGCTATCACACACCGCCACAGTCTATGTTTCCTCTATAGGACACCGTCCGCTATCACACACCGCCACAGTCTATGTTTCCTCTATAGAACACCGTCCGCTATCACACACCGCCACAGTCTATGTTTCCTCTATAGGACACCGACGTCCGCTATCACACACCGCCACAGTCTATGTTTCCTCTATAGGACACCGTCCGCTATCACACACCGCCACAGTCTATGTTTCCTCTATAGAACACCGTCTGCTATCACACACCGCCACAGTCTATGTTTCCTCTATAGGACACCGACGTCCGCTATCACACACCGCCACAGTCTATGTTTCCTCTATAGAACACCGTCCGCTATCACACACCGCCACAGTCTATGTTTCCTCTATAGGACACCGACGTCCGCTATCACACACCGCCACAGTCTATGTTTCCTCTATAGGACACCGTCCGATATCACACACCGCCACAGTCTATGTTTCCTCTATAGGACACCGTCCGCTATCACACACCGCCACAGTCTATGTTTCCTCTATAGGACACCGACGTCCGCTATCACACACCGCCACAGTCTATGTTTCCTCTATAGGACACCGTCCGATATCACACACCGCCACATTCTGTGTTTCCTCTATAGGACACCGTCCGCTATCACACACCGCCACAGTCTATGTTTCCTCTATAGAACACCGTCCGCTATCACACACCGCCACAGTCTATGTTTCCTCTATAGGACACCGTCCGATATCACACACCGCCACATTCTGTGTTTCCTCTATAGGACACCGTCCGCTATCACACACCGCCACAGTCTATGTTTCCTCTATAGAACACCGTCCGCTATCACACACCGCCACAATCTATGTTTCCTCTATAGGACACCGACGTCCGCTATCACACACCGCCACAATCTATGTTTCCTCTATAGGACACCGACGTCCGCTATCACACACCGCCACAGTCTATGTTTCCTCTATAGAACACCGTCCGCTATCACACACCGCCACAGTCTATGTTTCCTCTATAGAACACCGTCCGCTATCACACACCGCCACAGTCTATGTTTCCTCTATAGGACACCGACGTCCGCTATCACACACCGCCACAGTCTATGTTTCCTCTATAGAACACCGTCCGCTATCACACACCGCCACAGTCTATGTTTCCTCTATAGAACACCGTCCGCTATCACACACCGCCACAGTCTATGTTTCCTCTATAGGACACCGACGTCCGCTATCACACACCGCCACAGTCTATGTTTCCTCTATAGGACACCATCCGCTATCACACACCGCCACAGTCTATGTTTCCTCTATAGAACACCGTCCGCTATCACACACCGCCACAGTCTATGTTTCCTCTATAGGACACCGTCCGCTATCACACACCGCCACAGTCTATGTTTCCTCTATAGAACACCGTCCGCTATCACACACCGCCACAGTCTATGTTTCCTCTATAGGACACCGACGTCCGCTATCACACACCGCCACAGTCTATGTTTCCTCTATAGGACACCGTCCGCTATCACACACCGCCACAGTCTATGTTTCCTCTATAGGACACCGACGTCCGCTATCACACACCGCCACAGTCTATGTTTCCTCTATAGGACACCGTCCGCTATCACACACCGCCACAGTCTATGTTTCCTCTATAGGACACCGACGTCCGCTATCACACACCGCCACAGTCTATGTTTCCTCTATAGAACACCGTCCGCTATCACACACCGCCACAGTCTATGTTTCCTCTATAGAACACCGTCCGCTATCACACACCGCCACAGTCTATGTTTCCTCTATAGGACACCGACGTCCGCTATCACACACCGCCACAGTCTATGTTTCCTCTATAGGACACCATCCGCTATCACACACCGCCACAGTCTATGTTTCCTCTATAGAACACCGTCCGCTATCACACACCGCCACAGTCTATGTTTCCTCTATAGGACACCGTCCGCTATCACACACCGCCACAGTCTATGTTTCCTCTATAGAACACCGTCCGCTATCACACACCGCCACAGTCTATGTTTCCTCTATAGGACACCGACGTCCGCTATCACACACCGCCACAGTCTATGTTTCCTCTATAGGACACCGTCCGCTATCACACACCGCCACAGTCTATGTTTCCTCTATAGGACACCGACGTCCGCTATCACACACCGCCACAGTCTATGTTTCCTCTATAGGACACCGTCCGCTATCACACACCGCCACAGTCTATGTTTCCTCTATAGGACACCGACGTCCGCTATCACACACCGCCACAGTCTATGTTTCCTCTATAGGACACCGTCCGATATCACACACCGCCACATTCTGTGTTTCCTCTATAGGACACCGTCCGCTATCACACACCGCAACAGTCTATGTTTCCTCTATAGAACACCGTCCGCTATCACACACCGCCACAATCTATGTTTCCTCTATAGGACACCGACGTCCGCTATCACACACCGCCACAATCTATGTTTCCTCTATAGGACACCGACGTCCGCTATCACACACCGCCACAGTCTATGTTTCCTCTATAGAACACCGTCCGCTATCACACACCGCCACAGTCTATGTTTCCTCTATAGAACACCGTCCGCTATCACACACCGCCACAGTCTATGTTTCCTCTATAGGACACCGACGTCCGCTATCACACACCGCCACAGTCTATGTTTCCTCTATAGAACACCGTCCGCTATCACACACCGCCACAGTCTATGTTTCCTCTATAGGACACCGACGTCCGCTATCACACACCGCCACAGTCTATGTTTCCTCTATAGGACACCGACGTCCGCTATCACACACCGCCACAGTCTATGTTTCCTCTATAGGACACCGTCCGCTATCACACACCGCCACAGTCTATGTTTCCTCTATAGGACACCGTCCGCTATCACACACCGCCACAGTCTATGTTTCCTCTATAGGACACCGACGTCCGCTATCACACACCGCCACAGTCTATGTTTCCTCTATAGGACACTGTCCGCTATCACACACTGCTACAGTCTATGTTTCCTCTATAGAACATCGTCCGCTATCACACACCGCCACAGTCTATGTTTCCTCTATAGAACACCGTCCGCTATCACACACCGCCACAGTCTATGTTTCCTCTATAGGACACCGACGTCCGCTATCACACACCGCCACAGTCTATGTTTCCTCTATAGGACACCGTCCGATATCACACACCGCCACATTCTGTGTTTCCTCTATAGGACACCATCCGCTATCACACACCGCCACAGTCTATGTTTCCTCTATAGGACACCATCCGCTATCACACACCGCCACAGTCTATGTTTCCTCTATAGAACACCGTCCGCTATCACACACCGCCACAGTCTATGTTTCCTCTATAGGACACCGTCCGCTATCACACACCGCCACAGTCTATGTTTCCTCTATAGAACACCGTCCGCTATCACACACCGCCACAGTCTATGTTTCCTCTATAGGACACCGACGTCCGCTATCACACACCGCCACAGTCTATGTTTCCTCTATAGGACACCGTCCGCTATCACACACCGCCACAGTCTATGTTTCCTCTATAGAACACCGTCCGCTATCACACACCGCCACAGTCTATGTTTCCTCTATAGGACACCGTCCGCTATCACACACCGCCACAGTCTATGTTTCCTCTATAGGACACCGTCCGCTATCACACACCGCCACAGTCTATGTTTCCTCTATAGGACACCGTCCGCTATCACACACCGCCACAGTCTATGTTTCCTCTATAGGACACCGTCCGCTATCACACACCGCCACAGTCTATGTTTCCTCTATAGAACACCGTCCGCTATCACACACCGCCACAGTCTATGTTTCCTCTATAGGACACCGACGTCCGCTATCACACACCGCCACAGTCTATGTTTCCTCTATAGGACACCGTCCGCTATCACACACCGCCACAGTCTATGTTTCCTCTATAGGACACCGACGTCCGCTATCACACACCGCCACAGTCTATGTTGCCTCTATAGGACACCGTCCGATATCACACACCGCCACAGTCTATGTTTCCTCTATAGGACACCGTCCGCTATCACACACCGCCACAGTCTATGTTTCCTCTATAGGACACCGTCCGATATCACACACCGCCACATTCTGTGTTTCCTCTATAGGACACCGTCCGCTATCACACACCGCCACAGTCTATGTTTCCTCTATAGAACACCGTCCGCTATCACACACCGCCACAATCTATGTTTCCTCTATAGGACACCGACGTCTGCTATCACACACCGCCACAATCTATGTTTCCTCTATAGGACACCGACGTCCGCTATCACACACCGCCACAGTCTATGTTTCCTCTATAGAACACCGTCCGCTATCACACACCGCCACAGTCTATGTTTCCTCTATAGAACACCGTCCGCTATCACACACCGCCACAGTCTATGTTTCCTCTATAGGACACCGACGTCCGCTATCACACACCGCCACAGTCTATGTTTCCTCTATAGAACACCGTCCGCTATCACACACCGCCACAGTCTATGTTTCCTCTATAGAACACCGTCCACTATCACACACCGCCACAGTCTATGTTTCCTCTATAGGACACCAACGTCCGCTATCACACACCGCCACAGTCTATGTTTCCTCTATAGGACACCATCCGCTATCACACACCGCCACAGTCTATGTTTCCTCTATAGAACACCGTCCGCTATCACACACCGCCACAGTCTATGTTTCCTCTATAGGACACCGTCCGCTATCACACACCGCCACAGTCTATGTTTCCTCTATAGAACACCGTCCGCTATCACACACCGCCACAGTCTATGTTTCCTCTATAGGACACCGACGTCCGCTATCACACACCGCCACAGTCTATGTTTCCTCTATAGGACACCGTCCGCTATCACACACCGCCACAGTCTATGTTTCCTCTATAGGACACCGACGTCCGCTATCACACACCGCCACAGTCTATGTTTCCTCTATAGGACACCGTCCGATATCACACACCACCACATTCTGTGTTTCCTCTATAGGACACCGTCCGCTATCACACACCGCAACAGTCTATGTTTCCTCTATAGAACACCGTCCGCTATCACACACCGCCACAATCTATGTTTCCTCTATAGGACACCGACGTCCGCTATCACACACCGCCACAATCTATGTTTCCTCTATAGGACACCGACGTCCGCTATCACACACCGCCACAGTCTATGTTTCCTCTATAGAACACCGTCCGCTATCACACACCGCCACAGTCTATGTTTCCTCTATAGAACACCGTCCGCTATCACACACCGCCACAGTCTATGTTTCCTCTATAGGACACCGACGTCCGCTATCACACACCGCCACAGTCTATGTTTCCTCTATAGAACACCGTCCGCTATCACACACCGCCACAGTCTATGTTTCCTCTATAGGACACCGACGTCCGCTATCACACACCGCCACAGTCTATGTTTCCTCTATAGGACACCGACGTCCGCTATCACACACCGCCACAGTCTATGTTTCCTCTATAGGACACTGTCCGCTATCACACACTGCTACAGTCTATGTTTCCTCTATAGAACATCGTCCGCTATCACACACCGCCACAGTCTATGTTTCCTCTATAGAACACCGTCCGCTATCACACACCGCCACAGTCTATGTTTCCTCTATAGGACACCGACGTCCGCTATCACACACCGCCACAGTCTATGTTTCCTCTATAGGACACCGTCCGATATCACACACCGCCACATTCTGTGTTTCCTCTATAGGACACCATCCGCTATCACACACCGCCACAGTCTATGTTTCCTCTATAGGACACCATCCGCTATCACACACCGCCACAGTCTATGTTTCCTCTATAGAACACCGTCCGCTATCACACACCGCCACAGTCTATGTTTCCTCTATAGGACACCGTCCGCTATCACACACCGCCACAGTCTATGTTTCCTCTATAGAACACCGTCCGCTATCACACACCGCCACAGTCTATGTTTCCTCTATAGGACACCGACGTCCGCTATCACACACCGCCACAGTCTATGTTTCCTCTATAGGACACCGTCCGCTATCACACACCGCCACAGTCTATGTTTCCTCTATAGAACACCGTCCGCTATCACACACCGCCACAGTCTATGTTTCCTCTATAGAACACCGTCCGCTATCACACACCGCCACAGTCTATGTTTCCTCTATAGGACACCGACGTCCGCTATCACACACCGCCACAGTCTATGTTTCCTCTATAGGACACCGTCCGATATCACACACCGCCACATTCTGTGTTTCCTCTATAGGACACCATCCGCTATCACACACCGCCACAGTCTATGTTTCCTCTATAGGACACCATCCGCTATCACACACCGCCACAGTCTATGTTTCCTCTATAGAACACCGTCCGCTATCACACACCGCCACAGTCTATGTTTCCTCTATAGGACACCGTCCGCTATCACACACCGCCACAGTCTATGTTTCCTCTATAGAACACCGTCCGCTATCACACACCGCCACAGTCTATGTTTCCTCTATAGGACACCGACGTCCGCTATCACACACCGCCACAGTCTATGTTTCCTCTATAGGACACCGTCCGCTATCACACACCGCCACAGTCTATGTTTCCTCTATAGGACACCGACGTCCGCTATCACACACCGCCACAGTCTATGTTTCCTCTATAGGACACCGTCCGATATCACACACCGCCACATTCTGTGTTTCCTCTATAGGACACCGTCCGCTATCACACACCGCCACAGTCTATGTTTCCTCTATAGAACACCGTCCGCTATCACACACCGCCACAATCTATGTTTCCTCTATAGGACACCGACGTCCGCTATCACACACCGCCACAGTCTATGTTTCCTCTATAGGACACCGACGTCCGCTATCACACACCGCCACAGTCTATGTTTCCTCTATAGAACACCGTCCGCTATCACACACCGCCACAGTCTATGTTTCCTCTATAGAACACCGTCCGCTATCACACACCGCCACAGTCTATGTTTCCTCTATAGGACACCGTCCGCTATCACACACCGCCACAGTCTATGTTTCCTCTATAGGACACCGTCCGCTATCACACACCGCCACATTCTGTGTTTCCTCTATAGGACACCGTCCGCTATCACACACTGCCACAGTCTATGTTTCCTCTATAGGACACCGACGTCCGCTATCACACACCGCCACAGTCTATGTTTCCTCTATAGGACACCGACGTCCGCTATCACACACCGCCACAGTCTATGTTTCCTCTATAGGACACCGTCCGCTATCACACACCGCCACAGTCTATGTTTCCTCTATAGGACACCGACGTCCGCTATCACACACCGCCACAGTCTATGTTTCCTCTATAGGACACCGTCCGATATCACACACCGCCACATTCTGTGTTTCCTCTATAGGACACCGTCCGCTATCACACACCGCCACAGTCTATGTTTCCTCTATAGAACACCGTCCGCTATCACACACCGCCACAATCTATGTTTCCTCTATAGGACACCGACGTCCGCTATCACACACCGCCACAGTCTATGTTTCCTCTATAGGACACCGACGTCCGCTATCACACACCGCCACAGTCTATGTTTCCTCTATAGAACACCGTCCGCTATCACACACCGCCACAGTCTATGTTTCCTCTATAGAACACCGTCCGCTATCACACACCGCCACAGTCTATGTTTCCTCTATAGGACACCGTCCGCTATCACACACCGCCACAGTCTATGTTTCCTCTATAGGACACCGTCCGCTATCACACACCGCCACATTCTGTGTTTCCTCTATAGGACACCGTCCGCTATCACACACTGCCACAGTCTATGTTTCCTCTATAGAACACCGTCCGCTATCACACACTGCCACAGTCTATGTTTCCTCTATAGGACACCGACGTCCGCTATCACACACCGCCACAGTCTATGTTTCCTCTATAGGACACCGACGTCCGCTATCACACACCGCCACAGTCTATGTTTCCTCTATAGGACACCGTCCGCTATCACACACCGCCACAGTCTATGTTTCCTCTATAGGACACCGTCCGCTATCACACACCGCCACAGTCTATGTTTCCTCTATAGGACACCGACGTCCGCTATCACACACCGCCACAGTCTATGTTTCCTCTATAGGACACCGTCCGATATCACACACCGCCACATTCTGTGTTTCCTCTATAGGACACCGTCCGCTATCACACACTGCCACAGTCTATGTTTCCTCTATAGGACACCGTCCGATATCACACACCGCCACATTCTGTGTTTCCTCTATAGGACACCGTCCGCTATCACACACCGCCACAGTCTATGTTTCTTCTATAGGACACCGTCCGCTATCACACACCGCCACAGTCTATGTTTCCTCTATAGGACACCGTCCGCTATCACACACCGCCACAGTCTATGTTTCCTCTATAGGACACTGTCCGCTATCACACACCGCCACAGTCTATGTTTCCTCTATAGGACACCGACGTCCGCTATCACACACCGCCACAGTCTATGTTTCCTCTATAGGACACTGTCCACTATCACACACTGCTACAGTCTGTTTCTCTAGTCATCTTCCAGGACAGCACACCTGAGAGATGACTGGTCCCACCTCACAAGAAACACAATCAACAAACGAGGTTAAAAACTCCCACCCTTTCCCCGCACCTCAGTTCTTGATTGTGTTTCCCTGGTAGCGAAACATCTATTATTTTATGTTCTGACCTGAAGTTGACAGCGTAAGGTCTTTCCCCTGATTGCTGGATGCCAAGGCCGGGGAGGGCTGTGGATCCAGCAGGGCTTTTCCCATTCAAGGGGCACCTTTCTTGCATGTGGTTTCCCCCCTGTGTGGAGTTTCCCAGGCACAGGGGAAGTGTTCCTGACACTTCAGGGCAGTGTTTCTCAACTCCAGTCCTCAAGGCGCCCCAACAGGTCATGTTTTCAAGCTTACCATTATTTTGCACAGGTGATTTGATCAGTCTTTAAAACCCCCAAACTGGATGTGGCTCTGTCGCAGGTTTCAAAGAAGTCTGATCTGTCCTTTGAGGAGTCGGGCAACATCAAGGACTAGATGGACCGTAAGTCTGAGATGCTGCTACGTAGGGCCTGGGATACGAATGCTGTGGCCATGGCTCCAGCATTAGCCTCAGCTTGTGTAGCAAGAAACCTTTATGCATGGCTTCATAAGCTAACTGACCATGTTGCTAGGGAGACCAGGTCCAAAGAGGTCATTGACTCCCTGTTAGTAAGGTGGTGGGGTATCTGGCAGATGCGGCAGTTGAAACCATTAGAACCACAGCTAATTCAGTGGCTCTTCTCAACTCTGCAAGAAGGGCCATTTGGGTCAAGTCATGGGAGGAGGACCACATGTCCAGATTCTGTCTTTGCGGGCTGCCTTTTGAGGGCTCCTTGCTTTTTTGGCCCCAGCCTAGACCAGGTTCTTTTGCGGTTTGCAGACAAAAAAGAGAAGAGCTAGAAGTTTTTTGTGCCCCCCCCCAGCCAGGGCCAGTTTAAGCCCAGAAAGGACCCAAACAGAAGATGGGAAAAGGGGAAAAACAGGCAGAAGGGCAGTCTGCTCTTTTCTGGTTCTAAAACCCCAAGTAAGGAGTCCAAGTGACGCCAGGTTTAAGGTAGGAGGGAGACTCTCGCATTTTATTCCTCAGTGGGAGGAAATTTCCAAGAGCCCCTATACCCTACAATTATTAAGAGGGGGTTATTGATTAGAACTTCTCCCCCCACAAAAATTTTATTTTGACCCACCCACACAGGGTTTGTAAGAGGGCAAAAGGATTGTTGGGCAGTATACAAGATTTAGCTGACCAGGAGGTGATCATCCTGGTTCAATCGGAACAGCTCGGTCAAGGATTTTACTCCCGCGTGTTTATTGTCCAGAAGCCTTCAGGCAAATTTAGCCTGATCGTAAACCTCAGGAAATTGAACAAATTTTTCCACATGAAAAGTATATGAAACGTGCAAAAACATCTGTTGAAAGACGTTTTCATGGTCACGGTAGACTTAAGAGACGCTTACCTCCACTTCCTGATCGCCCTGGAACATCAGACCTTTTTAAGATTTGCGGTCCTTACAAAATAAGGGATCCAGCACTGGCAGTTCTGGGTCGTCCCCTTCAGCCTAGCAGCAACCCCAAGGGTATTTACCAAGGTCCTGGCGGAGGTAGGTCCCTAATTCCATACTTTAGACTATCTCCTCCTAATTTTTGGCCCTTCCCAGCAGCAGATGAGAGCAGACTTAGAAAAGGTGATCCTCACCTTAGAAGTCCTAGGATGAATTGTCAATCGGGAGAAGTCAATCGGGAGAAGTCATCCCTCGAATCTTCCCAGTTTCTGGTATATCTGGTAGACTCCAGTGCTCAAAAAGTTTTTCTTCCAGAAGAGAAAAGTAGTGGCCACAGTTTCATCTTTGCTAGAACTCAGGGAGTGCTCACGCAGACACATCATGAGAGTTCTAGGACTGATGGCTTCTTGCATCCCAGCGGTCCCTGGGGCACAGCTTCATTCCAGGGAACTTCAGTTCTTCCTGCTTTCCTCCTGAGACAAGAGGAGAGAGTCACTGGACAGGAAGGTTTCCCTCCCAGGGGAAGTAAAAGCCTTTCTAAGATGGTGGCTAGACGAGGATAGATTGACATCGGGTCGACCCTGATCCCAGTGGAATCCAGTCAAACTAACTACTGACGCAAGCTCCTGGGGTTGGGGCACCCACCTAGAGGATCTACGAGTTCAGGGAACCTGGAACCTGGATCCAGGCTCAAGCAAGAACCTCCTCCAATTACAGGGAGCTCCTGGCGGTAGGACAAGCCCTGAGGGCATTTGGGGGCAAGAAGTCCAAGTCTTATTAGACAACGTAACAGTTTCTTACTAAAGCCGTCAAGGGGGACAAGGTCCAGGAATCTCCTAAAATTGTCCCTGGAAGTTCTGAGTTGGGCGAAAGGGGTCCTTCCCTCGATATCAGCAGTCCACATAAAGGGGACCGCCAATGTAGAAGAAGACTTTCTAAGTCGGCAACCCATCCATCAGGGGGAATGGGAGTTAAACAAAGAAGAGATTTTTTTTTCAAATAAGTCCGCTCTTTAGGGTCCCAGATATAGACCTTTTTGCCTGCGGGAGGAACAGGAGGGTGGAGCGTTTTTTTCCTCTCTCATCCAAGAATGGGGTTCGGAGGGAGTAGACGCTCTGGCACAGGAGTGGGGTTGCAACCTAGCGTACGCCTTTCTCCCCCCCCCCACTAGCATTAATTCCGCGGGTCCTGCAGAGGTTAGCCTGCTCAGAATGCAACCTGATCCTGGTGGCCAAAAAGAGTCTGGTTTCCATTTCTGAAGTAATGGTCAATTTCTCCTCCACAGTGCTTCCCGGCCAGGCAAGATCTTCTACATAGGGGCCAATTTGTCACCCCGACCTGGGGTTCTTTTACTTGATGGCCTGGCTCTTGAGAGGGAGATCCTCCGAGGGAAGGGATGTTCTGAAAAAGTGATTGAGACCCTTCTAAGGAGTAGGAAGCCAATCATTAGGAAAATTTATGCTAAGGTCTGGAAAGTTTTTTTTTTTTTTTTCTCTGTGGTGTTAGGAGAGAGAGATCTCCCTTCTATCTGTACCAGCAGTGCTAGAATTTTTACAGGCAGGGTTGGATCAGGGGGTGGCCCTGAACACCCTGAGAGTCCAGGAGTCGCTGGTGTTAGAGGCGCTGACGAAAGCTCCTTTTAAACCAGGGTTTCAGTAAAATGTTTATCTCTCAAGTTAGCTTTCCTGCTTGCCATTACTACAGCCAGAAGGATAAGTGACCTACAGGCCCTGTCTATTAAGGAGCCCTTTCTGTTGATCTTGGAGGACAGGGTGGTTCTGAGACAAGACCCCCTGTATCTTCCCAAGGTAGTCTCTCAATTCCATAGATCACAGAAAATCATCTTAATTTCCTTTTGTGAAATTCCGAGGAATAAAAGAGAGGGGAAATTTTATTTATTAGATGTCAGAAGGTGTCTACTGACGTACTTAGAGTTAAAGATTTCAGGAAATCTAACCACCTTTTAGTTCTGTTTAGTGGCCTGAGAAAGGGACGGCAGGTTTCTAGAGCAACAGTGGCCAGGTGGACTAGACAGGCCATCGGTATAGTATATGAGCAATTGGGGTACCTAGTACCAGCTCATCTTGAAGTCCATTCAACAAGATTACTCTTGGGCGGAGAAGGCCAGAGCCTCAATAGAACAGATCTGTTGAACAGCTACATGGGCAAAGCAGGATACCTTCTTGAGACACTACAGAGTGGAACTGTTGTCGCCTCAAGGACTTGGCGTTTGAAAGGTCTTACAAGCAGTGGTCCCACCCTAAGGTAGGCCTTCCGCTTCTTGTTCCTTATCTCAGGTGTGCTGTCCTGCAAGATGACCAGAGAAAATTATGTTGCACTTACCAGTAACTACGTTTCTGGGAAATCTTCCAGGACGGCAGGCCTACTTCCCACCGTTTTGTGTAGCTGCTCTGGGAAAGTTTCCCCCGTGCACCAGGATAACCTAATACTTTGGCAGAACTGAGGTGCAGGGGGAAGGGCGTGTGTTTTTTAACCTGGTTTGTTAATTCTGTTTCCTGTCGGGTGGGACCAGTCATCTCTCAGGTGTGCCATCCTGGAAGATTTCCCAGAAGAGCAGTTACCGGTAAGTGTAACTGGTAATTTTCTTCTATAGGTCACCATCTGCTATCACACACCGCCACAGTCTTTCCTTTATATGACACTGTCCACTATCACACACTACCACAGTCTGTTTCTTCTAGATGATACTGTCAACTATCACACAACGCCACAGTCTGTTTACTTTATAGGATAACATCCGCTATCACACACTGCCACAGTCTAGGTTTCTTCTATATGACACTGTCCACTATCCCACACCGCCCCATTCTGTTTCTTTTATAGGACACTGTCCACTATCGCACACCACCACAGTCTATGTTTCCTCTATATGACACTATCCGCTATCACGCACCGCCACAGTGTATCTTGTCTCTATATGACACTGTCCGCTATCATGCAGTGCCACAGTCTATTTCCTTTATAGGACACTGTCCACTATTACGCATCGCCACAATCTATGTTATCACAGTATGTCAAACTGTCCACTATCACAGCTAGTGGTTATTCCAAAGGATGCAGCGCCACAGCCTGTTTTCTTTATTTTACGCTGTCTGCTATGACACCACCACAGTCTGTTTCCTTTATAGGACACTGTCCGTTATCACACATCGCTATAGTCTATGTTGTCTCTATATGACACTATCCCAGTGTTTCTCAACTCCAGTCCTCAAGGCGCCCCAACAGGTCATGTTTTCAGGCTTCCCATTATTTTACACAGGTGATTTGATCAGTTTCAGTGTCTTAGTAATGACCACAGCTGCTTCATCTGAGGGAAATCCTGAAAACATGACTTGTTGGGGTTCCTTGAGGAGTTGAGAAAAACTGCACTATCCGCTATCACATGCCGCCACAGTCTATGTTCCCTTCTATGACACTGGGCTCAATTCATGAAATACTATTGATCGCTTAGTGATAAAATAGCGCATAGTGTTTTTAAAAAAAAATTTGCCATTGATTAAAAAAGGTGGTAAATTAAGGCATGCACTAATCCCTCAAAATATGTGCTATTTATCTCATGAAACCGATCTATATTGTATTGCATGACATCATCATCATGGGCATTACTTCTTTTCCGATGGACACTCATGAAGGACCGTGCAGAAGAGAGAGTCCAAAGTTCTGGATCTTGTAGTGCTTTTTTTAGAACATTGCCTTGCCCTACACATTGAGGTGTAGCGCCACCTCACCAAACAAATTTCATGCATTCCTTAACTACTTCAGCCCCGGAAGGATTTACCCCCTTAATGATGAGGCCATTTTTTGCGATACGGCACTGCGTTGTTTTAACTGACAATTGTGCGGGCATGCGACGTTGCACCCAAACAAAATTGATGTCCTTTTTTTCCCACAAATAGAATTTTATTTTGGTGGTAATTGATCCCCTCTGCGGTTTTTATTTTTTTGCGCTATAAATAAAATAAAATAAAATACTTTCTGCTATAATAACACATCCAAAAAAAAAAAATCTAATTTCTTCATCAGTTTAGGCCAATATCTGATCTGCTACATATTTTTGGTAAGAAAAATCGAAATAAGAGTATATTGATTGGAGCAAAAGTTATAGCGTCTACTCTACAAAATAGGGGATCAATTTAGGAACTTTTAATTTTTTTTTCTTACTGGTAATGGAGGTGATCTGCGATTTTTTTTTGCGGGATTGCGCCGGACAAATCTGACCCTGAGTGACATTTTTGGGGACCAGTGACACCAATACAGTGATCATTGCTAAAAAAAAAATGCACTGATCAATGTATAAATGACACTGGCAGGGAAGGGGTTAACACTAGGGGGCGATCAAGGGGTTAACTGTGTTCCCTGGGTGTGTTCTAACTGGCTGGGGGGTGGGCTTACTAGGACAACACAGATCACTGTTCCTGATCACTAGGAACGGCAGATCTCAATGTTGTCCCCTGTCAGAATGGGGATCCGCCTTGTTTACATAGGCAGATCCCTGTTCTGCCTCTCTGTACCACGATCGCGGGTGGCCGCTGGACCCTCGCGCGAGCTCCCCTGGCTTGCAGCGGACGCGTGCGCCCCCACACTATCACATGCACGGACTGACGTACAGGTACGTTGGTTTGCCCAGCCGAGCCACCTTGCCGCAGTATATATGCGGAAGGCGGTCAGCAAGTGGATAAATAATGCATGCCTGGACCACTACTTATTGCATGTTTTTATTTAATTTAGTAAATTGACTTTAACCACTTGCCACCCGTCAACAGTATATATACTGCTGGCAGGTGGCTCCCCGAGGCACCATGATGCGCTCATACGTTGTGGTGAACTTCCTGGTTTAGAGGTGACTATGCACGTGCCCCCTGCTGACCTGTGCTCTGATTGGACACAGCGCGAGTTTGTCAGCAGGTTACAGCCAATTATCTTGGCTGCATACCTGCTGATCGGCTGTGGTCAATCACAGCACAGTGTTTGTAAACACAACATACAGGTTGTGGCTGGATTTCCCCCTTCTTTCAGTTACTGTTCAGAACTGAAAACCCAGCCAGAACCTGTAAGTAAAAGCAGCACACATACACTTGTTAGGCACACATTTAACCCCTTGATTTACCCCCTGATCACTCCTGTCACCTAGCCAGTGTCATTAGTACAGTGTTATCGCTGATCACTTTATTAGTGTCACTTCCAGACAGTATCAGTGCCAGATTGGCCACCACACTATTACAGTAACACTAGAAGTCGCTAATCACCACTATTACTAGTATAGTGTCTGTATGGATCACATTCAAAACTATAATAGTGTCCCCAAAAATGCAGGGCTAGCAGGATCCGCCCCAATCACTGCCAGCACTTGCATTTAGAACCCCCCCCCATCCCTAACAAGTACAGTGTCAGTATAATTGTCCACAAAACCACACAAAATCAGGCCTGATCTCTACCAGCACTAGCAGTTCATTTTATTTCTAGCACGCATGCAGTCCCTGATTGCTAGCCAGGAGTTTTTTCCCCATAGTCGCCACTAGGTACTTGTAAAGTTAGTGTCCAAAGAAAGGCATACTAGTGAGGAGGACTTCAGGATTCTGAGCATTAAAGATGAGAGCGAAGAAGACGCCTCACTGTCAGAATCAGGCTCAGAATATGAATCTGTAGAAAGCAGCGGCACCCTGGCAGCTAGCTTGGACAAAGGTGAAGAGGTCCCTGCTAAAACCAGACATACCGAACCCCATGTTGCTGTAGAGCTAGAAACACATAATTATGCTCAGATGGAGCAGGGCATAAGTACTAGCGCTGTGCTACTTTTTGGTGATCTGGTAAAGCACCAGCAGCGTACATCCTTGCTTTTTAGACACCAGTACTGCAGTATTTCATAGTGAAGTGGTGTGCAGTATAAGCTGGTAAGGTGGTTAGCACTAGTAACGTAATGCAAGCAGCCAATAATAACTGAAGCACAGGCCTGTATAGCCGATAGTAGCCTTCCAGTAGAGCTTGCAAACCTTATTTGGCTGCTCCTAGATTTAGCAGCACCCCTTATCCCTCCATTCACAGCCCAGCCCAGGGTTCAGGTGGAAACAGCCAACCTAACTGTTGGAAGGCGCAACATTGTTTTTTATATCAGACACCAACAAGGAAGACCCCCTCTCTCTCTTTCTCTGTCTCCTGGAGCCTAGCAAAGATACAGAACCCTGAAGAAGGACTTGTGTAACGTATCATCTATGGTCTTTTGTTTTATACAGTATCTCACAAAATTGAGTACACCCCTCACATTTTTGTAAATATTTTATTATATATTTTCATGTGACAACACTGAAGAAATTACATTTTGCTACAATGTAAAGTAGTGAGTGTACAGCTTGTATAACAGTATAAATTTGTTGTCCCCTCAAAACAACTCAATACACAGCCATTAATGTCTAAACCGCTGGCAACAAAAGTGAGTACACCCCTAAGTGAAAATGTCCAAATTGGGCCCAATTAGCCATTTTCCCTCCCCGGTGTCATTTGACTCAATAATGTTACAAGGTCTCAGGTGTGAATGGGGAGCAGGTGTGTTAAATTTGGTGTTATCGCTCTCACTCTCTCATACTGGTCACTGGAAGTTCAACATGGCACCTCATGGCAAAGAACTCTCTGAAGATCTGAAAAAAAGAATTGTTGCTGTACATAAAGATGACCTAGGCTATAAGAAGATTGTCAAGACCCTGAAACTGAGCTGCAGCATGGTGACCAAGACCATACAGCAGTTTAACAGGACAGGTTCCACTCAGAACAGGCCTCGCCATGGTCGACCAAAGAAGTTGAGTGCACGTGCTCAGCGTCATATCCAGAGGTTGTCTTTGGCAAATAGACGTATAAGTGCTGCCAGCATTGCTGCCGAGGTTGAAGGGGTGGGGGGTCAGCCTGTCAGTGCTCAGACCATACGCTGCACACTGCATGAAACTGGTCTGCATGGCTGTCGTCCCAGAAGGAAGCCTCTTCTAAAGATGATGCACAAGAAAGCCTGCAAACAGTTTGCTGAAGACAAGCAAACTAAGGACATGGGTTACTGGAACCATGTCCTGTGGTCTGATGAGACCAAGATAAACTTATTTGGTTCAGATGGTGTCAATCGTGAGTGGAGGCAACCAGGTGAGGAGTACAAAGACAAGTGTGTCTTGCCTACAGTCAAGCATGGTGGTGAGAATGTCATGGTCTGGGGATGCATGAGTGCTGCCGATGCTGGGGAGCTACACTACATTGAGGGAAACACGATTGCCAACATGTACTGTGACATACTGAAGCAGAGCATGATCCCCTCTCTTCTGAGACTGGGACGCAGAGCAGTATTCCAACATAAGGACCCCAAACACACCTCCAAGACGACCACTACCTTCTAAAGAAGCTGAGGGTAAAGGTAATGAACTGGCCAAGCATTTCTCCACACCTAAACCCTATTAAGCATTTGTGGGGCATTCTCAAATGGAAGGTGTAGGAGCACAAGGTCTCTAACATCCACCAGCTCCATGATGTCCTCATGGAGGAGTGGAAGAGGACTCCAGTGGCAATCATTGAAACTCTGGTGAACTCCATGCCCAAGGGGGTTAAGGCAGTGCTGGAAAATAATGGTGACCACACAAAATATTGACACTTTGGGCCCAATTTGGACATTGTCACTTAGGGGTGTACTCATTTTTGTTGCCAGAGGTTTAGACAATAATGGCTGTGTGTTGAGTTATTTTGAGGGGACAGCAAATTTACACTGTTATAAAAGCTGTAAACTCACTACTTTACATTGTAGCAAAGTGTAATTTCTTCAGTGTTGTCACATGAAAATATATAATAAAATATTTACAAAAATGTAAGGGGTGTACTCACTTTTGTGAGATACTGTATGCTCTGTATTATTATTCTAGTTTTCTATGTTAGTATTTCTACTTTCTTTGTAAATAAATAAGACCTTTGCTTCTTTGAGCATTGTGTATATTTTTATAGCTAACATTGTTATTATATCATCACCATTAAAGGGGTTGTAAAGGCATTCTATGCATTCAAATAAAATGCCTTCTGTGTGTAGCAGCCCCCTCAGCCCCCCTAACACTTACCTGAGGTCCCTCTCTGTCTAGTGATGTCCACGAGTGTCTCAGTCGTCCCAGATTCTCCTTCCTGGTTGGCTGAGACACAGGATCGATGCCATTGGTTCCCGCTGCTGTCAATCAAAGTCAGCTAGCCAATCAGGGCACAGAGGGAGCGGGGCCAGGTCAAGCTCAGTGTCTGAATGGACACAGGGAGCTGTGACTCAGCTCGGGTGCTCCCATAACAAGCTGCTTGATGTCGGGGCACTCATCAGGAGGGAGGGGCCAGGATCACAGAAGAGGGACCCGAGAAGAGGAGGCATCCGGCCTGCTCTGTGCAAATCAACTGCAACAGAGCAGGTAAGTATAACATGTTTTTTATTTTTATAGGAAAAAAAAACTAGCCTTTACAATCACTTCAATATCATCAGAGCTTTGATAGACTAGCTAAATATAGGAACAGACAAAATAATACATATTTATAATTGAAATGGGGGGAAGCCAAACCCATCCCCTATTTATTTCAACAAGCTCCTTGACTTTTTTTAGCTGCTTTTCACCGAATACCTCTATAATTTGATTGTGGACTAAACTAATGTTTATGCCCAACAGAACAACCCAAATTCATACCTTGCCAGGCCATTTGAGTGGAAACCGGTCACGGTTTGATTGCTGTGATTACCTGCAGTGGATCAAAAACATTCTCAAGAGTCAATTGTGCCACCTTAGACAGAATTGTACTAGAGACTCTGATACATAGCATGCCCTCCTAAAGACCATTTTTTTGGATAAAGGATACCCTGAATCTTTGAAAGAGCAGGCCTACACCTTTTATTTGTGTAGGAAACCCAATGAAAGTAGGAAAAGAGGAATGCGCGCATCCTCTCAGGTCCAGCACTCAGAGAGGATCGCAAAATGGAATGCATCCTTGCCAAACATTGAGATATTCTGTTGCAAAACCCACATTTAAAATAAATTATTCATGTTAGGGTTACCTATAGAAGGGGAAAGAAGGGGATGCCCAAGGGACTTTGTGAGACACAAACTACAGGGTATAAAATATACACTATTTTTATTGAACATTTAAACACTTTTTATGCATACTAGCGGTGTTTCAAAGCTGTCCATGGGCTCCTCTCCTCTCTACGGCCATCCCGCCACTCGCCACCAGAGCTTCGGTTTGATGCACTTGACCCTCCATCTCTGCATATATCCGTTCTCCCTTCACATTGGAGTAGGCTTGGCATATAAGGAGCTCAGTTTACCACCGCAGCATTGCTTCTTACAACTGATCCACACTTCACTGCCCAACAAGGTACTGTCACAGTGGTAATTATGTTGCATAGCTATTCCATCTATGCATGGAGATTTTAACTGTTGGTATTCATCAACCTTACATCATGTCAACAATAAACTGACTTATGATTTTATTACACTGGCTTTATCCGAACATTTTTCCATATGAGGTGGTTCCGGTCAGCGCTTTCAGTTGTGGTTATTTATGAATGTTTGAACTGGATGGACTGTTGTGTGTATTCAACCTTACCAACTATGTAACTATATATGTAACTATTGGTTACCAAAAGTCTCCCCATTAGAAATGAAGATGAAGGAAAACAAAAAAAGATCCTATAGAAGGGCCCCCAATTTAAAGAACAAAGTAGCTCCTAGCAAATTAAACCCATTCTGAATTGTCCTCATTATGTCTCATTCCCCTAAAGGGTATGTTTCAGTGTTGTAAGGCCCTTTGTAAGACCTGCAATTTCGTACGACATGATCGAAAAGAATTTGTGTCCAAGGGCAAGACCTGCAAGATGGAATGACTTTTACAACTGTTGGTCTGATTTTGTAGTGTATTGCCTTACCTGTCCCTGTGGGCTGCACTATTAGGCCACTGAGAAAGAGATTTGGCAAACACCTTCCGCTTTATTGAGGAAGGAAAGGACAAATATAGTGTCCCTTGTCACTTTTCAGAGGTTCACAATAAATCTACTTCAAGTCTGGGTAATTGAAGCAGTGCCCAAGAGTCTTCCAAAAGCAGAATGTTTTCATAGGCTCTGTCAATGGGAAACATATTGGTGAGGTTCAACTGGAGGTTGAAACTATTTTATAAAAAAATATAAATGATATACATAATATATATATATATATATATATATATATATATATATATATATATATATATATATATTCTCAACATTTATATATAAAAGATTGTCAGTTATACAGTCCCCTGCTGTGTCTCTGAATATTAATAATGCTGATATTCTCAATAGGATATAGTATAAGTAAAATAATGATGTCAATATACTTATTTACAGGTTTTTTCTCTCTCCTTGGTTGTCATGGATGGTCTGGTTTTATAATTAGTGGTGGTCTGATAATATTAGTACATCCATAGTACATTATATCTATATCTGCATTTATTTATTATTTAATTACATTTTAATCCTGTAAATAATTAAATTGCCTCAATGAATTGTAGCCCCTTTTTTAAATATATATTACCTATTATTTACTTTAACCAATTAAAGTGGTTGTTAAGCCACTCTGACCTGGTAATAGTATCAGCACTGTCTCCTAATAAAAACTGCCCCTGTGTGTGTGATTTATAAAAATGAAGCAGTATATACCTGATTTCAGAGTGATTCCCGCTGATCACATGACCGGCCGGCTCTCTCTTCTCCCCGTCTGACAGATGCAGCGGACGGGGCCGAGATTCCCCCCCCTGATGTCAGTCAGGAGGGGAGGAGGAGAGAGCCAGCCGGTCACGTGATCGGTGATCGGCGCTCAGAGATCTCGTATATACTGCTTTATTTTCATAAATCACACACATGGGGGCACTTGTCATTAGGAGACAGCGCTGATACTTTTAACAGATCCGAGTGATTCCAGCAGCAGTAGGGGGTGGGGCGGGCACTGTCACTAGCTGACAGGCAAGGAGGGGAGGGGGAGGAGGACACAGGAGAGCAGGGCTGCAGATGACAGAGGTACGTAAACTGACCATGGTGTCAGGGCTCAGAAGCTATGATATACCGTGATCAGTTTACAGGGGGGAGGGCAGAAACTGGTAGGGTCAGCCAGGTATTTCAGGTAATATGGGGGGGGGGGGATGACACAGCACAAGCACTGTGCTGTATAACATGCTTTAAAGGTCCAGGATCCTTTTTTTTTAGGTTGACAAACACTTTAAGGACCAGGCCTTTTTCTGAGACTATTTGTTTACAAGTAAAAATCTCTATTTTTTGCTAGAAAATTACTTAGAACCCCCAAACACTATATATTTTTTTAGCAGAGGCCCATGAAAATAAAATAGCAGTCGTTGCAATTTTGTATGTCACACAGTTGTCACATGGTTTTTGCGCAGCAGTTTTTTTTTAAAGTTTGTATACTTTAACCGCTTGCCGACTGCCTCACGACGATATACGTCGGCAGAAGGGCACGTACAGGCAGAATCACATACCTGTACGTTGCCCTTTAAGAGGCGGCCAGTGGGCGCGCACGCCTGTGGCAAGCTCCGTGAGTTGGGTCGCGGGTCCCGCGGACTTGATCACCATGGGGATACCCGCGATCGCCTCACGGGGAGGAAGAACGGGGAGATGCCAATGTAAACAGCATCTCCTCGTTCTGCCTAGTGACAGTGTCACTCGATCTCTGCTCCCTGTCATTGGAGCAGCGATCAGTGAACTGTCACACATAGCCACCCCCCCACAGTTAGAAACACACCCCTAGGACACACTTAACCCCTACACTGCCACCTAGTGGTTAACCCCTTCACTGCCAGTGACATTTTTACAGTAATCAATGCAATTTTTTAGCATTGATCGCTGTATTAATGCCAATCGTCCCAAAAATGTGTCAAAAATGTCCGATGTGTCCGCCATAATGTCACAGTCATGATAAAAATCGCTGATCGCCGCCATTTAAAAAACAAAAAAATTATTAATAAAAATGCCATAAAACTATCCCCTATTTTGTAAACGCTATAACTTTTGCGCGAACCGATCAATAATCGCTTATTGCGATTTTTTTTTACAAAAAATTTATAGAAGAATACGTATCGGCCTAAACCGAGGAAAAAAATTTTTTTTTAAATATTTGTGGGGGATATTTATTATAGCAAAAAGTAAAAAATATTGCGTTTTTTTCAAAATTGTCGCTCTATTTTTGTTTATAGCGCAAAAAATAAAAACCACAGGGGTGATCAAATACCACCAAAAGAAAGCTCTATTTGTGGGAAAAAAAGGACATCAATTTTGTTTGGGAGCCACGTCGCACGACCGCGCAATTGTCAGTTAAATCGACGCAGTGCCGAATCGCAAATAGTGCTTTGGTCAGGAAGGGGGTAAATTCTTCCGGGGCTGAAGTGGTTAATGAATTAAAAAAAAAAAAACACACAATATATACACCCCAATTTTTTTTTTAAATATGAAAGATAATGTTATGCAGAGTAATTAGATATCTAACATGTCATGCTTTAAAATTGCATATCCTCGTGGAATGGCGCCAAACTACAGAACTTTAAAATCTCTATAGGTGATAGTTTAGAGTTACAGAGTAGGGCTAGTGCTGGAATTATTGGTCTCGCTCTGGCGATACCTCACATGTGGTGCGAACACAGTTTACATATGTGGGCATGACCTACGTATGTGTTCACCACTGCGTGTGAGCATGGCGGGACAGGGGCACTTTAAAAAAAAAAAATTATTTTTTTTTTATTACATTTTAACAATACAGCATGACAGATCCTCTTTATGGAGAGATGTAGGGTCTATAAGACCTACATCTCTCCTCTACAATGGAAAGCATTAGACCTAAAAAAAAAAAAAAGCACTGATCTAATCTAATGCTTTAAAAAAATGGCCTTGTTTACATTGGGCCAGAACCGGAAGTGTTGTCATGATGTCGCTCCGCCATAGAGCGGAGGCCATATTTCCTTCGCTCGTCTCTGTGACCAGTCGCCGCCAGCGCTGGATCAGTTCCCAGGGATACCAATCTTTTAGGTAAGCCCGGGAACCCCTGGAAAGTGGCGGTTCCTGGGCTCCCACCACCACTTTTATCAGAAAGACCAGAACCTGAGGGAAATTTCAATACCGGGGTTTTGGTATATAGCCTTAGCCAAAACCCCAGCATTAAACATCAAAGTAATGACGTACTGTATTTTCCCAGTTAGGTGGTCGGCAACTATTTACATGCATTTTGTGTTATTTTTATTGTTATGGCTTTGCTTGCTGGGCTTTGTAGTCTCGCCGCCATTGGGGTCTTCCTTGTGTGTGTGGTGTGTGTGTGTGTGTGTGTGTGTGTGTGTGTGTGTGTGTATATATATATATATATATATATATATATATAGCTCACAAAAGTGAGTACACGCCTCACATTTTTGTACATATAATAACTCAACACACAGCTATTAATGTCTAAGTTGCTGGAAACAAAAGTGAGTACACCCCTAAGTGAAAATGTCTGAATTGGGCCCAGAGTGTCAATATTTTGTGTGGCCACTATTATTTTACAGCTCTGCTTTTACCCTCTTGGGCATGGAGTTCACCGGAGCTTCACAGTTTGCCAATGGAGTCCTTTTCCACTCCTCCATAATGACATCACAGAGCTGGTGGATGTTAGAGACCTTGCGCTCCTCCACCTTCTGTTTGAGGATGCCCCACAGATGCTCAATAGGGTTTAGGTCTGGGGACATGCTTGTCTAGTCCATCACCTTTACCCTCAGCTTCTTTAGCAAGGCAGTGGTTGTCTTGGAGGTGTGTTTGGGGTTCTTATCATGTTGGAATACTGCCCTGCAGCCCAGTCTCCGAAGGGAGGGGATCATGCTCTGCTTCAGTATGTCACAGTACATGTTGGCATTCATGGTTCCCTCAATGAACTGTAGCTCCCCAGTGTCGGCAGCACTCATGCAGCCCCAGACCATGACACTCCCTCCACAATGCTTGACTGTAAGCAAGACACACTTGTACTCCTCACCTGGTTGCCGCCACACATGCTTGACAACATGCTTGACACCATCTGAACCAAATAAGTTTATCTTGGTCTCATCAGACCACAGGACATAGTTCCAGTAATCATGTGCTTAGTCTGCTTGTCTTCAGCAAACTGTTTGCGGCTTTCTCTCCTCATCATCTTTAGAAGAGGCTTCTTTCTGGGATGACAGCCATGCAGACTAATTTGATGCAGTGTGGGGCATATGGTCTGAGCATTGACAGGCTGAACCCCACCCCTTCAACCTCTGCAGCAATGCTGGCACTCATATGTCTATTTCCCAAAGACAACCTCTGGATATGACACTTAGCATGTGCACTCAACTCCTTTGGTCGACCATGGCGAGGCCTGTTCTGAGTGGAACCTGTCCTGTTAAACCGCTGTATGGTTTTGGCCACTGTGCTGCAGCTCAGTTTCAGGGTCTTCTTATAGCTTAGGCCATCTTTATGTAGAGCAATAATTCTTTTTTTCAGATCCTGAGAGAATTCTTTGCTATGAGGTGCCATGTTAAACTTCCAGTGATCAGTATGAGAGAGAGTGAGAGTGAGAGCGATAGCACCAAATTTAACATACCTGCTCCCCATTCACACCTGAGACCTTGTAACACTAACGAGTCACATGACACTGGGAAGGTAAAATGGCTGACATTTTGTGTACTCGCTTTTGTTGCCAGTGGTTTAGACATTAATGGCTGTGTGTTATTTTGAGGGGACAGCAAATTTACACTGTCATACAAGCTGTACACTCATGATTTTACATTGTAGCAAAGTGTCATTTCTTCAGTGTTGTCACATGAAAAGATATAAAAAAAAATATTTACAAAAATGTGAGGGGTGTACTCACTTTTGTGAGATACTGTATATGTGTGTGTGTATATATATATATATATATATATATATATATATATATATATATATATATATATGGCTTTATTGGTTTCATTCCATTATCTTGACAAAGGAGCACGTATGCCCGCTGCCGGCATCGCACATGCTTAGAAATGTGTTGCTTCTCCCTCGCGGTGAGGTCATCATGCCTGCACTGCGGTCCACAGTGTGTTCCAGGATGGTGGATAACCCAGACCAGTTTCCTTATCCCTGACCCCTGCATACACACAGACCCCTTGGCGCTTCTCTGCTGAGAGTTTGCCGATCTTTCCTGGAGTCTTTACTTGTGGAACCTTCTTGTTTTTTCCACAATGTGAGTGGTTTACTTTGTGAGTTATTAAAATTGTCCTAAAGTCTACACTTAGTGGCACTGTTTATTTTTGTTTCATAGGCTATACATACTGTCAAGTGGAGCCTCGTGGATGCCCAAACTACATGAATGAGCAGTGGTAAGATAGTGTGAACAACAATTCATCACTGTCCCTCTCAGTTGCTTAATATGCACTGTAACATTGGCCTTATCCTTAGAGTCTATAATTTTGCATGCAAAATCCCGGCTATTTCCACCACCAAGTCACCTCTATAACCTGTCTTGGGCAATCCCAACTTCCGCTCGGGACTTAGTGGAGGCCCATTCCAAAACCTGTTTGAGGCAGGCTACTTCCATGTTTCACATTTCCTCAACTCAGACAGTTAGCCCACAATCTTGACTCTTGACGCACCTGGATGGACAATTTGTCTTAGATTTTTGGAGGGCACTTCAGCTGCACCACTTTTTGCGTATGCTGGATCCCCCGGCAGGGCACATACATTCGCCAACTCCATTTGAGTCTCATTGCATGTGCAGAGGCACGCTCCCTCGCACTCTTTCCATAATGTACACCCTACTGATCTCTACGCCTGAAGACTTTAGGTTTCCTTGCCTCATTAAATGGGAAACCAAATTGGGGCCGCCAATTGCCCCTGATCAAGATAAACAAATCATTCAGTTTATCCTTAAATCTTCTGTATGCACACGCATCCAGGAATGCAACTATAAGTTGTTTACCAGATGGTATCACACTCCGTCAGTCTTAAGCCGCTTCTTCCCAGAGGCCTTAGACTGCTGCTGGAGATGCCGAGGAGAACGGGGGACACTCCTACATATATTTTGGGCTTGCCCAGGCTTAGAGACTTTCTGGAGGGAAGTACGCAGACTTGCGCAACAGTTTACGGACTATCCGGTTCCAGAGGACCCAGCCTTCTTTTTGCTTCATTGCTCTGACATTCCTACTACAACATGTAAAAAGTCATTTCCACGCCATTTACTTAACGCTGCCAAAAACTGCATTGCTTTGCGATGGAAAGAATTTGACCCTCCATCTATCCAAATGTGGCTCAGAAAGGTTGAGGACATCAACAAAATGGAGGACCTAGTGCTCTCTGCACAAAACAGGAACAAACGTTATAAGAAAACGTGGATCCCATGAAATAGGTTTATATACTCGGATGAAGGCAGATCTCTGCTAGATGGCCCCTCCCAGCCGCCCTTAATATCCCACCTTGGCGAGTGCGTTTTTCTTTCTTTTTTTCTTTTTCCCATCCATCCTTTTCCCTTTTCTCCCTTTTCTGTCTTTCTTCCTTCCCTCTGATATAACAAAAACCTGGGTATACCACCTTGTTTCTTTTCAGTGGTCTTATATTCGATAATATAGCAGTGCTATTCATTTCTGTACATTTTGCGATCTGAGGTATTATGTTATTTTTGCACTTATCCTGTTTGACTACATTTTAGCTGTTCAGATATTGATGTGATTTGTTGGTTGCCTCTATACTCTAAATAAAGAATTTGAAGGAAAAAAAAGAGAAACAGATAGAAAGCCTGCTTGCTAAATGAAAAGCTACTAGTAGTAAAATGGAAGGACAAACGTGATATATTTATCCTGTCTTCCATTCACTCAGACATGACAGTCCGAATTCACACGGTGTCTGGTGTTGTGGAAAAGCCTCTCTACATCCACGACTATAATCTAAATATGGAAGGTGTAGAGTTTAACAACCAAATGATGAAGCCGTATTTAGCCTCCCGCAGAGTTAGACACTGGTGCAGAAAGGTGTCTATATATTTATTTCAATTGGCTCTATACAATGTATTTGTTATTTACAAAGCTACTGGAAGAACTGAATTCTTCCTAAAAATGTAGGAAGCGATCATCTCGGCTCTTTTTTTATCCAGGAGAGGCTGTGACCCAAATCCTTAGCCCTTTGCATGAAAAACATTTTTCAGATGTCCTCCAACCTACCCCAACACAAAAGTCATCCCAAAAAAAATATGTCTGTGGTAAACATGGAATAAGGCGTGACATCCGTTTTTTGTCTCTTCTTACCTGGCCAACCTAGCCTTGTAATCAAGGATTGCTTCTGTCGCTACCACACTGTAGTGGACTATTAGTCTAGGGTACATCACAGTACAGTATAGTGCTCCACACAATTCTGCACAAGAAGGGTCTCCAAAGATGTTAGGTAGTCAGGAAACTGTCTATCACATTTTGAGAAACCCTAAAATGAAAGGCTGGAAGAGTTAAGAAAAGAAAAAAGATTGTTTTATTGAGTTACCGTGTGTTATAGTTAACTGTTAGCTGCAGCACTGATTTGTGTATTCTGAGAGCAGCATAGTGCTGCCCTCAGAATACATACGCCAGTGCCTGCAGCTCTGCAGGGGGAGACTTCTCCATCTGCAGATAAAAAAAGAACTTGTATGCCCAGCATTAGGAGCGTGGGGTGGTCAGGGGGTGGTAGCTCCTATGCTCAGCATATACTTTTTTCTGGCAGAGATTTCTTCATCCACATTAATAAATGTGAATGGAGGAATCTGTTAAGTTATTTTTTTCGTTCAGCCCACAGGGATAGTGAATTCACATTTTCAGTATCACATGACCCAAATATCACATGTAATGTCCTTTAGTGAATTGCGCCCACTGTCTGCTACCACACAGTGTCATAGTCTATGTTGTCTCTATATGTCAAACTGTCCACTATCACGGCTAGTGATTGTATCAATGGATGCAGCACTGCAGTCCTATGTTTCCTTTATAGACACTATCTGCTATCATACACAGCCACAGTCTGTTTCCTTTATATGACGTTGTCTATTATCACACACCACCACAGTCTATGTTTCCTGTATATGACACTGTCCACTATCAAACACCCCTATTGTCTATATTTCCTTTATAGGACACTGTCTGCTATCACACAGCACCACAGTCTATGTTTCCTTTATATGACACTGTCCGCTATCACGCAGTGCCACTGTCTACATTGTCTCTATATGTTGAATTGTTCACTATCATGGCTGGTGGTTGTTCCAATGCGCCACAGTCTGCATCCTTAATATAGCACTGTCTGCTATCATGCAGTGCCTTAGTCTGTGTTTCTATTATATGACATTGTCTGCTATCATGCAGCCCCACAGTCTGTTTTCCCTATATGAAACTGTTCGCTATGGTGCAGAGCCCCAGTCTATGTTGTCTCTAAATGTCAAACCCTTCGCTATCACTGCTAGTGGTTGTTCCAATGGATGCAGGGCCACAGTCTGTTTTTCTTTATATCACACTGTCCACTACTATATTATGAATTACCTCACTCTACATTTCCTTTATATCTCAAAGTGTCCACTATCCTGGCTAGTGACTGTTCAGTTTGACGTAGATAGCCTCTTTCACACCTTTTGTGAAGCAGTTGTCTTCTCTTTTCAAAACGTGCACCTCACTGTCCTCAAAAGAATGTCCCTTTTCCCTCAGGTGTAGGAAAATTGCTGAGTGTTTACCTGTGGATTATTCTCTCCACTGCTGGGCCATTCGTTTTTTGACAGGTTGCTATATCACAGGCCTTTGCATTCCTCACTGCACTGCACTACAAATACCAAGTTACTTTGCTAGTATTTGGGTGTTGGGTCTTCTAGATGCGGCACAGTCTATGTTGCTTTCATATGACAAACAATCAACTGTCACAGCTAGAGGATTCTCCTCTGGAAGCAGCATCACAGTATATGTTGCCTGTATTTAACAAACTGTCTACTATCACAGCTAGTGGTTGCTCCTGTGGATGCAGCACCACTATCTATGTTGCCTTTATCTGACAAACTGTTCACTATCATGGCTAATGGCTGCTCTTTTGGGTGTATCACCACAATCTACTGTATAGTGCTTTTATTTGACAAACTGTTCCACTGCACAGCTAGTGGCTGCTCTTCTGGATGTTATATTAGTGTTAATGAAGTTGTGCAGCCTATGAACAAATTATCATGAAATAACCATATTCAAAATCCACCATTCAAATGTATACAATAATAGATAAAAATAAGTTTAAAGTAAATTAGATACAATAGCAGTGTCCATTAAACCACAAAATAAATCAGTGCTGGGTGTATAATGAATGATAAGTCAATGATATCCAATCGTGATAAAAATCTCCACTTTTGTGATACACTTTAATCCACGTTTGGTGGTAAAAAACTGTTTTGTGCACTTCCACCTCTGCTTATCACCTCAGTGCTCACAGAACTGTCACCTTAATAAATACTCAAATCCTCCATATAATAAATCCCGGTAGATAATCTGATCACCCTTGATTACAAGTGTTCTCCTTATCCTCCCAAGTGAACTGCTCAAACTGGGGTATTGGTCCCTTTAAGGCGTCGTTTATGGCGCTCATCAACATGTTAGGGCAAAACATATATTCCTCCCATAGTGTAGTAGTTTTCTATCACAAATTTATTTAGTCCCCCTGTACCCTGCCCAACTGACTCCTGTTCTCCGTCCTGCTGTACCCTGCCCTACTGACCACCTGTCCTCCATCCTGCTGACCCCTGTACCCTGCCCTACTGACCCCCTGTCCTCCATCCTGCTGACCCCTGTACCCTGCCCCATTGACCCCCTGTCTTCCATCCAGCTGACCCCTGTACCCTGTTCTACTTACTCCCTGTCCTCCATCCTGCTGACCCCTGTATCCTGCCCTACTGATTCTGGTCCTCTGTCCTGCTGACCCCTGTACCCTGCCCTACTGACACCCTATCTTCCATCCTGCTGACTCTTTTACATTGCCCTACTGACCCCCTATTCTCTGTCCTGCAGATCCCTGTCCTCTGCCCTTATGACCCCTCTTCTCTGCTCTGCTGACCTGCGTACACTGCCCTGCAGATCTTTCTCCTCTGCCATGCTGATTCCTGTCCTCCACTCTGCTGACCCCTGTCTTCTGCCCTGATAACCCCTGCTCTCCACCCAGCTGACCCCTGTCTGGCTTTTGTTTAACCACACTCCTTAAGCTCCTCCTACTGTTAAGAGTTTGGCCACACCCACACGCTAATCACTCCCTGCCTCAAGTGACCCCTATTCTCAAGTTCAAAAGTTGGGAGGTATGCAACAAGTATGTTTAAAGCTGTATATAATTTAACAATTATGTATAAATAAAGTGCATTGTGTGATTTTAAAAACATGTATGATCTCAATATGTACCTGTAAAGTCTGATTGGGGTTTTTCTTTGGACAGTTCCCAAAATCCTCCCTTACTCTATCCAAAATGAAAAAAAAAAAGTTTTTCCTGTAGTCCTTCTTTAAATCCTTCCGGGGCTGAAGTGGTTAAAGCAGAAAGTCTAAAGTCTTAGTTTCAGCAACTGTTTACAGGGGGGTCTTTACTGAGGAAGAGACATGAAATGACCGAACTGCAGTAAAATAAACCTACCTGCCTGCTAACAGTTTTTCTTAGAATGTACATTGAGCCCCACAAGCACAGCTCAGTTTACATTCTGGCACAGATCCTGAATGCTGATATGACAGGACTGGGCAAGAGTGAGGTCATCCTGCACCGACCAATGAAGATGGCTGCAGCCTGGCACCTGGAAGAGTCAGTTAGAAGACACCAGTGCTGGCAAGGGAAGTTGGACCTTTAAAGGAAAGGTAAGTATATTGAATGTTAGTTTCGCTTTAACTTGTGACATCAAATCCTGCTGATTAACTACCTAAACAACCAATTACTTATTATTAACACATCCACATCTCAAACTATGATGTAAGGCCTCATTCATACAAGCCTTTCGTGTTTGTTTTATTTAAACACAGGAAAAAATTGATATGGATTAATATGTGAAAAGTACATGCATTTACATGTGTTGGGTTGTGCCGAGTATCTAATTTGATGCTAGATGCAGAGATTTTTTTTTAAAATTTTTACACAATGCACATTAATGCAGTAAGTAAACAGTGTGCACTATCCCATTCAAAATAATGACCTACATTTTTATGCATTTGGAAATGGCCTATAAACATATATAAATGCATATAATCGCATGTGTGTCACGAGGTCTTTAATGTTAGTAACAACATCTTTAAAAACCTGAACATACATTTAATGTTGTTATTATATATTTTTTTTATTTTATTAAAAAGTAGCTCAATTAGCATATAGTAATAATATGAATGAAACGTGAACCTGCAAACATATGCAAGCCCTGGACCAGAATCATCAAGGTACTCTGCTGACCTCTAGTGGTAGGATATATAGACTATGTATGTAGATAGATAGAGATAGATAGAGATAGATAGAGATAGATAGAGATAGATAGAGATAGATAGAGATAGATAGATTAGATAGATTAGATAGATTAGATAGATAGATAGAGTGAGTATCTTACAAAAGTGAGTACACCCCTCACATTTTTGTAAATATTTTATTATATCTTTTCATGTGACAACACTGAAGAAATGGCACTTTGCTACAATGTAAAGTAGTGAGTGTACGGCTTGTATAACAGTGTAAATTTGCTGTCCCCTCAAAATAACTCAACACAAAACCATTCATGTCTAAACTGTTAGCAAAAAAAGTGAGTACACCCCTAAGTGAAAATGTTCAAAATGGGGCCAATTAGCCATTTTCCCTCCCCAGTGTCATGTAACTTGTTAGTGTTACAAGGTCTCAGGTGTGAATGGGGAGCAGGTGTATTATAGTTGATGTTATCGCTCTCACTCTATCATACTGGTCACTGGAAGTTAAACATGGCACCTGATGGCAAAGAACTCTCCAAGGATCTGAAAAAAAAAAATAGTTGCTCTACATAAAGATGGCCTAGGCTATAAAAAGATTGCCAAGACCCAGAAACTGAGCTTCAGCACGGTGGCCAAGATCATACAGCTGCTTAACAGGACAGGTTCCACTCAGAACAGGCCTCGCCATGGTCGACCAAAGAAGTTGAGTGCATGTGCTCAGCGTCATATCCAGAAGTTGTCTTTGGGAAATAGATGTATGAGTGCTGCCAGCATTGCTGCAGAGGTTGAAGGGGGTGGTGGTCAGCCTGTCAGTGCTCAGACCATACGCCCCACATTGCATCAAATTGGTCTGCATGGCTTTCGTCCCAGAAGGAAGCCTCTTCTAAAGAAGATGCACAAGAAAGCCCACAAACAGTTTGCTGAAGACAAGCAGACTAACTGAAACCATGTCCTGTGGTCTGATGAGACAAAATAAACGTATTTGGTTCAGATGGTGTCAAGTGTGTCTGGCGGCAACCAGGTGAGGAGTACAAAGACAAGTGTATCTTGCCTACAGTCAAGCACTGGGACTGCATGAGTGCTGCCAGCATTTGGGAGCTACAGTTCATTGAGGGAACCATGAATGCCAACATGTACTGTGACATACTGAAGCTGAGCATGATCCCCTTCCATCGGAGACTGAGCCGCAGGGCAGTATTCCAACATGATAACGACCCCCAACACACCTCCAAGACGACCACTGCCTTGCTAAAGAAGCTGAGGGTAAAGGTGATGGACTGGCCAAGCATGTCTCCAGACCTAAACCCTATTGAGCATCTGTGGGGCATCCTCAAACTGAAGGTGGAGGAGCGCAAGGTCTAACATCCACCAGCTCTCTGTGATGTCATCATGGAGGAGTAGAAGAGGACACCAGTGGCAACCTTTGAAGCTCTGGTGAACTCCATGCCCAAGAGGATTAAGGCAGTGCTGGAAAATAATGATGGCTACACAAAATATTTTACACTTTGGGCTCAATTTGGACATTTTCACTTAGGGGTGTACTCACTTTTGGTTTAGACATTAAAGCGGTTGTATACCCGCAAATTTTTTTTTTTTTTTTTTACCCCTGTAAAGCAAAAGGCATAATGAGCTAGTATGCATCGCATACTAGCTCATTATGAAATACTTACCTTAGAACGAGGCGTTGGTATCTTACCTGGTCCACGCCGAGGGAGCTGTCATGTTGCCTCGGCGTGTCTTCCGGGTATTCCGGGTCCAGCGCTGTGAGTGGGAGATTTCTTGCCCTGCAAGGTCCGGCAGTTGCCGGGCCTTCAGCCAAGAGTCCCCTGTGCATTCAGCGGTCAGCGGCTCATTGCGAGGGGAATATCTCCTAAACCGTACAGGTTTAGGAGATTTTTTTTTACCTACAGGTAAGCCTTATTATAGGCTTACCTGCAGGTAAAAGTTACAAAAAACACTATACAACCACTTTAATAGCTGTGCGTGGAGTTATTTTGAGGGGACAGCAAATTTACACTGGTATACAAGCTGTACACTCACTACTTTACATTGTAGCAAAGTGTAATTTCTTCTGTGTTGTCACATGAAAAGATAGAATAAAATATGTACAAAAATGTGAGGGGTGTATTGTATATACAATATATATAATATCATATCAATCCATACCTAGAAAACAAACTATTAGGTGTCTATAATGATTTAAAATATGATCTGCAATACTTACATTTAATAAATGTAAAGCTGAATACATGGACCGACTGAAGTATCCATTTGGAGATCATATACAGCATCAGCAATGTTAGGATTGCAAATATAGCTAGGCACTTTGTTTATGCACATGGAATGGGTTACTCCTTCCTGAAATACAGGGTATTTAAAGATAAGGAAGGCAGCGTAAGAGAATCTGTGTAGGAGGGATATTTTTGGGATTTTATCTTAAAGCAGAACTCCAGCAAAAAATAATACAATGCATCACATTTTGTGAATGGGGAGGAACAGTTGAATCACAGGATCTCCTTCACCCATTCATAGAACACAATGCATTGTGGGAGTGCAGTAATACGAGTTATATGAATGGTGGAGAGGGCAGAAGGGGACAGGCAAGCAGTGTAACTTTTCTCTATAGCAGCTTTGCTCTTAACATTTACTGCTCCGGAAGACAAATGCTTAGGGCAGTATCAGAGGCTGTAAGGGAGATGCTACAAAGAAGAGTCTAAGTATAAGCAGCCGCCTGCAGGAAATGGAATGCACACAATAACACAAAACTGAATGAGTATGACAATGTATCCCCCCAAAAATATACTAAACTTCAACTTTAAATACTAGTATCCCATTTGGACCTAAAGCTTAAAGTGGGACTGCACTATATCTGAGCACCACAAACCAAAAATGCTATTTAAATTTATTTTTAATATTCAAAGCAAACTCTCCCATCCATCCAACTCTCCATGCTTTATTTTGCTGCCAAATCAGTTTGAAAAACACATGACTTAGTGGAGCTTAACTGTATTTGAGCACCAGAAACTGAAAACACTTTATAACTTCATCTTCATATTCTACACAAACTCCTCCATCCATCTATCCATGTCTCCATGCTTTATTTTCTTGAAAAAATCACTTTGAAACCCCCCACCCCCAACTTTTCTGGCCTTGGCCATCTTGAGTGAGTGATGTTGCATTTACTTCCTGGAATCCATCTGCCCTTAGCTCAGGCATGCAGGCAGGAGGGTGTGCTTAGCTGAGAAAACCCCTCCTCCTCTCCTGACTGGGATATATTACATGATTTGCCCAGAGGTTAAGGTTAATTAGCTTATATTTTCCTTTGTCTTTCCCCCCTCATCAACATGCTAATGATTTTTTAAATAAAACCATTACATTTTTGCACATACCTTATTTAATGCCCAGTAATGTAATCACTGGATCTCTGTGCTTCTCTCTGCAACCCATGGCTGGTGGGAGGGGCTGGCAGGATGCTATATAGCTTCCTGAAAATATCTCAGCACCCTTCCTCGGGCCTTAACCCTGAGGGTAGCAGTGGGTTGCCTCTTGGGGCAGTTATGCAAACATCAAAGGATTCGCCACTTCTAGACAGGCTACTTTTACATACAGACTTCCCTAATTATTGCCCACTTTGAAATAACTTAGTGTTACTAAACCCAGGACCCTGCATTCACTATATCTGACCTCCCACAGTGCACAGAACATGGAAATGCAATTAATTTAGTAAATATAAACTGCCAAATACCTTTTCTCATCAGCAGTATATAGCAGCCTTGTGACTTCTATCAGTGTTCTATCAGTGTCTGGCAGAGCACTGGTTATAGCTTGTAGGAGGAGTTTTCATTCACCTCTGACTGTCTTATTAAGCTGCATGTTCCTCCTGGGTGTTACTCAGTGTAGTGTAACAGCCTAAAACAATTGTAATCCAACAGGGTAACTAGGTGTCTTTATATGAAGAAACAAACATCTACATCCACTCTTGAATGCTGAAGTCTATTTGGATGTAATAGTCTCAGACTTAAAGTGGGGTTCCACCCAAAAAACAAAAATACCTGTAAAAATTCTAAAAAAAAAAAACAAAAAAACATTTGGATATTTTTTTTTTTTCACTTACCTCTAAATGCCTGTTGCTAGGTGGTCCCTCGTAGTCTGTCTGTTCCTTTGCCTGGGCTGGTGACATCACTTCCCCCCAGGCACAGGAAGGGCTCCGCTCTGCTCCCTCCCTCCTGTCAATCATCTGGGACCCATTACAGGTCCCAGGTGATTGAGCGGCCAATCACGACGCGCGGCGCCGCTCGCGCATGCGCAGTGGGTGCCAGGCTGTGAAGCCACAGCCCGGCGCCCACAGTTGAAATGCCGGCGCCGATGAGCGGAGGGGGGGGACGAGCGGGGCTTCGATCCCCCGCATCGCTGGACCCAGGGACAGGTAAGTGTCCAATTAAAAGTCAGCAGCTGCAGTATTTGTAGCTGCTGACTTTTAATTTTTTTTTTTTTTACGGCCCCCCTGGGTGGAACTCCTCTTTAACTTGTTCCGTGGGACTATCAGTCCCAGCAACACTCTGTACAGTTCTAAAGATGTGTGTGTAATACTCAATTAAACTGCTGGGTATCAACCCTCTCACCACACGGGATCCAGGCAGGTGGATGTCTCCGGTTCAGCAGTTCTCAGTTCCGTATAGAGGCACCACCACGCCGTCACACTGTTCCGTCCACAAACGACCAGGAGTCCTCGGTTAACTCCCCACGGGTCCTCCGGAACAATCACGTCTCTTGTCCGGCTCGCTGTGATGCGAACCCTGTGGGACACACACACCCACAGAGTTCTGCTGGCAGGCCACGCGTCCCAGGAACAAGAGACCCAAAATGGCCGCTGCTGACCCTTTTATATCCTCCCACAATGCAGTTCAGTTCTGACTTTGTCCAGGAGCATTGTGGGTGGGTCAAAGCTACAGTTCCCAAGTAAACAGTAAATCACTTCCATGTCACTTAATCCTGAAACGTAAACTTATTGTGCTTTATCAATTGTCCACAAGATGGCACTAACACAACTATTTTACTGAATAATACACGTAGAACTAGAAACAACAGTTGTCAGCGCTACACCCATTTTTACAATAGATGGGATTACCTTCTACACCTCCGAATGATCCTTGCCTTTTTGGGCCTTTTTTTTTTTTTTTTATCGTTTATAGGCATATCGGTGCCAATTCACCTAGGTGTACCATAGTGTAGAACGCATGTTGCCATAATTATATAGATGTGTATAACCTACCAGTAGATGTCAGCAGAACACCTGGAATATTCTTGCACATGCTTATAGTTCTGGATGTTTATCAAAATTAACAACAGTGAAGATATGTTCATGTGTAGCCACCCTGTCCCAAACACACTATTTAAATATATTCTTCCTGGGTGGTAGTCAGCCTAAGCTGATTTATAGTTTATTGGTTCAATTGGTTTTCCCCTAAGCTCAGTGTTGTTGCTTTTGTCTGTGGCCAGTAAGTGTCACTGGTTCCTCTGGCAATAGATTGAGAAGCTACCGTAGGACTGAGTTATCAATATTAATGTTTCTCCTGGCTAACCAGTAGAAGATTTATTGCCACTTGTGTATGCTGGAGGAGAGCATAAATATTTAGGGTGGACCTTGTGAGCTCCCTTTTACTAACAGGCTTTGGCTTGGGGAAGTTGTGTGTTGAGCAGCTAAGGGGAGGCCTTTGCATGTGCTTGGTGCAAATGCCTGGAAGCAAAAGAAGCCTGCCTGTCCAGTATGGTCCTACTGCTTGAGGCCCTGGGCTCAGACGAGGATCTGTATGCAAAAATGATGCCTGGAATGACGTACCAGAGGTGACTCTGAAGCTGGAAAACCAAAGAAGGGGGAAGTCTTGGAGAACCTGGGAAAGCATCAGGAGGATAACTATGGATGCTGTTGCTACTGGAGCTACTACTGCTTCTTCTGACAAAGGTACATGTTGCCGGATTCAGCTTAATAGTCCATTATGCCGCTACTGATGTCTGTGAATGGAGTTTGTGAGTCTGCAAGTCGGTAAAGGTGTTCTGAGTTCCCCACCCTTCTCTCCCATGTGTTGCTTTGAAGAAAAAAATCCTTAAAGTCTTTATAGTGACTGCCGCCCAATTGTTACACATCCTGCACCTTTCAGCCATGAAAATTCTATCCTACCCTGTCACTGGGGGAACTCATGTCACTGGGGGAACTCATGTCATGAGCTATACAATGTTTGATACAAGATGTTTTACACGTGAGTGGACTGGGTATTGTTTTTAGATTAAAGATTGAGCTTTACAATATTTCACTAGTGGAGCCTTTCTTTTTCATGTACCCATGGATATGCACCTTTTCTACAAGGAACTGTGGAGAAGTGGATTGGCTTATTAAGGAATCTTTGAATATTTTTCTATTGAACACTGAATTAATTAGGTGTTATTGTTACGCTACTGTGAATTTTGCTATAAATGCACTTTGGTATATATATTTAATTTTTACTGGTTTTGATATAGTAGCAGCATTGTTTGTAATTTTTCTTTGTTATTTGGAGCACGGGAAATCACCATTGTATAAAAGTTCCAAGCATTAATTTGCTTTCTGGACCTTTCGGCTGCCTTTGATATGGTTGACCACCCCCTCCTCCTCAAAGAACTTTACTCCTTTGGTCTCCTAGACTGTGCTCTTTACTGGCTCTCATCCTACCTATCCCACGTCACCTTCAGTGTCACCTACAAATCTACTTCCTCCTCTCCCCCTCCTTTCTCCGTTGAGGATCCCCAAGGTTCTGTTCTTGGACCTCTGCTATTTTCAATCTACACCCACTCCCCGGGGTCAGCCTGCCACGGCTTTCAATACAATTTCTACGCTGATGACACCAAAATCTATCTCTACACCCCTTAACTCACTCCATCAATCTCCTCACGCATCACTAATTTACTAACAGACATATCTGTCTGGATGTCACACAACTTCCTTAAACTCAATTTGTCAAAAACCGAGCTCATAATATTTCCTCCCCCATATGCCTCTTCCCCTGACTTCTCTGTCCATAGCAATGGCACAGCCATCAACCCTTCCCCACATGTCAGGGTGCTAGGTGTTATCATGGACTCTGAACTCTCCTTTCGGCCCCACATCCAATCACTTTGCAAAGCTTGCCACCTCAACCTCCGCAGCATCTCCAAAATACATCCCTTCCTAACCAATGAAAAGACAAAGCTCCTAGTTCACGCCCTGGTTATCTCTCACCTCAACTACTGCAAATCCCTCCTCATTGGCTTACCTTTAAATAGGCTATCCCCTCTTTAGTCCATCATGAATGCTGCTGCTAGACTCATCCACCTTACAAACCGTTCAGTGTCTGCTACCCCTCTCTGTCAATCCCTCCATTAGCTGCCACTCACCCAACAAATTAAATTCAAAATACTAACAACAACTTAAAAAGCCATCCACAACTCTGCCCCCAGCTACATCACTAACTTAGTCTCAAAATACAAACCAAATGGTTCCTCCCAAGACCTCCTGCATTCTAGCTCCCTCATCACCCCCTCCCATACTCGCCTCTAGGACTTCTCCCGAGCCTCTCCCATCCTTTGAAATTCCCTACCCCAATCTGTCTGACTATCTCAAACTCCATCCACCTTTAGGTGTTCCCTGAAAAATTTTCTCTGCAGAGAAGCCTATCCTGCCTCCACCTAACAACTGTACTTTAATTTTCTTCATCAGCTCATCCCCCACAGTTATTACCTTTTGTATCACTTGACCCTCCCTACTAGATTGTAAGCTCTAATGAGCAGGGCCCTCTGCTTCCTCCTATATTGAATTGTATTGTAACTGTACTGTCTGCCCTAATGTTGTAAAGCACTGCGCAAACTGTTGGCGCTATATAATCCTGTATAATAATCAATGGCGGCTAGTGAGGGTTTTTTTTTGGGGGGGGGGGGCGGCAAGCAACCCCCCCGGCCGCCGGTGGAGCGGCACTAGCACAACTGCCAGCTACCCCCCATGACACGGCACTAACACCCCCCTCCACCACCCACTGTCCTTACCGTGGATGCTGCTGTGGCCATCTCCCAGCGTGGCGGGCTCCGGTGTCCTCTCCTGGAGTTCTCCTCTCTCTGTCCTTCCCAGCACTAGGCGTCCAATAGGATCGCCTGACGTCTTGGACAATCGAGAAATGAGTTTCATACCTGGTTCCTGATTGTCTGTGAGGAGGATCAGTGTTTCAACAGCGAATATTCATTCGCTGTTGCAACACACCTGCGTGGGCTCAGGATGCACTCTCTGTGACCCAAGCCCACGCTATTTTGAAGCCTATTAGAGCCTATGGCTATAATCAGATGCTTAAAAAAAACCCTGGCCGCTGTAATTTATGTGCCCGGTGCGCCGGAAGAGCCCACATGAATAGGGGGCGGCCGTGGATCGATTCATGCTATGCATGAATTTATACACTGCATATAGAGGGTGGAGAGGAGAGAGGGGGCAGCGCCCCTAATGGATGGGCCACCACTGATAATAATAATAATAATAATAATAGAGCACCTGAGTTTATAGATTTTTAGCTTTGTGGAGGAAACTTCTGGTATATGCAGGCACCCTTAGGAACCTCATGTACTTTAGAGCTCATAGACAACATAGTGTCCATGAACACACTTGTTTAATGTATTGCCATGCATTGAATGGGCTTCAACTCACAACACCATGCACAAAACTAGAACAGTGGGCAGTTTTCACTATGCTTTGTACTATGTTACAGTGTGTTGCAACACATGTGTTTTTAAGGTACCTGTGCAATGTTATCTCAGTGAAATTATGTAAATGGGTACTTACAGTATATTACCATGTATTGACCCCTACAAATTCAGGTACTGAGAGAAATTTTGTTAACATGCTATAAAATAATTCTAAATAACTTTGCCATTATAATCTATGGAGATTCTGTCTTTATCATAGTTAAGTTTAAAAAATTTTTAACATCCTACTATTTACTTTCTTCATATAACCAAATGCAGTGGTAGAAATCTTAATTAGACGCTAGCAGTTTTCTGGCAGTCACTGGGAGCCATCTGCTGGTGTAACAATAACTCTCCTCCTCTAGCTGAGCTTGTTTATAGTTTTCTACATGTCAGTTTGCTGAATATCCAAAGGAGAGCATATGGAAGCAGATTTTAAGGGCAGGCGACAAGTTAACAAACTTACAGGTTATTTTCTAGCTAATGATCTTATTTGCAAACTGTGCGGGATCCTGAGCCAGTTCTTCCAATCCCAGTTGAATCGATGTATGCATCGTAACCAATTGTGTATGTATAAAGGTAATATAAAAAAATTGCCTTTTATGCTGTAGTGCTATCCCCAGAGGAATTGCTGAATTCACTCAGCACTTACTGACACACCTTAAGGTATTTCAAGGAATTTATTAGGCCAAGCATAGCCTAAAAGAAGATAGGATTAGCAAGTGTACTTATACATACAATCAACGAGACGCCAACATTACTCAGATATAGATAAACACCTGCACTATTCTAATTAACAGTACTCAACTGAACTGAACTGCATTTACCTAGCAATAGTATATAAAGATAGTCCAAATTTGCTTTAACAGTCACTGTGTCTCGGTCTGGAGTCAGGCTCGAAGGCCAGTGGCTGTAACAGTTGAAAGATTCATGAGTAGTAAGCTGGATTAATACACAAACAGATGCACTTAAGGAAAGACGCAGTCTCACCTGAGACACTGGGTCTACGCACTAGCCAGTCTTAACCATACAGTATATACTTTATGAATATGCATAAGAACTAGGCGTGTTATAGGTGTGATCGTATAGTTTAGTCCAAGCATCATCTTCTTAGTAGCAAGGGAACAGTTAAATGGGTGGTTACATTATGTGACTGGCAAAGAAAGAGATTTCAACAGTATCTGGTCAGTTCAGACTGGTTTTGGTACGAAGGCCTATTTTGAGCAGCTTTCTGGGTTTCTTATCAGTGTTTGTGTCATCACATATCCAACAGTTTTGATACCCAGGAATTGAAACAAGCCATCTAAAAAAAGAAAGGAACAAATCAAGCACAATCTAAATTCTTAAAGTGACAATCTCTATATACATAAATATATATATATATATATATATATATATATATATATATATATATATATATATATATATAAATCAACATTATCAGACCCATAACTTATACTCAAGGCTAACATTGCTGCTATGAGTAAGCACTGTTAAGTGTGAAATGCGTCAGGTCATTTGTCCCATTTTTTGTTGTTGCTTGTATCTGTTGGACTTTTTACAAATAAAGGCTATATTCCGGAGTGTGGCTGTCCAGAACATCCTTTTTGCCTCATGCTAACATTGTTAATATGTTGCAGCACTTTCTGTCTGAATTGTCAGATTGTCTTGCCAACATATAACAGAGGGCATGGGCATTGTGCTGCATAGACCACTCCACTTGAACTGCAGTTATAAAACAATTGAAATTCTATCTGCTCACCATTCTTTGGGTTCGTAAAAATGCTTGGTAATTGGTACATACACACATGTCTTAGAGTCCCCACAATGATAGGAACCATTTGGCCTCATCGGGAGCCACAAAGGATTTCTGGATACTGTTGAGACCTTTGCCACATGACTATGGACCAAAAAGTTCCTAAGATTTTTTCTCTCCTATAAATAATGATTCCTAGGGAGAACTGTATTCAGGTCCTTATCGTCCAATAGGAATTTGCCAATATTTCTTGATGATGTTATAAATGTGTCCCGACTGATGCAAATATGTAACAATAATCCTTTTTTCTGGTTTCCCCCCAGTTATCATGGTAGTCCAATAGTAAATCTCTCAGAGAGCACTCTACACTCACGTTCAAATTCAATCTGTGTGGTGCAATTACATTTTGTCCACACAAATTGTCCTGTGGGGATCCCCCTCCTCAGGTACTTAGGGTAATTACATGTCCAGTGAAATAGACTGTTGACATGGACTTGCAAACGATGGTAGTATAAATCGCTGCTTCCACATCTCTACTGATTTTCACATTTCACATTTCACACTAAGAAATTGATGGTCTCCCAATGTATCTTACTAGTGAAATACATTCAGATGGCGTTGTCATTGAGACACTCCACAAATTGTTGGAAGGATTCTTGAGTACCCTTGCATAGGACCAACAAGTTGTCAATGAACTTTGTCCACCGCAAGATGCTATTGGATGCTGCAGAGACACATACTACGCTTTGACGATGTTATAACATGAACCCAACATTTGTAGATTCCTTTATGTGATTATTAACACAGATGCCGGGCATGCTGTGTCTAGCATTTTAAGGCCAGATTGCTGTCATATACTATTCATTAACCTCATGAATTTATCTTTATTTATGTTTATATTTATATACTTTGTATCACTGTGTCTATACCTTGTGCTTTTATGTATATATGAAAATTACCATATTTACTTTGTTATAAATAAAATTGTATATTTATATCATCACCTCCGCAGTCCAGCCGCTTCATTTAAAGTCCCATTTCCCTCTCGATTAGATTCAATTTAGGGATGGAGGTGCTTACCCGCACCTCATTTAAAGTCCCAAACCTTCCCCCTTCTCTTTTTTACAATGTGTATTGAAGCATACCTTCTGTGAACACAATGGTCTCCTCCCACCAACCTAAAAATAGGTTGGTGTAGGTGGGTGCGCAAGCTGTACCCATTGCAGTCCCCATGCATAGTCCAGATATATTTTCATTGAAAAGGAAATAACTGTGTTCCAATAAGAACTTGAGGAGCTTCAGTACAAACTTGTATGGGTAGAAAAGACCTCCCCTCTCATCTGGAGGAAGTGTTCACACACTTGCAAGCCTAAAGAATGCCCAATGTTGGTTTAAAGGGCTTCCATATTCAGGCTGGCAAGGAAGTTATCATCTGAAATCACTAAGACTGAGGTCACATCTAAGCCGCATGCGGCTCACAGCAGGAGTCCGGTGCATCTCCATTCACTGTTTCAGGTCTGATTTCAGCCCGAATTTTGGGCTAGGTCTACAAAAGATTTGGGGCTAGAGCCCATAGCAGTGAAGTAAAGAAAGTCATACGCTTGGGCGAGTATACACATGTATATAATATACATGTGTGTGTGTGTGTGTGTGTATATATATATATATATATATATATATATATATATATATATATAAAATATTGTTACATGCAGATCCCCCCTTACATTGGGATTCTCAGAGAGCCTCCCTACTTACAATAGGATCCCCAGAGAGTCCCCCCCTTACATCAGGGTCCCCAGAGAGCCCCCCATACATCAGGGTCCATAGAGAGCCCCTCCTTACATCAGGGTCCCCAAAGAGCTCCCCCTTACATCAGGGTCCCCAGAGAGCCTGCCTTTGCATCAGGGTCTCAAGAGAGCCCCCCTCTTACATCAGGGTCCCCAGAAAGCCCCTTCCTTACATCAGGTTCCACAGAGAGCCCCTTCCTTCCATCAGGGTCCCCAGAGAGCCCCTTCCTTACACCAGGGTCTCCAGAGAGCCCCTTCCTTACATCAGGGTCCCCAGAGAGCCCCCCCTTACTTCAGGGTCCCCAGAGAGCCTCCCCTTACTTCAGGGTCCCCAGAGAGCCTCCCCTTACATCAGGGTCCCCAGAGAGCCCATCCTTACATCGGGGTCCCCAGAGAGCCCCTTCCTTACATCAGGGTTCCCGGAGAGCCCCCTTCAGGGTACCCAGAGAGCCCCCCTTACATCAGGGTCCCCAGAGAGCCCCCCTTAAATCAGGGTCCCCAGAGGGCCCCCCTTACATCAGTGTCCCCAGAGAGCCCCATTACATCAGGGTCCCCAGAGAACCCCCTCTTACATCAGGGTCTTTTCTTACATCAGGGTCCCCAGAGAGCCCCCTTACATCAGGGTCCCCAGAGAACCTCCCCTTACATCAGGGTCCACAGAGAGTCCCCCCTTACATCAGGATACCCAGAGAGCCTTCCTTACATCAGGGTCCCCAGAGAGCCCCCTTACATCAGGGTCCCCAGAGAGCCCCCCTTACATCAGGGTTACAAGAGGGCCCCTCTTAGTTTAGGGTCCCCAGAGGCCCCCCTTACTTTAGGGTCGCCAGAGAGCCCCCCTTACATCAGGGTCCCCAGAGGGCCCCCCTTACTTCAGGGTCCCCAGAGGACCCCTTTACTTTAGGGTCCCCAGAGAGCCCCCCTTACATCAGGGTCCCCAGAGGGCCCCCTTACTTCAGGATCAACAGAGGCCCCCCTTACTTTAGGGTCCCCAGAGAGCCCCCTTACATCAGGGTCCCCAGAGGGCCCCCCTTACTTCAGGGTCCCCAGAGAGCCCCCCTTACATCAGGGTCCCCAGACATTCACCCCCTTCCAGAGGTTCCCCCTGTACCTGGCTGGTCTCTGTTGTGCACCTTGGACCCCCAGCACATCTCCACCTGGGGGGGAGTGGTAGGAAGCGATCGGCAGCTCTATGGTGTCCACGGGCAGCAGGATCTCCCTGGGGCTTGTAGTTCTCTCTCTGAATGTAGTCGGAGAGAGAACTACAAGCCCCAGGGAGATCCCGCGTCTCGCAGGCACCATAGAGCTGCCGATCGCCACCTCCCACCTCCCCCACTGCATGTTAAATGGACTGTCAGGGGTGCAGGGGGAGATGCCGGGCCTTGGGGCCCCACCACAGCAGCAGAACAACAGGGTCCAGTCGCAAGCGCGACTGCAGCGACCCCTATAGTTCCGCCACTGTTTATCCCTTTCATGACTAAGCCTATTTTTGAAATTTGGTGTTTACAAGTTAAAATCCGTATTTTTTGCTAGAAAATTACTTAGAGTTCCCAAACATTATATATATATTTTTTAGCAGAGAATCTAGAGAATAAAATGGGTATTGTTGCAATAGTTTATATCACACGGTATTTGTGCAGCGGTGTTTTAAACGCAAATTTTTGGAAAAGGGACACTTTCGTGAATTTAAAAAAATTCAAACAGTAAAGTTACCCCATTTTTTTTGTATAATGTGAAAGATGATGTTACGCCGAGTAAATAGATACCAAACATGTCACCCTTTATAATTGTACGCACTCGTGGAATGGTGACAAACTACGGTACCTATGAATTTCCATAGGCGACGCTTTAAATTTTTTTTTACCAGGTTAGAGTTACAGAGGAAGTCTAGGGCTAGAATTATTGCTCTCGCTCTGACGATCGCGGCGATACCTCATATGTGTGATTTGAACACCGTTTACATATGCGGGCGCGACTTCTGTACACTTTTGTGGCTGTAGGCGGAGCCGTACAATAATTAGGGGACGGGGCATTGTAGGCGTGGCTTAGGAAAAATATACAAGTGCGGCGTGCAAAGCGTGGCGCGGTGAAAAATGGGCGCGGTTTACGCGACACCGTGAGCGTGGCTTAAATGGGAGTGGCTCAAGAGGGTGTGGTTAGAGTCTGAGATGAATGAGGGATGGAGAGGGAAAAGGGGAAAGGGGGAGAGGGATGGAGAGGGGGAGAGGGGAATGACGGGACAGCAGCCCCAGATCCTACACAATAAAAATATGTGTATTCTAGAAAGTTTAACAATCAGCAGGTAAAGATACTCCAAACACCTGGTGTTAGCACTTCAATCATCCCGGCACCATGGTTGTTATGGTGTCAGGATGATTGAAGTGCATTATTTCTATTATTACATTGTAATATAAAATGAAATCATTCAACTCACCATAATGCAGAATCAGTGGGATCCCTGAGCGTGTCACTAGCCACGTCGCCTGCCACAAGCCATCCGTCCTTGCATCCGGTGTCCCAGCAGAGTCAGTCCTTGCATCAGGTGCCCCCAGCGGAGCCCCCCTTACATCAGATGTCCCCAGTGGAGCCCCCCTCACACCAGGAGTCCCCAGCGGAGCCCCCCCTCACATCAGGTGCCCCCAGCGGAGCCCCCCTTACATCAGATGTCCCCAGCGGAGCCCCCCTCACACCAGGAGTCTCCGACGGAGCCCCCCCCTCACACCAAGAGTCCCCGGCGGAGCCCCCCTCACACCAGAAGTCCCCGGCGGAGCCCCCCTCACACCAGGAGTCCCCGGTAAAGCCCCCCTCACATCAGGAGTCCCCAGCGGAGCCCCCCCTCACATCAGGTGCCCCCAGCGGAGCCCCCCCTTACATCAGATGTCCCCAGCGGAGCCCCCCTCACACCAGGAGTCTCCGGTGGAGCCCCCCCTCACATCAGGTGTCCCCGGCGGAGCCCCCACTCACATCAGGTGTCCCCGGCGGAGCCCCCCCTCACATCAGGTGACCCCGGCGGAGCCCCCCCTCACATCAGGAGTCCCCGGTGGAGCCCCCCTCACATTAGGTGTCCCCGGCGGAGCCCCCCTCACATCAGGTGTCCCTGGCAGAGCCCCCTCACATTAGGTGTCCACAGTGGAGCCCCCCTCACATCAGGTGTCCCCGGCAGAGCCCCCCCTCACATTAGGTGTCCCCAGTGGAGCCCCCCCTCACATTAGGTGTCCCCAGTGGAGCCCCCCTCACATCAGGTGTCCCCGGCGGAGCCCCCCCTCACATTAGGTGTCCCCAGTGGAGCTCCCCCTCACATCAGGTGTCCCCGGCAGAGCCCCCCCTCACATCAGGTGTCCCCGGCGGAGCCCCCTCACATCAGGTGTCCCCGGCAGAGCCCCCATCACATCAGGTGTCCCCGGCGGAGCCCCCCCTCACATTAGCATAGTTGCCAACTGTCCCGGATTTCCCGGGACATTCCCGGGACTTACACTCCATTCACGAATTTTTTGTGTCCCGGTAAATGTCCCGAAAAATCCGGTTTTTGATTTTTGCCGCCACCGCCGCTAGAGGTCTGCGGCCGGTGGAGACATTGTCTCCGCCGGCCGCCATCTTGAAGAAGCTTGAAGACGGCTGGGGGGGCTAGACGGAGCTCCTCCGACGCCGCCCACCCTCCGCCCCGCCTCACTCCGCCCACCCTCCGCTCCGCCCCGCCTCACTCCGCCCACCCTCCGCCCCGCTCCGCCACGCCTCACTCCGCCTACCCCCGCCCCGCTGCCAGGGAAAGGGGCGGGGGTTTTGCCATCCATGCGGAATTCGAAAAGACCGGCGGACTCTGAGGTAGGGGAGGGGGGGCGCACGCCGCTGTGGGAATTTGTAGGGGGGGCTCCACTGGGGGACACCTGATGTGAGGGGGGGCTCCACTGGGGGACACCTGATGTGAGGGAGGGCTCCACTGGGGGACACCTGATGTGAGGGGGGGCTCCACTGGGGGACACCTGATGTGAGGGGGGGCTCCACTGGGGGACACCTGATGTGAGGGGGGGCTCCACTGGGGGACACCTGATGTGAGGGGGGGCTCCACTGGGGGACTCCTGATGTGAGGGGGGCTCTGCCGGGGACTCCTGATGTGAGGGGGGGCTCTGCCGGGGACACCTGATGTGAGGGGGGGCTCCACCGGGGGACTCTTGATGTGAGGGGGGCTCCGCCAGGGACACCTGATGTGAGGGGGGGCTCCGCCAGGGACACCTGATGTGAGGGGGGGCTCCGCCAGGGACACCTGATGTGAGGGGGGGCTCCGCCAGGGACACCTGATGTGAGGGGGGGCTCCGCCAGGGACACCTGATGTGAGGGGGGCTCCGCCAGGGACACCTGATGTGAGGGGGGCTCCGCCAGGGACACCTGATGTGAGGGGGGGCTCCGCCAGGGACACCTGATGTGAGGGGGGCTCCGCCAGGGACAGCTGATGTGAGGGGGATCTCCGCCAGGGACACCTGATGTGAGGGGGAGCTCCGCCAGGGACACCTGATGTGAGGGGGAGCTCCGCTAGGGACACCTGATGTGAGGGGGGGCTCCGCCAGGGACACCTGATGTGAGGGGGGGCTCCGCCAGGGACACCTGATGTGAGGGGGAGCTCCGCTAGGGACACCTGATGTGAGGGGGGGCTCCACTGGGGGACACCTGATGCGAGGGGGGGCTCCGCCGGGGACACCTGATGCGAGGGGGGGCTCCGTCGGGGACACCTGATGCGAGGGGGGGCTCCGTCGGGGACACCTGATGTGAGGGGGAGCTCCGCCAGGGACACCTGATGTGAGGGGGGGCTCCACTGGGGGACACCTGATGTGAGGGGGGGCTCTGCCGGGGACACCTGATGCGAGGGGGGCTCCGTCGGGGACACCTGATGCGAGGGGGGGCTCCGCCGGGGACACCTGATGTGAGGGGGGCTCCGCCGGGGACACCTGATGCGAGGGGGGGCTCTGCCGGGGACACCTGATGCGAGGGGGGGCTCTGCCGGGGACACCTGATGTGAGGGGGGGCTCTGCCGGGGACACCTGATGTGAGGACGGACTCTGCCGGGGGCAGGCGACGTGGCTAGTGACACGCTCAGGGCTCCCACTGATTCTGCATTATGGTGAGTTGAATGATTTAATTTTATATTACAATCTAATAATAGAAATACTGCACTTCAATCATCCTGACACAATAACAATCATGGTGCCGGGATGATTGAAGTGCTAACACCAGGTGTTTGGAGTATCTTTATCTGCTGATTGTTAAACTTTCTAGAATACACATATTTTTATTGTGTAGGATCTGGGGCTGCTGTCCCGTCATTTCCCTCTCCCCCTCTCCCCCTTTCCCTCTCCCCCTTTCCCTCTCCCTCTCCCCCTTTCCCTCTCCCCCTTTCCCTCTCCCCCTTTCCCCCTTTCCCTCTCCCCCTTTCCCTCTCCATCCCTCATTCATCTCAGACTCTAACCACACCCTCTTGAGCCACGCCCATTTAAGCCACGCCCACTATGACGCGTAAACCACGCCCATTTTGTCCCCGGCGGAGCCCCCCCTCACATCAGGTGACCCCGGCGGAGCCCCCCTCACATCAGGTGTCCCCGGCAGAGCCCCTCTCACATCAGGAGTCCCAGGCGGAGCCTCCCTCACATCAGGTGTCCCCGGCAGAGCCCTCCCTCACATCAGGTGTCCCCGGCAGAGCCCCCCCTCACATTAGCTGTCCCCAGTGGAGCCCCCCTCACATCAGGTGTCCCCGGCTGAGCCCCCCCTCACATTAGGTGTCCCCAGTGGAGCCCCCCTTCACATCAGGTGTCCCCGGCAGAGCCCCCCCTCACATCAGGTGTCCCCGGCGGAGCCCCCGCTCACATCAGGTGTCCCCGGCGGAGCTCCCCCTCACATCAGGTGTCCCCGGCAGAGCCCCCCCTCACATCAGGTGTCCCCGGCAGAGCCCCCCCCTCACATCAGGTGTCTCCGGCAGAGACCCCCTCACATCAGGTGTCCCCGGCAGAGCCCCCCTCAAATTACGTGTCTCCAGTGGAGCCCCCCTCACATCAGGTGTCCCCGGCAGAGCCCACCCTCACATTAGGTGTCCCCAGTGGAGCCCCCCTCACATCAGGTGTCCCCGGCAAAGCCCCCCCTCACATTAGGTGTCCCCAGCGGAGCTCCCCCTCACATCAGGTGTCCCCGGCAGAGCCGCCCCTCACATCAGGTGTCCCCGGCAAAGCCCCCCTCACATCAGGTGTCCCCGGCAGAGCCCCCCTCACATTAGGTGTCTACAGTGGAGCCCCCCTCACATCAGGTGTCCCCGGCAGAGCCCCCCCTCACATTAGGTGTCCCCAGTGGAGCCCCCCCTCACATTAGGTGTCCCCAGTGGAGCCCCCCCTTACATCAGGTGTCCCCGGTGGAGCCCCCCCTCACATTAGGTGTCCCCAGTGGAGCTCCTCCTCACATCAGGTGTCCCCGGCAGAGCCCCCCCTCACATCAGGTGTCCCCGGCGGAGCCCCCCTCACATCAGGTGTCCCCGCCAGAGCCCCCCTTCACATCAGGTGTCCCCGGCGGAGCCCCCCTCACATTAGGTGCCCCAGTGGAGCTCCCCCTCACATCAGGTGTCCCCGGCAGAGCCCCCCTCACATCAGGTGTCCCCAGCGGAGCCCCCCTCACATTAGATGTCCCCAGTGGAGCTCCCCCTCACATCAGGTGTCCTCGGCAGAGCCCCCTCACATCAGGTGTCCCCAGTGGAGCTCCCCCTCACATCAGGTGTCCCCGGCAGAGCCCCCCTCACATCAGGTGTCCCCAGCGGAGCCCCCCCTCACATTAGGTGTCCCCAGTGGAGCTCCCCCTCACATCAGGTGTCCCCGGCAGAGCCCCCCCTCACATCAGGTGTCCCCAGCAGAGCCCCCCTCACATCAGGTCTCCCCGGCAGAGCCCCCCTCACATCAGGTGTCCCCGGCAGAGCCCCCCTCACATCAGGAGTCCCCGGCGGAGCCCCCCTCACATCAGGTGTCCCCGGCAGAGCCCCCCCTCACATCAGGTGTCCCCGGCAGAGCCCCCCCTAACATCAGGTGTCCCCCGTAGAGCCTCCCCTCACATCAGGTGTCCCCGGCAGAGCCCCCCTCACATCAGGTGTCCCCGGCGGAGCCCCCCCTCACATCAGGTGTCCCCGGCAGAGCCCCCCTTCACATCAGGTGTCCCCGGCGGAGCCCCCCTCACATTAGGTGTCCCCAGTGGAGCTCCCCCTCACATCAGGTGTCCCCGGCAGAGCCCCCCTCACATCAGGTGTCCCCAGCGGAGCCCCCCCTCATATCAGGTGTCCCCGGCAGAGCCCCCCCTCACATCAGGTGTCCCCGGCGGAGCCCCCCTCACATTAGGTGTCCCCAGTGGAGCTCCCCCTCACATCAGGTGTCCCCGGCAAAGCCCCCCCTCACATCAGGTGTCCCCAGCGGAGCCCCCCTCACATTAGGTGTCCCCAGTGGAGCTCCCCCTCACATCAGGTGTCCCCAGCGGAGCCCCCCCTCACATTAGGTGTCCCCGGTGGAGCTCCCCCTCACATCAGGTGTCCCCGGCAGAGCCCCTCTCACATCAGGTGTCCCCGGCAGAGCCCCCCTCACATCAGGTGTCCCCGGCAGAGCCCCCCCTCACATCAGGTGTCCCCGGCAGAGCCCCCCTCACATCAGGTGTCCCCGGCAGAGCCCCCCTCACATCAGGTGTCTCCGGCAGAGCCCCCCTCACATTAGGTGTCTCCAGTGGAGCCCCCCCTCACATCAGGTGTCCCTGGCAGAGCCCCCCCTCACATTAGGTGTCCCCAGTGGAGCCCCCCTCACATTAGGTGTCCCCAGTGGAGCCCCTCTCACATCAGGTGTCCCCGGCGGAGCCCCCCCTCACATTAGGTGTCCCCAGTGGTGCTCCCCCTCACATCAGGTGTCCCCGGCAGAGCCCCCCCTCACATCAGGTGTCCCCGGCGGAGCCCCCCTCATATCAGGTGTCCCCGGCAGAGCCCCCCCTCACATCAGGTGTCCCCGGCGGAGCCCCCCTCACATTAGGTGTCCCCAGTGGAGCTCCCCCTCACATCAGGTGTCCCCGGCAGAGCCCCCCCTCACATCAGGTGTCCCCGGCAGAGCCCCCCTCACATTAGGTGTCCCCAGTGGAGCTCCCCCTCACATCAGGTGTCCCCGGCAGAGCCCCCCTCACATCAGGTGTCCCCAGGAGAGCCCCCCTCACATTAGGTGTCCCCAGTGGAGCCCCCCTCACATCAGGTGTCCCCGGCGGAGCCCCCCCTCACATCAGGTGTCCCCAGTGGAGCCCCCCTCACATCAGGTGTCCCCAGTGGGGGCCCCCCTCACATCAGAGCCCCCCTCACATCAGGTGTCCCCAGTGGAGGCCCCCCTCACATCAGGTGTCCCCAGTGGAGCCCCCCTCACATCAGGTGTCCCCAATGGAGGCCCCCTTACATCAGGTGTGTCCCCGGTGGAGCCCCCCTTACAAATTCCCACAGCGGTGCGGTGCGGTGCACCCCCCCCCCTCCCCTACCTCAGAGGTGCCCTAGTGTGTCCGCCGGCCGCATGGCTAGAACCTCTGCCCCTATCCATAACAGACTGGCAGCGGGGCGGGGGTAAGCGGGGGTAGGCGGGGCGAGGCGGAGTGGGGCGGAGGGTGGGCGGCGACGGAGGAGCTCCATCTAGCCCCCCCAGCCGTCTTCCTGAGCTTCTTTAAGATGGCGGCCGGCGGAGACAATATCTCCGCCGGCCGCAGACCTCTAGCGGCGGCGGCTAAAATCGAGAACCGGATTTCTCGGGACATTTCCCGGGACACCAAAAATTCGGAAATGGAGTGTAAGTCCCGGGAATGTCCCGGGAAATCCGGGACAGTTGGCAACTATGGAAGGGGTTAAACATCAAAGGGTTAACTGTGTGCCTAACGTGTTTTTCTGTGTACTATGTTGTGGTTTTACTAGCGTATGTGGTGGATTTTATTCCCTGTTTTGCAGGAAATAAAAATCCATCACTTCCCCGCTGAGAGGACAGAGTTCTGTCCTGTGTCTCTCCGCGCCGATCAGCAGGTGCCGACTAGGGTTGCCACATCATCCCTTTAATCCAGAACAGATATTAATTACACAGGTTATGAGTCTGATTTAATGCAAATAAGGCACCAAGTGAGTTTAATTACCATCTTAATCAGCCACAGAACCTGTGTAATTAATGTGTGTCCTGGATTAAAGGGATGATGTGGCAACCCTAGTGGCGACAGTGCTCGCGCGCCCCCTACCCAAAAGTGCCAGATTACGTTCTAGGTACATGAGCTGTGCCGCCGTACATCTAAGTGATGCGGTTGACAAGCGGTTAAAACCCCTGCTGCTGGCAATTTATGCCATATGTCGGTGGTAGCGAAAGTGATAAGGTCATTACAAAGGACAAGGGTCCGTCCATTCTGTCAATGTCATTGTTTAATAATACAGACATTTTGTATTACTGCGATGGTAGCAACTCTTTAGGACATAATATACTATACTAATAATGTTTGGTTATATGCGGAAAAAAAAAGTAGCAAACAAATTGTGCAATGCTTGCTTTTTACAGCAGAGGGAGGCCTTACCATTGCTTTTGTATATGTGGCTGCGGATAGATCAAAAAACACTTTGATAAAATGCACGTACTGAATGTAATATATATAGACTAGGTCTAAATGGGTGACATTAATAATTTGCAGCTGAGAGATTTGAGCACTTTTTGACAATCCTCTCACACTGAAAAGGAAACAGAATGGGATAATCATAGCCCAGTATGTTAAAGCAATGTAGTTTATTAAATAAAGTGAAAAGATGAACTCACAAAACTACTAGGGCAGTGGTTCTCAACTCCGGTCCTCAGGACCCACTAACAGGCCAGAATTTAAGTATTACCTTGCGGAGATGCAGACTAGAATACTGCAATCACTGAGCAGCAAATGATATCACCTGTGATGTAATTCAGTTATCCTGCAAACCTGGCCTGTTAGTGGGTCCCGAGGACAAGAGTTGAGAACCACTGTACTAGGGCATGTAATCCATAAGTGCAGGGGCCATTAAACCGCTCAGTCCACATGTGTGCACAGACAAACCAAGGGGAGCCTGGCCAGGCTATGGTAAAGACTGCTGGCTCATGAAGAGGTGGGAGATACTGACCACTGTTAGATACGGTCGGACCTGCCCACCCGAATGACATCATCAACTGATGTGTGCCAAAGGAAGGGACATGATTCTGGGGGGTTCCCCTTTCATCAGCCAATTCAAGGATTACCTGTAACCATATTTATAGCCTGCCATGTTTAGAGAGGGCAACCTAATAGTAAACAGCTGTGCAACAGCCTGATGTCTTTACTAGCAATTAAGGTCAAGAAGCAATATAAATAAAAATCAATCATAGAGCACCTCTATGGGATTATAAAAATAAATCTTAATACAGGTATATACCACATAATGGTAAATGAATCTAAAAAGGGGGCCATGGTAATTAGAATGCACAATCATTATTAGTGTTGAAACCACCGGAGGATGCAATAAGAAAATTTTAGGAAAAAGGTATAAATAATGAAATGGATAACAACTTATTGGCGCATTTTGCATGAGAATGCAAATGGTGGTAAAAAGACCAAAGAAAAATGAATTATCAAAAAATGATGAAAAAATTATAAATGCCTATTTGCATATGGTTGAAGTAGATGTCTGTAGCTGCTGCGTTGGTCTAATTTATGCTGAAAGTACAGCCTTGAATACTGATGATGACAATATAGAAAATAAATAAATGAAATGAATGAATTGATTAAACAAAAAATGTATAATAATGATAATATTATATAATAAATTTACATTAGACAAATAAAAATAAAGAATGAAATATGAAAATAAAATTAAATTGATAAAACATGAGAACTTTTTAAAAGTCAATATTAAATATTATAATAATAAAAAAGGAGTAATAGTAGTAATGAGTAAATGAATAGTTAGAAATAATGTTTAATAGTAATGGTAGTAGGAAATAAATGATGAAAAATCACATTCATGTAGCAGTTACACATACTGTAGGATGTAATTAACATACAGTATATATTGAATATATATACGTTATATACAGCTAAAAAGTTTTCAGTCAGACACCAATTGTGCAAGTTCTCCCACTTAAAAAGATGAGAGAGGCCTGTAATTGTCATTAACTATGAGAGACAAAATGTGGAAACAAATCCAGACAATCACATTGTCTGATTTTTGAAAGAATTTATTTGCAAATTATGGTGGAAAATAAGTATTTGGTCACCTACAAACAAGCAATATTTCTGGTTCTCACAGACCTGTATCTTCTTCTTTAAGAGGCTCCTCTGTCCTCCACTCATTACCTGTATTAATGGCACCTGTTTGAACTTGTTATCAGTATAAAAGATACCTGTCCACAACCTCAAACAGTCACACTCCAAACTCCACTATGGTGAAGACCAAAGAGCTGTCAAAGGACACCAGAAACAAAATTGTAGACCTGCACCAGGCTGTGAAGACTGAATCTGCAATAGGCAAGCAGCTTGGTGTGAAGAAATCAACTGTGGGAGCAATAATTAGAAAATGTAAGACATACAAGACCACTGATAATCACCCTCGATCTGGGGCTCCACGCAAGATCTCACCCCGTGGGGTCAAAATGATCACGAGAACGGTGAGCAAAAATCCCAGAACCACACAGGGGGGGGGGGGGGGGGCCTAGTGAATGACCTGCAGAGAGCTGGGACCAACATAACAAAGGCTACCATCAGTAACACACTACGCCACCAGGGACTCAGATCCTGCAGTGCCAGACATGTCCCCCTGCTTAAGTCAGTACATGTCCGGGCCCGTCTGAGGTTTGCTAGAGAGCATTTGAATGATCCAGAAGAGGATTGGGAGAATGTCATATGGTCAGATGAAACCAAAGTAGAACTGTTTGGTAGAAACACAACTCGCCGTGTTTGGAGGAGAGAGAATGCTGAGTTGCAACCAAAGAACACCATACCTATTGTGAAGCATGGGGGTGGCAACATTATGCTTTGGGGCTGTTTCTCTGCAAAGGGAACAGGACGACTGATCCGTGCCGTGTACATGAAAAAATGAATGGGGCCATGTATCGTGAGATTTTGAGTGCAAACCTCCTCCCATCAGCAAGGGCATTGAAGATGAAACGTGGCTGGGTCTTTCAGTGTGACAATGATCCCAAACACACCACCCGGGCAATGAAGAGTGCCTTCGTAAGAAGCATTTCAAGGTCCTGGAGTGGCCTAGTCAGTCTCCAGATCTCAACCCCATAGAAAACCTTTGGAGGGAGTTGAAAGTCTGTGTTGCCCAGCGACAGCCCCAAAACATCACTGCTCTAGAGGAGATCTGCATGGAGGAATGAGCCAACATACCAGCAACAGTGTGTGACAACCTTGTGAAGACTTACAGAAAATGTTTGACCTCTGTCATTGCCAACAAAGGATATATAACAAAGTATTGAGATGAACTTTTGATATTGGCAAAATACTTATTTTCCACCATAATTTGAAAATATATTCTCTCAAAAATCAGACAATGTGATTGTCTGGATTTGTTTCCACATCTTTGTCTTTCATAGTTGAGGTATACCTATGATGACAATTACAGGCCTCTCTCATCTTTTTAAGTGGGAGAACTTGCACAATTGGTGGCTGTCTAAATACTTAGTCAGCACTGTCGCCACTAGGGTTGCCACATCATATATATATATATATATATATATATATATATATATATATATATATATATATAAATAACAATAAAAATAACAACATAAGTCCCTATGATACATTTCCTGAATGCAGGAAAATAGACAAAATGAAGATCATAAAAAACACAACCTATGCTACTAGGAAGAACTGATGATATATGTGAAATCTATGGGGGAGTGTGCTATGCGTATTGAGGAATGTGCATGTGATAGACCACAACACAATTCTGTTTTGAATAGAACCTAGAACCTAGAAAATTGTGAAAATCTCCCCACCCTGGCCTGCTAGAGCTGAAAATGAAGCTGGCCTGGGATAAAATAAAGGGATATGAGTCATGACAACTACCAAATATCTTATTTTTAAAGGAACCATTGAAGAAAATTCCCCGTCATATGCAAAAACTGATCTTATTAATGCTCCTAGCAGCCAAGCTGAGCATAGCTCACTCATGGAAGAAGACTAGAGTGCCCATTTTCATGTTTAAAGCAAAGCTTCACCCAAGAGGGGAAGTTCCACTTTAGGGCCTTCTCCCCCCTCCTCTTTCAGTAATAGCACTTTTTTTGTCACAGGTCCCAGAAGACAGACGACAGATGGAAAGAACAGCAGGATCCTGGGACTGGTGAGTGTCAGTTTATAAAAAGTTAGCAGCTTCCCAATGAGAAACTCGCAAGCGTACTCAATGATAATACCAAATGGTTCGAGAAGGTCTGGAGTCCATGCACCTCTCATGACGGTCATTTGGCATGCCACATTCTGCTCCTCATACTCCACATTCTGCTCCTCATTTTGTTCTTACTCTCCTTTCCCTTCCTTTCTTATCCCCCTTTGTCTCGCTCTTTTCCCTTTTTATCTGGCTCTCTTTCTTCCTTTCTTTACCTTCCCTTTTTGGGCACTGCACTGATATTTGTACTCTATGTGACTCATGGTTGTCAATGCATACTCTCTTGGGATCACAGGAGTGACCCCTCAGCAATGGGTGAGATGCTAAAATTGTACTTCTTCAATCATTGTGAAGATTCTTTTTTTAGTAGAACTTCAGTTGCGAATAGTCATTTACTGTAATGATTTTCCTGTTGTGCTGTTTTTCCATGATTCAGTCTGTGCTTTGTCTACTGAACCGTTTGATATTTTCTACTTCAAAACTTAAAGCGGAGCTCCACCCAAAAGGAGACGTTTGGCATTAACTACACCTCCCCTGCCACATTTGGCATGTCATTTTTTTGGGGGGAGAGGCTACCTAGTTTTGACAGGTACTCGCTCCCACTTCTGCTCGGACAGTGACAAGCTGTCACAGCTGGATGCCCGGGTGCCCCGGTGACAGAAGAGGGAGAGAGGGGATGGCTGGATCCTGGGACAGGTGAGTGTGTGTTTATTAAAAGTCAAGAAGTAAAAACTGTAGCTGCTGACTTTTAATAAACACAAAAATGACTGGAGCTTCTCTTTAATAACACAGACTGAAAGAAAATTAAAAATATGTAAAGCGCCACTGTCCCCCTGTGCTAATGTGCAAATGAGAGTATGCATATCGGTTCTGCATGCATATGTAAATGTAAATTGCACCACACATGTGAGAGCCATAATTCTAGCACCAGACTTCCTGTGTAACTTTAACCGCTTCAGCCCCGGACCATTTGGCTGGCCAAAGACCAGAGCACTTTTTGCGATGCGGCACTGCATCGCTTTAACTGACAATTGCCCGGTCATGCGCCATTGCTACCAAACAAAATCGACGTTCTTTTTTTCCCCACAAATAGAGCTTTCTTTTGGTGGTGTTTGATCACCTCTGCGGTTTTTATTTTTTGCACTATAAACAAAAAAAGAGCGACAATTTTGAAAAAAAAAAAGCATTATATTTTACTTTTTGCTATAATAAATATCCCCAAAAAATATATAAAAAAACATTTTTTTTCCTCAGTTTAGGCCGATACGTATTCTTCTACATATTTTTGGTAAAAAAAATTGCAATAAGCGTATATTGATTTGTTTGCGCAAAAGTTATAGCGTCTACAAAATAGGAGATAGTTTTATGGCACTTTTATTAATAATTTTTTTTTTTACTAGTAATGGCGGCGATCAGCGATTTTTATTGTGACTGCGAAATTATGGCGGACACGTCGGACAATTTTGACACATTTTTGGGAAAAAAAATGTCACTGGCGGTGAAGGGGTTAACACTAGGGGGCAGTGAAGGGGTTAATGTGTGTCATAGGAAGTGTTCTAACTGAAGGGGGATGTGGACTGTGCAGGGAAACTCTGTATGAACAGAGGATCTGTCAGTTCTTCCCTCAGAGAACCGGAAACTGTGTGTTTGATTGAGACCGCCGGGCACTTGCACCGAAGCGACGTTACATAACGTCATTTCACCCAGCCGTGCCATTCTGCCGCAGTACAACTGCGGCGGCTGGTCGGCATGTGGTGTATGCCCGCCCAAACGTATAACTTTCTTTACTTCGCTGCTATGGGCTCTAGCCTGAGATCTTTTGTAGATCTAGCAAAGCCCCTGGTGGGGGGCCCTTCATGGTTTCTTGCAGCAGGGCCCTGAAGATTCTAGTTACGCCTCTGATTCAAGTTGTATCAAAGCAGGCATTCCCTAAAGGAGATTGTACAATCTGACTGTGCAGTGTATGGCCGCCTTAAAGAAAGAAGTAGGAAAGTGGGTGGAAATAAAAAAGAGGTGGCATAGAAGTGAGGGAGGTGTCCACAGAAGTAAAACACACCCTATTCTGTGGTGCAGTAAGGTAGTGCATGATGGGATATGAAGCTTCCTCAATGATCACATGATGCCACAGGAAGTGACGGGCTCAGAAAGCATTTCTTAAAAATTTTGCATAGGAAGGTTCAGATTCAAAGCTGCGGTGACTAGGTAAGTGAGAGATAAGCATATTGGGATGGCTTGGGCAGAAAAAACATTAGAAAAGGCTTCTATTTATTGTGCCTAAAAAAGGTGAACTTAGCCTTTAAGGTGAAAAAAACCTTATGACTTTATAACCACTTAAAAAAAATTAAAATGGTTGGGCCTATTCGTCATGCCTCGTACACACGTTCCAATTATCGGATGATAAAAATCGCTTTCGGATTGATCGTTCGCTAATCTGATCGTTAGTACACAGCTTTCGACAGCCGATCACGACAGTCCATCCAACAAAATCTGAAGGGACAAACACAAAAACTTTGCTCAGACAACAGCCCATCGTACGACAATCGTTTAATCAGTACAGTATGCGTCCGCTAAAAATCGATAGACAAACACCATGCATGATCAGAAATACAAAAATAAACCAGAAGGACACAGGGGTCACACGTATTTGACATCATTTCAGATACGTAGCTACGCACACCGAAAGGTTTTTCCAGAATCGTACGACAAAAATCTTACTTTTCGTAGAGCACATTTTGCACTGTTATATTAGTTTTAGGCAACAAAATGCGATTGATACGTCGTACGATAATTGGAACGTGTGTACGAGGCATTAGGGTAGCCCTTTTTGGAGCACAGACATTTCTTCTGTAGAGTGAAAAAAGGGATGATTAATGCGCTACCCAAAAGGTGAAGGAAGCAAAGCTGCTACAAAACATGTGACAAAAATGTGAACCAATATAAAAGATAAATTGTAGCGCTAAAAACGAAGAAAAAAACACCATGTATAATTAAAGTAAATGTCTCTGTAAACATAAGAATATGTCCCAGTAGTGACGTGTTGTCAAAAATAAGTGATAGTCCACGACAAATTGGTGCAATCAGTGTGGAAGTTCCTTCAGCTTCCCAAATATCTGCTTAGATGTCATCAAAGTAATAAGTGGATAAGGTACGCTTACCGGAACTGTTGGACTCTACTGCCATTAGCATAGAGTCAATCGAGCTGTGTGCCACCAAGGGCAGATGTATGGAATGGTCAAGGAGGGATGGAACGTCTGCAAGCCAAGATATCGCCTCTGGGTCCACAGGAAGAGAGCCAGGACTGGTTCCAAGGTTCAAACTATTTCTCAGATCCCTGAGGTGCAATGCCCCTGTTGAAGGTCTATTGATCGAAACGCGTAGGGCGGCTTTTTACCTTGTACACTGCCTGTTTTACGTGTGATCACTTTTATGTATTACGGTTTTTTAGTAATAAATAACCCTGATTTACACTATGTGGAGGCATCCCCCTTTTTTTCCATAGACCTCCGGGATCTGGCTCCCCCTTCTTCTCGTCCTGGATCCTTCAATCCGATTTTGGCTTTTACTCTCAAACTTTGAGACTCAGTTAAGTTTTCTGCCCTTTGATTTCACCACACCTACCTTTACTGCCCCTGCTGCTTTGCCCTCTATTTCTCCCGGGCCCGGAGCAGCCAGCGCAATTTCAGTGGTGGACTAATCATGGATTTGTTAACATTCACTCCCTTCTCACTCCTGTGAGAATACTAACCTTTGAAGCCCTTAGATCCTCTTATGAAATTCCATTGAGAGAACATTACTGTTACATCCAACTTAGACACTTTATCTTTCAATTACTTCACACTCAATTGCAGACCTATAGTCTAACAACACTGGGAAAGTGAACCACGGATGGTGTTGGTTCCCGAGGACTGGCAGGCCATGACGCAGACCATTTCTAAATGCTTCAGTTCTAGAAAATGCATATCAAATATTGTACTGATGGTACTACACTCCAGTTCGTCTAGCAAGCATTGTTCCAAATTACTCGCCATTATGCTTCCAGGGCTGTGCTCATGTCGGGACGATGGCACGCATTTGGTGGCACACAGGTGGTCTTGTCCAAGACTGAGCCGATTATAGATCAGAGTCTATGCATTACTCTGTACATTACTTCATTCTAATCTTAAGAAAAACCTGCATGAAGCTCTCCTCCACAGGCCAATTGACTCCCCTTTCGCTCAGAACACCTGCTAGCTGCACACCTTTTTACAGCCACCAAATTAACAATTGAGAGGACTTGAAAATTTCCTACCCTTAGCTTTGAGGCAGTAAAACATGAACAACATGATCAATGAAAAGCTGACAGCTATTTTGGTGGATTCTCACAACAAATTTCTCCAAGTCTGGCGTCCATGGATTGACCACACACACCTGTCCAAATTTGACCTCCTTACTATTGACTAATGCGCTGTGCATAATATAGTACTGACCCCTGCACTCCACATTACTTACTATTGGTCCCTGCACCCTGCATTACTTCTGATCCTACACTCTGTGTTACATACTACTGACCCCTGCATTCTTCATTACTTACTATAGACTTCTGCACTGTGTTACTACTTTTTTTCTCAGAGAATAGGTGTAGGAACTCCCCCTTTCAGAGTAACCTCTTGTCTCCGCTCTCTACCCACCTCCAAGCACCGTCCCTCGGTTCCAACCCCTATCCACCTGCCAGTACCATCCCTTTTAGAGAATACAGAACCAAGTAACATTTGTGGTGTGAATTATTTTGTATGGAATTTGTCAATGATAAAAAGAAAAGCAGACAGCAACAATAGACCCCCATCAACAAAAAATCTCCCCAGCAACAATGGACTGCTTACAACAATATACCTCCCCCAGCAACAATAGACCCCTGGCAGCAACATCAAATTTCCCTGCAGCTAGCATCAATGGACCCCCCAGCAGCCAGCAACAATAGACCCCTCCCTCAACTGTAGATCCCTCCTAGCAACAACCGACCCCCCCAGCAACATAAGACCCACCCTAGAAACAATAAATCCCCCACCAGCAACAATAGACCCCCCTCCAGCAACAATAGATCCCCCAGCAGCCAGTATCAACAGACCCTGCAGCACACATCAACACCCATTGCCATTACATACATTCAGTGCGGGAGGTGCTCACGTTCACACTGAAAAAAAGCCCTGGTTACTACTAAATCCTGCGCTCTGTATGACTTCTTCCTGGCATCTGCACTGTGTTTTACATACTATTGACCCATATTAATTACTTTTGTCATGTTTTTTTTTATGATTTATATGTGAGGTATAATTCACTGGGCATTTTGATATTTATGTTTTGTTTGTCCGTTTTCACTGCAAATACTTACCTTGACTACTACTGACACTTGCACTCTTTACTGATATAGCACCCTGATGTTTAGGCAGTGTTGCTCCTAAATTTGTGTGTGGGGACACCTATAAATTAATGTTAGGTACCACAGATACCAGGGTGCCTTGACGAGACTCTGTGGCTTATGCATGCATTTGCAAATGTGTGCAGACTAAACCCCTGCTTTTAGCGCATACTGTTAGACAGGTTATTTGGTTGTCTACGGGCTTAAGTTAAGTTAAGCTTGTTTTTTCCCTTGGATTTACCCTTGGCCTTGTTTGTACCTGTTGTTAGGCCTTCAATGCTTCTTACTGCGATAGCCAGCTATAGATGGGAGCAAGTGGTATCTTTTTTTGTATCACTGTCATGTTTTTTGCTCAGGCAACGCACTGACACCTTTGTAGCCATTGTGCTATAGGCTGGGTGTTCAGTGTGCCCCTGTACCTTTAAGAAGGGGTGGCTCCCCTTCAGTCCACCTGCTCTCACCTATCCATCAGAATGCATGTGCATATGACCCATGGGAAATCGCTAGCTTCTTTGCCTCTGGAGCCACGATTACTGACACGGGTATTCGGATGGTGCCAAGAGGGGAGATCGCATTGTATATCTCTCAAAGTTCTGCAGCAACAGGGATCGTTTGCTGGAGGTGTTCCGGATTTGCCGTGTTCTTGCGCCCATTGAGTCGGTGCTATCGTTGTGGAGAATTGCTGCTGGTGGCTGCCAGACCGCCACTACCATCGCAGGTGATGAGGGCAGATTAGGTTCGCGGATATGCCACTGTGGAGGAACCTCCCTCCAGCACCATGGCCGCCTATTCTGGCTGGAACACATTTTGTCCGGTGACCTTACAGAGACCACAGTGAAAGTGTCAGTTCCCACTGCCACCATTCAATCTGAGCTTTCTACAACTGCTAGTCCAGAACAAGTAGTACCAGCACCCCACCTGTCTTCTAAGTAAACTCAAGTCCCTTCCTCAACTACCACCCGGGGTGTCACTACTACTGAGGATTGCGGTCCTATGGTTCTCATTCGTCTGGCCCAGTATGTCCGCTCATCTCGTACCAAGGAAGGTCGGCGATCATGTGTTTATATAAGTGAAAAAAGTTGTGAAACAGTAGATCAGCAGCCAGCATCAACAGTGTAGTGAACTGTAATGGTAATGACCAAAAAAACATAAAAAAATGCAGCGCTAATGTAATATACACAATGGTCCCACAATACATGGCCCCAGTAGAAGGACTATGGTCCAAAACATGTCGGGTTGCTAGCCTACTGTGCATCTGACACCACGCAATCTTTCTCTTTTTTTTATGTGATCATTCCTTGTACCCACCTTGGCTGGTGTTTGTACTTTTAACTTTGGTGTTTTTTAATACATTTTTTTATCCGGATTCATACACTATGTGGAGGCTCTCTTCCTCACGATTTAACATGCTGATCTGATGTCCTTGGAAGTACCATACATTTCACCCAGCTGGCGAATGATTGGGGATCTAGGCACGTCTGTTTATTGGAATTCCAGGTGTGCATCATCTACCCTTCATCGTCCTGGATGTAACCATTGAAGTACACCATCACATCATCTGTGTCCTCCATTAAAGACCTGCTGGATTGAATGGTCCAAATGCTTGTCTGAGCCACCGCCGTACGGCGTGTGTGTGTCCATCTTTTTCAGTAAGCGTACCCAATCTCCCTTTATTTCACATGCATATCTGCGAATGACATATGGAGAAGCCTATGCAGTTTCACCTATCATCTGTGGAAGGGCCATCACTCTATTATTTCCCTTACATGGGACTACATCACACTCTATAGAGGAGCATTGCAGTTGAAATTTTTGTTCACCACGGACTGTCTGTTGGTTTTTTGGTCACAAAAACTTTATATGTTTTTTATTGGTATTTATTTCTTTTTTGTTATTCACTGCACACTGATTTTGTGATTTATTTTATGTTATACTCACTAGACATTGGCTTCTCATCTATGAACGGCCATTGGTCCTAAACTTACTCCTGGAGGCCACTATGGGGATTGTGTATATTACATTAGCGCTGCATTTTTTTATGTTTTTTGATCTTGTGTTTATACCCAGTGGTGCCTGAGATTGGTAAGCAAAGAGGGAGTGGAAAATGCATGAGACGAATAGAGTGACTGTTGTATGAAGTTGTTGAGATGTACCGAATAGCAACAATATCTATGTTGTACTGCTCATCTTCCCAACCTTAAGGGTAGAAGTATTCTTGCCGTTGGCAGAGTCGTTCAGATAGTGCCGCCTTAAGCACCTCATGAAGAAGTTGTTATCATTGAATATGGCATAGTAGCCAGGGTTTGAGGGCCCCATTGTTACCTACATATGCCTGTTGGATTAACACAAATAATGTTAACTTTCAAGAAGGACATTAAACACTTTGCCACCACGGTGAATACTAAAGGAGAGTCCTTAATCTTGCCCGATCCTGGATATTACTGGTGAATTCCATGAAAGTGCATCTATTCCTTACCATCTGTGGATTACAAATGTACAGTCAGGTCCATAAATATTGGGACATCAACACAATTCTAATCTTTTTGGCTCTATACACCACCACAATGGATTTGAAATGAAACAAACAAGATGTGCTTTAACTGCAGACTTTCAGCTGTATGCTGTATGAAGTTAAGGACGCTATGCTGTAAGCCACTTGACCTTTGCACAAAAGTTGTTGCTAGAGGAAGAACATTCCAGGACTGTACTGCTGAGATTGTGCAGGACTGAATGCTGCCAACAGATACAGTGAGTGCCCACCTGAGACTTGTTGGCTAGTGATTGAAGTTGTCAGGGTGCTTCACTCTGAAAAGGGACCAGTGATCTTCCGCAGGTTGTTGTTTCTCTAATTGATGAGGAAGATCTTCTCAGTCCCCTGCTGTCATACGAATAGATTGAGGACATCATTGCAAGGGGACCTATGTTCCGAATAGGGATGAGCCGAACACCCCCCGGTTCGGTTCGCACCAGAACCTGCAAACGGACCGAAAGTTCGCGCAAACTTTAGAACCCCATTAAAGTTATGGGACTCGAACGTTCGAAACCAAAAGTGCTAATTTTAAAGGCTAATATGCAAGTTATTGTCCTAAAAAGGGTTTGGGGACCCAGGTCCTGCCCCAGGGGACATGTATCAATGCAAAAAAAAAAGTTTTAAAAACGGACGTTTTTTCGGGAGCAGTGATTTTAATGATGCTTAAAGTGAAAAAAAAGTGAAGTATTCCTTTAAATATCGTATCTGGGGGGTGTCTATAGTATGCCTGTAAAGTGGCACGTGTTTCCCGTGCTTAGAACAGTCCCTGCACAAAATGAAATTTGTAAATGAATTAAAGTCATTTAACCACTTGAGCCCCGGACCATTATGCTGCCTAAGGACCAGAGGTCTTTTTCCAATTTGGCACTGCGTCGCTTTAACTGCTAATTGCGTGGTCATGCAATGCTGTACCCAAACAAAATTTGCGTCCTTTTCTTCCCACAAATAGAGCTTTCTTTTGATGGTATTTGATCACCTCTGCAGTTTTTATTTTTTGCGCTATAAACGGAAAAAGACCGAAAATTTTGAAAAAAAATGATATTTTCTACTTTTTGTTATAAAAAAAATCCAATAAACTCAATTTTAGTCATACATTTAGGCCAAAATGTATTCGGCCACATGTCTTTGGTAAAAAAAATGTCAATAAGCGTATATTTATTGGTTTGCGCAAAAGTTATAGCGTCTACAAACTAGGGTACATTTTCTGGAATTTACACAGCTTTTAGTTTATGACTGCCTATGTCATTTCTTGAGGTGCTAAAATGGCAGGGCAGTACAAAACCCCCCCAAATGACCCCATTTTGGAAAGTAGACACCCCAAGGAAATTTCTGATAGGCATGTTGAACCCATTGAATATTTATTTTTTTTGTCCCAAGTGATTGAATAATGACAAAAAAAAAAAATATTTACAAAAAGTTGTCACTAAATGATATATTGCTCACACAGGCCATGGGCCTATGTGGAATTGCACCCCAAAATATATTCAGCTACTTCTCCTGAGTACGGGGATACCACATGTGTGGGACTTTTTGGGAGCCTAGCCGCGTATGGGACCCCGAAAACCAATCACCGCCTTCAGGATTTCTAAGGGTGTAACTTTTTGATTTCACTCTTCACTGCCTATCACACTTTCGGAGGCCATGGAATGCCCAGGTGGCACAACCCCCCCCCCAAATGACCCCATTTTGGAAAGTAGACACCCCAAGCTATTTGCTGAGAGGCATATTGAGTCCATGGAATATTTTATATTTTGACACAAGTTGCGGGAAAGTGACACTTTTTTTTTTTTTTTTTTTTGCACAAAGTTGTCACTAAATGATATATTGCTCACACAGGCCATGGGCCTATGTGGAATTGCACCCCAAAATACATTTAGCTGCTTCTCCTGAGTATAGGGATACCACATGTGTGGGACTTTTTGGGAGCCTAGCCGCATACGGGGCCCCGAAAACCAATCACCGCCTTCAGCGTTTTTAAGGGCGTGAATTTTTGATTTTACTCTTCACTGCCTAACACCGTTTCGGAGGCCATGGAATGCCCAGGTGGCACAAAACCCCCCCAAATGACCCCATTTTGGAAAGTAGACACCCCAAGCTATTTGCTGAGAGGCATGGTGAGTATTTTGCAGCTCTCATTTGTTTTTGAAAATGAAGAAAGACAAGAAAAAACTTTTTTTTTTTTCTTTTTTCAAATTTCAAAACTTTGTGACAAAAAGTGAGGTCTGCAAAATACTCACTATACCTCTCAGCAAATAGCTTGGGGTGTCTACTTTCCAAAATGGGGTCATTTGGGGGGGTTTTGTGCCACCTGGGCATTCCATGGCCTCCGAAACTGTGATAGGCAGTGAAGAGTGAAATCAAAAATTCACGCCCTTAGAAAGCCTGAAGGCGGTGCTTGGTTTTCGGGGTCCCGTACACGGCTAGGCTCCCAAAAAGTCTCACACATGTGGTATCCCCGTACTCAGGAGAAGCAGCAGAATGTATTTTGGGGTGTAATTTCACATATTCCCATGGCATGTTTGAGCAATATATCATTTAGTGACAACTTTGTGCAAAAAAAAAAAAAAAAAAAAAAATTTGTCTCTTTCCCGCAACTTGTGTCGCAATATAAAATATTCCATGGACTCGACATGCCTCTCAGCAAATAGCTTGGGGTGTCTACTTTCCAAAATGGGGTCATTTGGGGGGGGGTTTGAACTGTCCTGGCATTTTATGCACAACATTTAGAAGCTTATGTCACACATCACCCACTCTTCTAACCACTTGAAGACAAAGCCCTTTCTGACACTTATTTTTTACATGAAAAAGTTTTTTTTTTTTGCAAGAAAATTACTTTGAACCCCCAAACATTATATATTTTTTTAAAGCAAATGCCCTACAGATTAAAATGGTGGGTGTTTCATTTTTTTTTTTCACACAGTATTTGCGCAGCGATTTTTCAAACGCATTTTTTGGGGAAAAAACACACTTTTTTAAATTTTAATGCACTAAAACACACTATATTGCCCAAATGTTTGATGAAATAAAAAAGATGATCTTAGACCGAGTACATGGATACCAAACATGACATGCTTTACAATTGCGCACAAACGTGCAGTGGCAACAAAATAAATACATTTTTAAAAGCCTTTAAAAGCCTTTACAGGTTACCACTTTAGATTTGCAGAGGAGGTCTACTGCAAAAATTACTGCCCTCGATCTGACCTTCGCGGCGATACCTCACATGCATGGTGCAATTGCTGTTTACGTTTGACGACAGACCGCCGCTTGCGTTCGCCTTAGCGCAAGAGCAGGGGGCGACAGGGGTGCTTTTTTTTTTTTTTTTTTTTTTCTTTATTATTTTTTTGCTTTTTTATCTTATTTTTAAACTGTTCCTTTCATTTTTTTTTTTTTTAAATCATTTTTATTGTTATCTCGGGGAATGTAAATATCCCCTATGATAGCAATAGGTAGTGACAGGTACTCTTTTTTGAAAAAATTGGGGTCTATTAGACCCTAGATCTCTCCTCTGCCTTCAAAGCATCTGACCACACCAAGATCGGTGTGATAAAATGCTTCCCCAATTTCCCAATGGCGCTATTTACATCCGGCGAAATCTAAGTCATAAAATGCTCGTAGCTTCCGGTTTCTTAGGCCATAGAGATGTTTGGAGCCACTCTTGTCTCTGATCAGCTCTATGGTCAGCTGGCTGAATCACCGGCTGCATTCTCAGGTTCCCTGTTGAGACAGGAGAGCCAGAGAAAAACACGGAAGACGGTGGGGGGGGGGGCATTCCCTCCCACGGCTTGTAAAGGCAGTCTAGAGGCTAATTAGCCGCTAGGATTGCTTTTACATGAAAGCCGACCGCTGGCTGAAAAGAATGATACCAAGATGATACCTAAACCTGCAGGCATCATTCTGGTATAACCACTCAAAGTTGTGAATGGCGTACCTGAAGACAAAAAAATGGTTAACAATAAAGCACAGTAAACAGTAAAGTATAAGACCCCATTCACACAGGGGCAACACGACTTGCAGGTCGCCTCAGCGAGGCGACCTGCAAACGAATGGCCAGGCGACTTGCAAAACGACTTCTGCATAGAAGTCTATGCAAGTCGCCCCAAGTCGCCCCCAAAGTCGTACAGGAACCTTTTTCTAAGTCGGAGCGACTTGCGTCGCTCCCCTTAGAACGGCTCCATAGTACAGAACGGGAGGCGACTTGTCAGGCGACTAGGTCGCCTGACAAGTCGTCCCTGTGTGAATGGGGTCTAAATAATTACATACCTGAAAAACAAACATGATAAAACATAATAACAATAACAATAACAATAACAATAAAACACTGCAGAATAGAATACAGTAAAAAAAGAGCAGAACAATAGAGAGAGAGAATAGAGAGAGAGAACAATAAAACGACAACTATTTTTTTTTATTTTATATATATATATTTTTTTTTTTACACTTTTTTTGTAACTAACTTTTATAACGGTAACCGGTTCCAGGTTCGGGTCTCTCAAAATGCGATGGCATCTTGGGAGACCCTGTGAAAGTGTGCCTAGTCTGTGCAATGCTGTACCCTACGCTAATACTCAACTAGTGTATGGTAGCGTTCAAAACATTCACCAATGCAAAGACCAGGATTGTCAGGACAGGAGGGACAATAATAGCGGGTGTCACGCCTATATCCGCGTTTGCTGCAGACACAACATCTTTTTGGGGGGGTTCGTTGGGTAGGGGTACTCGGGAGCACATAAAAATGCCTCTCATGCAGCCGACTGCATTTGGTTGGGGATGTGAATGTGGGAAGTACGGGCGCTGCAGAAGTGGTGGGTTCCCAATTAGGATTGGCGAATGCAGCAGGAAGGGCACTATGGGCACGACGGGCCTGTGTTTGTCTTTTTGGTGGCAGCGGGACACTACTTGTGCTTGCCACCTCACCAGCTTGAACTGCACTTATGGGACTCGCCACGTCACCAAGTGTTACTGCAGCGCTGGTTTGACTACGACCGGGGTATACTAGGCCGCTGGTGCTTGCCAGTTCAATAAAAAGCTTCCAAAAAAACTGTTAGCGATCGCAGGGATCAGGTCTGACTCTGCGAACGCTGCAGTTATGCGTTTAGTGTTTTGTAAGTGTCAGTGATCGATCGATACTGCACTTGGGTGGGCTGGACTGGGCCGGGCGGAGGGGCAAAACGCAGGTGCTAGCAGGTATCTGGGCTGATCCCGCTAACACTGCGTTTTTGGGAACCCTAAACTGCTGGGGACGCTAGTATAGATCTGATCGGATCAGATATTGATCCGATCAGATACTATACCACTAAAGGAGGCGTATGCTGCGTGCGTGGGTGTTAGCGGTACTGGCGCTAACCTGACGCTGCCTGGGGCCGGTGCTTGCTAGTTCACCAAAATGCTACCAAAAAAACTGTTAGCGATCGCAGGGATCAGGCCTGACTCTGCGAACGCTGCAGTTATGCGTTTAGTGCCTTGTAAGTGACAGTGATCGATCGATACTGCACTTGGGTGGGCTGGGCTGGGCCGGGCGGAGGGGCACAACGCAGGTGCTAGCAGGTATCTGGGCTGATCCCGCTAACACTGCGTTTTTGGGAACCCTAAACTGCTGGGGACGCTAGTATAGATCTGATCGGATCAGATATTGATCCGATCAGATACTATACCACTAAGGGAGGTGTACGGTGCGTGCGTGGGTGTTAGCGCTACTGGTGCTAACCTGACGCTGCCTGGTGCTTGCTTGCCAGTTCACCAAAATGCTACCAAAAAAACTGTTAGCGATCGTAGGGATCAGGCCTGACTCTGCGAACGCTGCAGTTATGCGTTTAGTGTTTTGTAAGTGACAGTGATCGATCGATACTGCACTTGGGTGGGCTGGGCGGAGGGGCAAAACGCAGGTGCTAGCGGGTATCTGGGCTGATCCCGCTAACACTGTGTTTTTGGGAACCCTAAACTGCTGGGGACGCCAGTATAGATCTGATCGGATCAGATATTGATCCGATCAGATACTATACCACTAAGGGAGGCGCATGCTGCGTGCGTGGGTGTTAGCGGTACTGGCGCTAATCTGACGCTGCCTGGGGCGACGCATATCACCGCCGGGCGATCAGGGGGCTAAACCTTTATTCGGTAATAAACGGCGGGTGCCCTGACACTATAAAAAATAAACGAACTAACCTGCGTCACCCGTAACGGTTATACGGTGATCAGTGGTGAAAGGGTTAACTAGGGGGCAATCAAGGGGTTAAAACATTTATTAGGTAGTATATGGGGGTCCCTGTCACTATAAAACGCTGACGGCGAACCTAAATATTTACCTCACTAACTAGCGTCACCAGCGACACTAATACAGCGATCAGAAAAATGATCGCTTAGCGACACTGGTGACAGGGGGTGATCAAGGGGTTAAAACTTTATTAGGGGGGGTTAGGGGGGTATCCTAGACCTAAAGGGGGGTAATACTCACTGTCCCAACACTGTAACTGTCACAAACTGACACTATGCAGTAATCAGAAAAAAAAAAAAAAAACCTGCTTGGTGTCAGTTTGTGACGGGGGGGGGGGGGTGATTGGGGGGGGATCGGGGGGCGATCGGGGGGGGGATCGGGGTGTTTTGTATGCCTGGCATGTTCTACTGTGTGTGTGTGTGTTGTGCACTCACATTGATGTCTTCTCCCCTCGGCGCTGGAACGGAAACTACCGAGCCGAGGGGAGATGACATCATTTCCTTTGCTGCTGTTTAGCATACAGCAGCAAAGGAGTGTTCCCATTGGCCGGCGGCGATCGCGAGGGGGGGGCCACGAACGGATGGCCTCCCCCTCATCTCGGATCGCCGGGGAACAGAACGGGACCGCTTCGGGCACCGGGGGGGGGTCCGATCGGACCCCCCACCCGCGAGAGGCAAATCACGTACATGTACGTGATTTTGCCTGCCCGTGCCGCCTTGCCGACGTAAATCGGCGTTAGGCGGTCCTTAAGTGGTTAAAACTGCTTGCGGCTTTAATGTAATGTCGGGTCCCAGAAAAATAGATGGAAATCAGTGAGACAAACGGCATGGGTACCCCCCCCCAAGTCCATTACCTGGCCCTTTGGGTCTTGTATGGATATTAAGGGGAACCCCACACAGAAATTAAAAAAAGGAAAGGCGTGGGGCCCCCAGGCCCTATATACTCTGAACAGCAGGATACAGGCAGTGCAAACAAGACAGGGACTGTAGGTTTGTTAAGTAGAATCTGTTTGTAATTTTGAACTGGTACATTTTTAAAGTGTAGCTTCAGCCAAAAAATCTATTTTTAAGCTTTTTGGAAAACATAGGGAAGGGTTACCATCCCTGTAACATTTGTTTTGCTGTCTGTGCACCTCTTCAGAAGAGCATCAGAAAGCATCAGTGAAGAGGAGACACGTTTTTCCCATATTAACCCTTACAGGAGAGAATTTCCCTTCCTATGGGTAGATTTCATCTCACTTTCTGTTGTCTCCTTCCGTTTGCATGTAGGAGTCGTTTGTAAGTTGGATGTTTGAAAGTAGGGGCCTGCCCTATATACTCTGCAGAAATTGGAGCCTTAGGTGTTGGTGAGGGCCTTAGCCCTCACAGTTACTCTTGGTGGGTGCAGGAACGGGCCCTGCTGTGAAATATTAGATCAAGAAGTGTAATTACATGCCATTGTTGAACAGTGGTAGAAAAATTGGGCCTTTGGTGGTGGTGGTGGTGCTGGTGCCACAACACTGTAAGTCCTCACAGTTACTCTTGGTGGGTGCTGGAATGGGCCCTGCTGTGAAATATTATATCAAGAATTGTAATTACATGCACCTGTTGAACAGGGGCAGAAAAATTGGGCCTTTGGTGGTGGTGGTGTTGCCACAACACTGTAAGCCCTCACAGTTACTCTTGGTGGGCGCAGGAATGGGCCCTGCTGTGAAATATTAGATCAAGAATTGTAATTGCATGTCCCTGTTGAACAGGGGCAGAAAAATTGGGTCTTAGGCACTGGTGCCACAACACTGCAACCCCTCACAGATGCTATAGTTGGAGCGCAGGAATGAGCCCTGCTGCAAAGTATTGCATCAAAAATTGTAATTACACGCCCCTGTTAAACAGGGGCTGAAAATTTGGGCCTTTGGCACTGGTGCCGGTGCCACAACACTGCAACCCCTCACAGATACTCTAGTTGGATTGCAGGAATGAGCCCTGCTGCAAAGTATTGCATCAAAAATTGTAATTACACGCCCCTGTTAAACAGGGGCTGAAAAATTGGGCCTTGGGCACTGGTGCTGGTGCCACAACACTGCAATTCCTCACAGATACTCTAGTTGGAGCGCAGGAATGAGCCCTGCTGCAAAGTATTGCATCAAAAATTGTAATTACACGCCCCTGTTAAGCAGGGGCAGACAAATTGGGCCTTAGGCGCTGGTGCCACAACACTGCAACCCCTCACAGATGCTATAAATGGAGCTTAGGAATTAGCCCTGCAGCAAAGTATTGCAGCAAAAATTGTAAGTATACGCCCCTGTTAAACAGGGGCTGAAAAATTGGGCCTTGGGCACTGGTGCTGGTGCCACAACACTGCAACCCCTCACAGATACACTAGTTGGAGCGCAGGAATGACCCCTGCTGCAAAGTATTGCATCACAAATTGTAATTACACGCCCCTGTTAAACAGGGGAGGAAAAATTGGGCCTTGGCCACTGGTGGTGCCCAGAACCAAAAATGTTCTTACAAGCTATCAACATTAAAATTGAGGAGTAAGAGGATTGTCACTCAGCATAACAGGATAGTCACTCAGCATCAGCATAGGCAGTCTTGAAGGGATCTCACATAAAAAAAAAATCAATTGGTTACATTAGCATCAGGTGCTTGGTAGCTGGTGGTGATCCAAGACTGATTCATTTTTATGAAGGTCAGCCGATCAACCGATTCGGTGGACAGGCGCACCCTGTGATCAGTTACAAAGCCTCCAGCAGCACTGAATGTGCGTTCCGAAAGAATGCTGGATGCAGGACAGGCCATTCGCTCAATTGCATACTGTGCAAGCTCTGGCCAGTGATCCATCCTCAAGACCCAGTAACCCAGAGGATTTTTGGTGGGAAAGGTGTCCAAGTCTGATCTTGCCCCTAGGTAATCCTGCACCATGTGAATCAGATGCTGGCGATAGTTACTGGAACCAATCATACCTTGCGGCTGCAGACTCAAAAATTGTCTGAACGCATCGGTCAGACGGCCACCTTCTCCACTGCTTCTTCTGTGACTGACCGAAGCCTCAGCAACACGTTGTCCAGGAGGACCAGGAAATTGTAACCTCCCAGACTCTGGAAACGCGTTGCACAAACCTTTCTGCAAGGCCTCCCGAAGATGTTTCATCCTCTGCTCCCTCTGCGATGGCAAGATAAGGTCCGCAACCTTACCCTTGTAACGTGGATCAAGGAGGGTTGCCATCCAGTAATGATCCCTCCCCTTGATACCACGAATATGAGGATCCTTCCGCAGGCTTTGCAGGATCACTAAGGACAACATGATCCACAGCCACCTCCTCCCAGCCATGTACAAGTCCATGGGTTTCTTCGGACTGTAAATGATCCCTTGAAGACTGCTGCTGATGCTGAGTGCCAGGCTCCACCTCCATGCTGACACAATCCTCCTCCTCCTCGTCCTCTTCCTGTGTGATCGGCGGGCACGCAGGAACACTGTCTGGATAAAGGGGGCCTTGAGAGGTAAGGAAGTCCTCCTCTTCCTCCCTCTGTTCTGAATCAAGTGCCCTGTCCATTATTCTACGCAGCATGTGCTCCAACAGGTGGACAAGAGGGACAATGTCACTGATGCATGCACTGTCACTGCTCACCATCCTCGTGGCCTCCTCAAATGGTGACAGGACAGTGCATGCATCCCTGATCATAGCCCACTGACCCTGTCCTGGTGCCATAGTCGCATATGTACTAATTGATGGCCCTCTGCTGCCTGTGCAGCCGCTGCAGCATGGCTAACGTTGAGTTTTACCTGGTGGGCATGTCACAGATTAGGCGGTTCTTGGGCAGGTTAAATACCTTTTGGAGGTCAGCCAGCCAAGCACTGGCATTATATGACCTGTGGAAATGCACAAAGACTTTCCTGGCCTGCCTCAGGACATCCTGTAAGCCTGGGTATCTGACCAAGAACTGCTGCACCACCAAGCTAAGGACGTGAGCCAAACAGGGCACATGGGTCAGTTGTCCCTGTCAGAGGGCAGAGAAGAGGTTGGTGCCATTGTCGAAAACCACCATACCTGTCTTAAGCTGGCATGGTGTCAACCACCGCTGAACCTGCCCCTGTAGAGCTGACAGAATCTCTGCCCCAGTGTGGCTCCTGCCCCCCAAGCACACCAGCTCAAGCACCGCATGGCATCTTTTTGCACGCGTGCTTGCGTAGCCCCTTGAACCCCTACGGAGCACCGCTGGTTTTGAGGACAAATCAGCACAGGAAGAGGCCATGGAGGAAGAAGAAGAGGAGGGGTGGAGGAGAGAGGTGTGGCAGAATCACCACTAGTAGAATTTTGGAGGCGTGTTGGTGGAACAACCTCCAATACTACTGCACCCTGTCCTGCATCATTCTCAGCTGCCAGAAGAGTCACCCAGTGCACGGTGAAAGATAGGTAACGTCCCTGTCTGCTGGACCATGAGTCAGCGGTAATATGCACCTTACCCCTGACTGCCCTGTCCAGCGAGGCCAAGACATTGCCTTCCATATGCCGGTAGAGAGTCGGAATCGCCTTCCGTGAGAAAAAGTGGCGTTTGGGAACCTGCCACCGAGAAACCGCTCATTCCACAAACTCACGGAAGGGGGCAGAGTTTACCAACTGAAAAGGCAGCAGTTGAAGTGCTAGCAATTTAGCCAAGCTAGCATTCAACCGCTGGGCATGTGGATGGCTGGGAGCGAACTTCTTTCGGCGGTGCAGCAGCTGGGGCAGGGAAATTTGCCTGGTACAATCTGACGTTGGTGTACCGATCGCAGATTGTCCGCAAGTACTTGGCTGTGACACACCTAATTCTACACCTTTATTCCTCTCAGTGCAGGTTTCAGAGAGGACTGAAGGTATAGTGGGGTTGGAGATCCCAGCTGATGAGGAGCAAGGAGAGGTCCATTTTGTTCTTTGGTGTGGGTCTTTTAGGTACGCTTGCCAACGAACTGCATGGCAGGTAGACATATGTCTGGTCAAGCATGTGGTGCCCAAGCGGGTGATGTTTTGGCCACGTGAGATACGCTTGAGACATATGTTGCAAATAGCAGTGGTGGGATCTGATGCACTCGTCTCAAAAAAGGCCCACACCAAAGAACTTTTGGAATAACGCGCAGAGACAGCAGCACCCTGCACATGCGGAGCTCTGCGGTGTGATGCAGTCAGTGTGCTGCCCTTAAGCTGGCCCCTGGAGGGCATCCTGCCTCGTTGGAGATGTGCCTCCTCCTCCTCTCTTCTATTAGGCACCCACGTGGAGTCAGTGACCTCATCATCCCCTCCCTCCTCATCACTGGAGCAAAGCTGGCAGTATGCTGCAGCTGGGGGAACATGACTGCCAGATTGCTGTCCTTCTTGGGCACCCCCTCTCTCTGGGCTCGCGTTACTGCTTTCCTGTAGCTGGGTACCATCATCGGAGCCTTCAAAACGCTGGGCATCCTCCTGGAGCATGTACCCAACACTGTGGTCAAACAGTTCAGGGGACTCCTCAGGAGGACATGGTGGGGCTAGGGAAGGAGTGACTGATGCCATTGAGCCGAGGGAAGAGGCCACGTTGGCAGCTGCTTTGCCAGACAAAGTACCTTGAGCCTGGGTGAGAGAGGATGAGGAGGATGAGGATGGCTTGGTCATCCACTCTACCAAGTCTTCCGCATGTTGCGGCTCAACACGGCCAGCTGCCGAAAAAAAGGCCAAGCGTGTCCCACGGCCACGTGCTGATGAGGATGCACCGTCTCCACGACCAGCACTGTTGCCTCTAGACACAGAGCCTGCTTGCCCTCTTTTATTTGCTTGTAACTGTCTGCATCTCCTTGTTGGCCTTCCAGACATACTAATGGCCTGCAGTGGGATGTAGCTGCACAAAGCTGGGATGTATATATACTGATACTGCAACTAGCAGAATCAACTGCCTGCCTGTAGTATTATTATTAGTATGAGAACACCAGCAATTGTCTTCAGGTAGCTTTAGGTGCACACTGTGCAGAGGACACAGTACACTAACTGTAAATACTGCAGCTGCCTGTCTGTGGTACTAATAGGATCAGAAGAACACCACCAATTTTCTTCAGGTAGCTTTAGGTGTACATTGTGCAGAGGACACAGTACACTAACTGTAAATACTGCAGCAGCCTGCCTGTGGTATTAATAGAATCAGAACAACAGCAATTGTCTTCAAGTAGCTTTAGGTGCACACTGTGCAGAGGACACAGTACACTAACTGTAAATACTGTAGCTGCCTGCCTGTGGTACTAATAGGATCAGAAGAACACCACCAATTTTCTTCAGGTAGCTTTAGGTGCGCACTATGCTGAGGACACAGTACACTAACTGTAAATACTGTAGCTGCCTGCCTGTGGTACTAATAGGATCAGAAGAACACCACCAATTTTCTTCAGGTAGCTTTAGGTGCGCACTATGCTGAGGACACAGTACACTAACTGTAAATACTGTAGCTGCCTGCCTGTGGTACTAATAGGATCAGAAGAACACCAGCATTTTTCTTCAGGTAGCTTTAGGTGCACATTGTGCAGAGGACACAGTTCACTAACTGTAAATACTGTAGCTGCCTGCCTGTGGTACTAATAGGATCAGAAGAACACCAGCAATTTTCTTCAGGTAGCTTTAGGTGCACACTGTACAAAGGACACAGTACACTAACTGTATATACTGTAAAAACGTCTGCCTGCCTGTCAGTAGGAAGAGAATAACAGGAACGGATCTAGCTAAACTGAATACAGTGTATACATATATATATACAACATCTAGGATGCATATATATATACACAATACACTGTAAGTGCAGCTAACTGACTCGCCTGCCTACTCTATCTAACTTAAATCAAATGACACTGTCTCTCTCTCTCTGCTGCAACACACTATACAAGGCCGCCACGCAGGCGGCCTTATATAGTGTGGGGCGTGTACTAAACCCCCTGAGCCATAATTGGCCAAAGCTAACCTGGCTTTGGCCAATTGCGGCTTTCTGTACAGACGGCACTGCGATTGGCCAAGCATGCGGGTCATAGCGCATGCTTGGCCAATCATCAGTCAGCAATGCACTGCGATGCCGCAGTGAATTATGGGCTGTGACGCGCCACTCGAATTTGGCGCGAACTGCCCATAACGTTCGCAATTCGACGAATGGTCGAACAGGTGACGTTCGAGTCGAACATGGGTTCGACTCGAACTCGAAGCTCATTCCTAGTCCCGAAGTGCGGTCCCTTGCACCATGGCCTGGCTGCTTGTTATCTGAATGCAGCTGTGCCTCTTTGTCCCTGGAGTTACCCCTAAGGAAGAAGGGGAACAGCTGGGAAGTGTCCGCCCCGATTAAAATTTGATGGACTGTGACACGTCATGGGCATTGGGTGCATAGTTAGTTTGGTAGAATGAGCTGTGTCAAAGGGGCACATTACCTGCTCTGTGAATAATGGACTAATCCATGCATCAGGACTGTTGCTTGATGAACATTAGGGAAGTTTGTTTTGATAAGAAAAAGGGGGTGGCATTCTCGGCTGAGAATGGGGCCTGCTTTCATGATGTGTATTATGTAGATATATTATAGGGTGTATTTACACTGCTATGCTGTTCTCGGCTGAGAGCAACTAAAAACCACTTAAAGTGGTTGTAAACCCTTACAGACCACTTTGACCTACAGGTAAGCCTAGATTAAGGCTTACCTGTAGGTCCAAGAAATATCTCCTAAACCTAAACGGTTTAGGAGATATTTACAAAAAGACAGGCACCGCTGTCTACGGCGCATGCGCCGTAGACAGTGGTGCACAGGCGCACTGAGCATGCCGCTGCTAATGGTGATATGCCGTTAGTGGCGGCTCCCGTGCGCATGCGTGGGATTGACGTCATCGCGGCTCTGGCCAATCAAAGCGTCGGAGCCACGATACCCAGGAAGAAGATGGAAGCTCTGTAGCAGAGGGGACAGCGGTGACATCGCAGGCTCCTGTGTCAGGTAAGTGACACATAATGGCCTACTATACGATGCATAGTAGCCCATTATGCTTTACCTTTGCAGGGAAACAAAGAGGAAATAAACCCATCAGGGTTTACTTCCTCTTTAATCACGTATGTATATAATGCACCATGTTATTATAGGATAGGATGCATTTTCATTGCTGTTTATCTCTCTTTCAGATGTTGCTGCATCAGGTCGTCTTCCTTGGACAAGGAGAGACGGGGCTCTAACCTGACGATAACACTAACCCTTTATACCCTCTTATCACTGTATATATTAGATAGATAGTTAGGAAGTAAGGTCATTGCTCATGTCTGTCTGTAAATATTTGGGTGGTACGCCACCTTTAACATAACTTTTGATATTTATCTGTCAGATATGATCTACCACTGCTCATGTGTTTGATACTCATGTTTATTTCATGTGGTGTGCCACATGTACTGTTGTCATTGTTATCTTTTCCTTGTTTCCCCACCCATTCTAGCTTTTGCCAGGACATTTACTTTCAGGCTTGAAAGCTCAAATTATTTTTTCTGCAAACTCCGACATGTAGTTTTGTAGGCAGGGGGGAGGATGTAGCACCCAGATGTATAGGCAGGGTTGCTCCTAAATTTACCTGCCAGGTGAATTTGCCTTGGCCAATTGTGAGGGATCAATTGATTTCACCCTAAGTCTGGAATTGCTGCACTTCTCTCTTCCGTCACTAGATGGCCGGGTATCTGGTGACTGTCAGGGACCTGCTGTGGCAAGACAGAGGTGTGTGCATGCGCACATGGGTGCCAGTCCAACGAACCGGATAGGGGTGTGTGTGTGTGCGCGTGTGCACGAGGGCGCACGTGCGCAGGGGCATGCATTGGATGCATGTGCACGCGCATTAGACGCTGCTTGGCGCCAATGGACCTTTAAAAGGACAGCAGCTGCACAAGTGCAGTGCTGTTTGATCTGCAGCTAGTGTATCCTGAAAACCTGTACCTGCCTTCTGATCACCTGTATTGACCCAGCTCCGTTGACTTACCCGATATCTCCAACCCTGACCTCGGCTTGCTTTGACCCTGTTATAAGAACTTCCTTGTTTTTATAACCTGTTGCCAACCTCTGCCTGTTCCCTTGACTCTGCTTCAACTTACAGCCCACTCTGCCTGACTACCTGTGTTTGACCCGGCTTGTCTCACCTTGCTCCAGCCTACTGATCTGCTCTGTTGATTACCTGTGTTTGACCCAGCTTGTCTCATCCTGCTCCAGCCTGTACCTGCCAGCTTCCAGGTTGCTGACCTGCATCTGCCTCAGCTGACACTGGCATCTTGGACCTATCTGGTGGCTCATCATCCACTCATCTGTGCCTACACCACAGTACTCACAGGCACTCCTACCTCACTGTGCTCTCGAGGCTACTGTTTCCTCTCCAGTGGCTCCTGAGCCAGGGCTGTAAGAGAGATCTCCTCCTACAAGTCAGACTCTACTACAAGGTACGTAACAGTGACATTAGATAAGACAAGGGCATTGCAAGGACAGATTAGGAATAGATAGGGTATCTCAGCCAATGGGCAGGGATTTTCTTGGGTCCCTTGGCCTGCTGGGAGAGCCTAGTTATTTGGGTGAGGTCAGGTGATTGGGGTTCTGTGCCACCTGGATGGCTGTCTGGGTGGACGTGTGTTGTGCTGCCCGGGCTGCTAGGCCAGAGTTTGGACCTATCCCGGGCACATCTGGCTGCTAGGCTGTCTAAAGGGCCTATCCAGAAGCAAGAGAACAGCGTAGGGTTGGGATTGTGGCTTGCAGTCCAACCAGAAGTGACGGTTCTGCTGGCTGGAGAACCTGTCATGGTCAGAGGTAGAGGCGAAGCTGTCGCCACTAAGGGACCAACCACCTTGTTACCAGGGACCACAGTGAGTAGCTGAAGCAAGTACCGGAGCAGTAGTCTCACCAACTGGGGACGGTGATGAATCGGGAAACTTCAGCAGGTGCCAAGCCAGGGACCCAGCCAGTGGGGTGACGCTTGAGGAGTATCTGGAGTGCCAAGCTAGGGACCCAGCGGGGAAGCGGGGGTGACGCTTGAGGAAGATACTAAAGTAAGAAGATTAGAAGAGCTCACGGGATTTAGTGGCAGTGAACCAGCAAGTCTGGGGCAGTATATAGATAGGTACTTACAACCAGCAGTTCAGAACACTAATGCCGCGTACACACGAGCGGACTTCTCGTCGGACCGAACTCCGAAGGACTTTTTGACGGAGTTTCGATGAAGTTCTGACGAAACGGACTTGCCTACACACAATCCCACCAAAGTCCGATCGTTTCGAACGTGATGACATGCGACCGGACTAGAAAAGGAAGTTCAATAGCCAGTAGCCAATAGCTGCCTTTGATCATTTTCGGTCCGTCGGACTAGCATACAGACGAACGTTTTTTTAGATAGGAATCGAGTCCGTCGGAAAGATTTGAAACATGTTCTATTTCTAAGGTCCGTCAGATTTTTCTACAGAAAAGGTCCAATGAAGCACACACACGATCGGAATGTCCGACGGATTCGTTCCGTCAGAATTTTTCTGCCGGAAAGTCCGGTCGTGTGTACATGGCAAAAGGCTTATTTGAGGGATACTAAGCAAATGCTTCAACTGTTTGAGGAGTTTGATGCTGAAGCCGGACCTTGGATTTTGGCTATGGCTGATGTCTTCTCACTCTATACTATCATTCAGCATCACCAGGCATGTGAAGCTACCAAATGGGGACTTACACTAAGTTACCTTCTGTTCAAAGGAAATTCCTTATGAAATGCTTGGACTTCTGCCTACGGAATAGTTATTTTTGGTATGATCAGAAATATTACCATCAGAACACTTGAGTAGCAATGGGAGCTAAATTTGCACCCAGCGTAGCAGGGTTGTTCATGGCGCAGGGTGAGGAAGAGTCAGTGCTCATGGATGCACCAAGAGAACTTTCCATATATAAAATATATATTGACGACATTTTTGTATTGTGGAAGGGAGATCGAAACCGACTAGATGAGTTTATACAGAGATTAAATATTATTAATAGGAATATTACACTATCCTGGGAAATTTGTGAAACCTCCATATCCTTCTTAGATCTCGAAATCACACAAAAGGACCAAGAGTTAACTACCAAAACTCACTTCAAGAATGTGGATCGGAACAGCTACCTCCCAATGGAGAGCTGTCAACACAAGGCTCTTCAATATTCCGAAGGGCCAATTCATGCGTTTAAGGAGAAACTGTACCAATTTAGGGGATTATACCCTTCAAGCACAAAAAATTGGACATATATTTGTTGATAAAGGCTACAAAAGAGAACATATAGATGAAAAAATAATGGAAGTGGCTGACATGAATAGGACAAAATTGATTAGTGATAAGAGATCAGTAGAACAGCGACCCGATCTAGTCACTATTATCTTGGACTATAATTTTAAATATCGTAAGATAGAGAAGATTGTAAAAGAGACATTGGCACATACTGCAAGCAGATAAATATCTTCAATGTGTATTACCTATGAAGCCTAAAATTCATTTATAGAAGGGCACCTACTATTAAAGATAGAATGTTAAGAAATGTAGTGGAACCACCTAAAAAGCCTTTTACGTTTTTCAATGGGAATGATTTCTTTCCCTGCAAGAGATGCTTTGCATGCTCACGAACCAAACGTCCCAAGGCGAAAACATTTAGCTTCAATTCAACTAGTATAGGTACTACATATGAAATTAATGACTTTTTATGTTGTAATACTGAGGGGGCTGTTTATGCTTTAGAATTCAAAAACATTTTGAAGGGCTATGACAAACATAGCATATCCAAGTATTTTTCCCTTGTACATTATAAAGACCCCTCCCATCTCAAATTCTGGGGAATAGAACCTTATAAGAGACATTGCTGTGGCAGCCACAAAGTGAGAACATTAATGCCCCGTACACACGGTTGGATTTTCCGACGGAAAATGTGTGATAGGACCTTGTTGTCGGAAATTCCGACCGTGTGTAGGCTCCATCACACATTTTCCATCGGATTTTCCGACACACAAAGTTTGAGAGCAGGATATAAAATTTTCCGACAACAAAATCCGTTGTCGGAAATTCTGATCGTGTGTAAACAAATCCGACAGACAAAGTGCCACGCATGCTCAGAATAAATAAAGAGATGAAAGCTATTGGCCACTGCCCCGTTTATAGTCCCGACGTACGTGTTTTACGTCACCGTGTTTAGAACGATCGGATTTTCCGACAACTTTGTGTGACCGTGTGTATGCAAGACAAGTTTGAGCCCGTGTGTGTGACCGTGTGTATGCAAGACAAGTTTGAGCCAACATCCGTTGGAAAAAATCCTAGGATTTTGTTGTCGGAATATCCGAACAAAGTCCGACCGTGTGTACGGGGCATAAGTCAGCTCGAATTGAAATGGATCTTTCTGATGGAGACCCTTACACCGCAAGGACTCAACTTTGAGTTCGACTTAAACTGCTTCATTGGCGATTTCTAGTTTCTGCCTTTCCCTGGATACACATATTCTCTTGTCTGTGCACAAATGGGCTGTAATTCTAGTTGACTCTGTCTATTACATTCTTATTTCTGGGCTTATCATATTTCTATTTCACCTTGGGAGTTAGACCCTTTCTGCTGTTATATGATTATTTTCGGTTCCTGTTTGGATCATTTGTATACATACTTTATGTTGTTATTGCGCATCCGTGCGTCATTTCCGGCTGATCCTGACCAGCATCTGTCTCTATTGCATTGTTTTTTATGTTTTTAGAACCCCTTTTTTAAATATATATAGTTTTTTAATATACCGTATTTATCGGCGTATAACACGCACTTTTTTCCCCTGAAAATCAGGGGAAAATCATGGGTGCGTGTTATACGCCGATCCCCCGCCGATTGCAAGCTTTTCGGCTGCTCTCAGTGGCTTTTAGCTTTTCTCGGCGGCTTAGAAAATGGCGCTGCCATTCTCGGCCGCTTTCGGCCATTCTCGGCGGCTCTCGCCCGCCTTTGGCCATTCTCAGCGGCTCTCAGCTGCTTTCGGCCATTCTCGGCGGCTCTCGGCCATTCTCGACTGCTTTCGGCCGCTTTCGGCCATTCTCGGCGCCTCTTGCAGTCCCGCGGGAGCCACCGAAAGCCGAATGCGTCCGAGAGCGGCCGAGAGCCACCGAGAATGGTCAAAAGCGGCCGAGAGCTGCCGAGAATGGCTGAAAGCGGCCGAGAACGGCGGCGCCATTTTCAAAGATGCACAGACTACAGATGGACACTAACAAGGCTGCAATGGGGGACAAGGCAGCAATGGGGGACAAGGCTGCAATGGGGGACAAGGCTGCAATGGGGACAAGGCTGCAATGGGGACAAGGCTGCAATGGGGGACAAGGCTGCAATGGGGACAAGGCTGCAATGGGGACAAGGCTGCAATGGGGGACAAGGCTGCAATCAGGGACAACACTACAGATGGACACTGACAAGGCTGCAGATGGACACTGATGAGGCTGCATTGATGGGCATTTCAATGTAAGTTTTTTTCCTTAAACTTTCCTCCTAAAAGTTTTTTTCCTTAAAATTCCCTCCTAAACTTGGGGTGCGTGTTATACGCCGATAAATACGGTATATTTTTATGTAGTTCGGTATTTATTCCCATTTTGTGGGACACTTGTATTTGTTCATTTAGTAGACATTATCTGATACTACTTTTACATGGTTCATTATTACCATGGCTAGCTCTGGGAAAATGGTCCCTGCTTCAGCTCCAGCAAAATGGATGACTTACTGAGTAAACAGGAAGACTACTAGAAAATGGCCGCCACCTTTGTTTGCCATGCGATCCACAACAAAATGGCCACAGCAATAATCTGTCACTATTAGCCTATTTAAGGACACCTCACTTGTTAGATATTAACCCCTGATGAAGTCACGTGACGATACGCGTCGGGATTGGCTGAGAGGCGCCACCAGAAGTGCCACTGGTGACAGGCTTGGCGCTTGTGGAGTTTTTACTTGCTTTACTACAAACAAATGTGACTGTTACATTTACTGGGTTTTTATGAAATAAAACTTTTTACAAGATATACTACACTATTTGGGCTTTCCTCTCCTCCCCCCTTCTTTTTTACCCCATTCGGGGTGTATGTGGAAGCGTAGTATATCAGTCACTACCATTTGTTGGATTTATACAAGGAGAAACCCCCCCCCCAGGAGATAGGATCCACCAGACATCCATGAAAGGACCCGCAGAGGAAATCAGACCATTGCTACATTTTCATGCTGTTACCTTACAGCTGTAAGATAAGAGGCCACCCCCGTTAGAGGTGTCACTGCATGGAAAGAAGAGATACCCACCACACCTGCTTTATTTGCATGATATAGATTGGGACAATCACGTTTTATTTTTTTATTGGATCAAGAGAACACCATTATTGCACTTTACATATCTGTCAAGCACTTTGTGATTTCATAGACTGTGTGGATTTAGTCACTTCATACTTTGTGTATTTGCACTGGATGTTTTATTTCACTATTGCACTTTAAGAAGTTTTATACAGTAGCTATTGGACCTTCACTGCCATCTTTTGTTTATTTTGAGTAATACATTTCAGAAGTTATATGTTACCTGATACCAGTGTTTGTTTGCCAGCTGGTGTTCATATTTACTTGGATATCACATCGTTTTTGTAGTTTATTACTGAGTTTTCAACAGTGCAGCACCATTTACAGCATATGGAATCAGCGAGTCTATTGAGAGAGACTGGGAGCTCAGTGGGCTGAGAGTCTACAAGAAGTGACTGTATAAAAGTAAAGGAGTTTGTTACAATTTGTGTTAGGAACTGTTCTAAGACTGTTGCCATGGGAGACAGCACACCTACACATGCAGATGTGGTGTCTTGCTGGATGCCTTTCCCTGGAAGGCTGTCTACCTGTAGAAGTCTCGGACAGTGGCGTCACTAGGGGGGAGGCGGGGGGTGCGGGCCGCACCGGGTGACACCAGAGGGGTGACACCTGTGTGCTAAGGCTGCACTGAACTCACCAACCTGCTGTCTCACACAGCGGAGTGGAATGAAGCCGCCTCTCCCTCCTCTCTGTTTACATCTACACAGGAGGGGCTGGCGGTCCACTCTGCTGTGTGAGAGGGACACACCGCTGTGCCTATCCCGCGCTGTTCTGAGGTCTTTAGTTTAATGTAATACAAATGGACATGTGCTAGGGGGGGCGCTATGGGAGGGGAGAGGGGGGTCTGCACTGATGGAGGGGGGATCTGCACTGATGGAGGGGGGTCTGCACTGAGGGGGATTTGCACTGATGGAGGGGGGGTGGTCTGCACTGATGGAGGGGGGTCTGCACTGAGGGGGTCTCCACTGATGGAGAGGGGTGGTCTGCACTGATGGAGGGGGGTCTGCACTCAGGGGGGTCTGCACTGATGGAGGGGGGTCTGCACTAAGGGGGGTCTGCACTGAGGGGGGTCTGCACTGATGGAAGGGGGGTTCTACAGTGAGGGGGGTCTGCACTGATGGAGGAGGGATCTGCACTGATGGAGGGGGGTCTGCACTGATGGAGGGGGGTCTTCACTTATGGAGGGGGGTCTGCACTAAGAGGGTCTGCACTGATGGAGGGGGTGGTCTGCACTGAGGGGGGTCACACTGATGGAGGGGGGTCTGCACTGATGGAGGGGGTCTACACTGATGGAGCGGGGGTGGTGCACTGATGGAGGGGGATCTGCACTGAGGGGGATCTGCACTGATGGAGGGGGGGTCTGTACTGATGGAGGGGGGTGTTCTGCACTGATGGAGGAGGGTCTACACTGATATACTGATGGAGGGGGGTCTGCCTTGGGGGGCTATAGTTAGTGGAAGGGGGTGACACCAATTTTTTTCGCACCGGGTGACACCAACCCTAGTGACGCCACTGGTCTCGGAGTCTGCTAAATGACATTGCAACTTTCTAAGGGTGTCCTGGCCCTAAACCCTCTCTCCCACTGTTCTGCCACTGAATACAAAGAGAAAATAAATCTCTTTGCATTCAAGAAGTGTCTGGCGCCCATTAATCTACCTTACATTACACCCACTATGCCTTGCAACCCACACTATACAGAAGGATGTCAGCTGTCCCTGGCTTTGGAGGTTCTCATTAAACTAAAGGAGGCCTGGGACCTTGCTACAGTTACTACTGACCCCTGCATTCTGCGTTAAATGCTACTAACCCTTGCACTTTGCAATACCTACTCCCGAACCCCAGAGCTCTGTGTTAATTAATTTACATCAATGCACTATGCATTACTTACTCCTGAACCATGCACTGTTTCTTACTACTGACCTCTGAACTCTGCATTACTTACTACTGACCCCTGAATTCCAAATTACTTACAAATCACTTACTATTACTGACCCCATGCACTCTGAATGACCTACTATGTACCCCTTCCCTCTGTATTACTTACTATTTGCCTCTGGACTCTGCATCACTTACTACTGGAACCTGCATTCTGCACTACTTACTACTGACCCCCACACTCTGCATTACTTACTATAGACCCCTGCACTCTGAATTACCTACTACTGACCCCTGACCTCTACATTATTCACTACAGACACCTGCACTTTGCATCACTTACTACTGGACCAAGCGTTCTGCACTACTTAATTACTGACCCCTAAACTCTGCATGACTTACTGTAGACCCCTGCACTCGGAATGACCTACTACTGACCTCTGCCCTCTGTATTACTTACCACTGGCCCTTGCACTCTGCGTCACTTACTACTAGACCTTGCATTTTGCACTACTCACTACTGACCCGTACACTCTTCATTACTTACTACAGACCCCTGCACTCTGAATTACTTACTTCTGGACCAAGCATTCTGCACTACTTACTACTAACCTCTATACTCTGCATTACTTAAAGTGGTTGTAAACCCTGGTAAAAAAAAAAAAAACCCTGCAAGACAAAGGCATAATGAGCTAGTATACATAGCATACTAGCCTACTATGAATTACTTACCCGAGAATGAAGCCCCCTCAACCGTCCTCGTCTCCCCCTCCGGCTGGCAACATCTCTCCCGGGGGTTAGTTACAGGTATCGCGGCTCCGGCGCTGTGATTGCCCGGAGCCGTGATGACGTCACTCCCACACATGCGCGCAGGAGCCGCCGGTAACGGCACACAGACTGAAGCAATGGCACATACATGCCATTGCTTCACTTTGCCCCAGTGTGCATGTGCCGATGTCATCGGCACATGCAGGGAACAGGGGATATCTCCTAAACCGTGCAGGTTTGGGAGATATCCTGGGTAGCTACAGGTAAGCCTTACTATAGGCTTACCTGTAGCATAAAGTTGTTGTAAAGGGTTTACAACCACTTTAATACTGACCCCTGCCCTCTGCATTACTTACTACTAGCCCCTGCCTTCTTTTTACATACTACTCATCTCCTAACTCTGCATTACTTACTAATTACATTAAAAGAAATAGATCACAACACAGATGTTGTGGCCTGGATGGACAGAACCACTATTTGTTGCAGTCCAAGTGGCATATACTTAAATTCCTCTCAATTTCAAAATTTCTTGGATATGAATAGTAAATCAATACAAAAGTCAATAAATATACATATAACCCTTCTCCACACCTTGTTTACATTCCTTGTAATAGAAATAAAAGTGATCAAAAATTTTTTTGGGGGGAAAAAAGTGTCAAACTAAAATAAATAAAGTAAAATGAACAATAAAAAAAAATAAATTTTTTTAAAGCGCCCCTGTCCGTGTGCTCGCATGCAGAAGCAAACACATGCGTAAGTCCCGCCCACATATGAAAACGGTGTTCAAACCACACATGTGAGGTATCACTACGAACGTTGGAGCGAGAGAAATAATTTTGGCCCTAGACCTCCTCTGTAACTCAAAACATGTAACCAGTAAAAAATTTTAAAGCGTCACCTATGGAGATTTTTAAGTAGCGAAGTTTGGCACCATTCCACGAGCGTGTGCAATTTTGAAGGGTGACATGTTAGGTATCTATTTACTCGGCGTAACTTCATCTTTCACATTATGCAAAAACATTGGGCTAACTTTACTGTTTTGTTTTTTTTTAAAGCACAAAACTGTTTTTTTTCCCAAAAAAATGCGTTCGAAAAATTGCTGCTCAAATACCGTGCGAGATAAAAAGTTGCAACAACCGCCATTGTATTCTCTAGGGTCTTTGCTAAAAAAAATATATATATAATGTTTTGGGGTTCTATGTAATTTTCTAGCAAATAAATGGCCTGGGTGCTCCAGAACGCCTGGAGGTGCTCCCTGCATGTTGGGCCTCTGTATGTGGCCACGCTGTATAAAAGTCTCACACATGTGGTATCGCCATACTCGGGAGTAATAGCAGAATGTGTTTTGGGGTGTAATTTGTTGTATGCATATGCTGTGTGTGAGAAATAACCTTCTAATATGACAATTTTGTGAAAAAAATAAAAATAAAAAAAAAATCTTGATTTTGCAAACAATTGTGGGAAAAGATGGCAATTTAAAAAAAACTCACCATGCATCTTTTCAAATACCTTGGAATGTCTTCTTTCCAAATAGGGGTCATTTGGGGGGTATTTGTACTTTTCTGGCATGTTAGGGTCTCAAGAAATTAGATAGGCCATCAGTACTTCAGGTGTGATCAATTTTCAGATATTGGCACCATAGCTTTTGGACTCTCTAACATTCACAAAGACCAAATAATATACACCAAGTTGTACTTATTTTTACCAAAGATATGTAGCAGTATAAATTTTGGCCAAAATTTACGAAGAAAAATTACTAATTTGCTAAATTTTATAACAGAAACAATGAAAAATTCATTTTTTTACCAAATTTTCAGTCTTTTTTCTTATAGCGCAAAAAATAAAAAACCCAACGGTGATTAAATACCACCAAAAGAAAGCTCTATTTGTGTGAAAGAAAGGACAAAAAATATGGGTACAGTGTTGTATGACTGAGTAATTGTCATTCAAAATGTGAGAGCACCGAAAGCTGAAAATTGGTCTGGTTAGGAAGGGGGTTTAAGTGCCCAGTGGTCAAGTGGTTAATATCCATACCGGTCTGAAGAGGGGATTATGGAAAATGTGGGCCAGCGGTTGAATGTCAGATGTCAAGGAAGGTGAGTTTTTTATATCATCCCATAACCTCAGGGAATACGAAAGAGCGGGGAACATGAAAGGAGGTCTAGTTTTGCGAGGAGATCAAAGAAGGAAGTCTAACGTGTATGTGGGGACCGCCTGTCTTTCTATATTGATCCAATCTGGGATTTCGTGTTTAAAGTAGATCATTGAGAGTTGGGCTAATCTGGCTGCCTGGTAATATTTAAAAAGGTCTGGAAGACCCAGTCCTCCTTTCGTTTTTTGGCTGTATAGGACTTTTATCGCTAGTCTATAGCCTCTCTTACCCCAAGTGTATTTGATTATTTTGCCTTGAAATGATTTTAAATGATCTTTCTTAATAGGAATTGGGAGGGAACGGAAAAGGTAGAGTAATCTGGGTAATAGGGTCATTTTAATGGAAGTTCAAATTTTGAGGTAAGATTTATCCCTAAATAACGAATTGAGGTGTCGCTCCACTTAAATTTGAAGGACTGTTTCAATCGATCAACTAGGGCTATGGGAAGAGAAACATTCAGTGCTTGTGATTTAGCTATGTTCACTTGTAGACCCGATATAACCCCAAAAGAGTCTAAGAGCTTGTTAATATTAGGTAATGATGTGATTGGGGAAGTAACGAAGAGCAGTATATCGTCTGCGAAGAGGGCACATTTATGGACTGAATGTCCGCACCTAACCCCTTGGATGTTGACATTTGTTCTGATTGTTATGGCGAAGATTATTGGAGAGAGAGGACATCCCTGTCTGGTCCCTCTGGAGACCGGGATGGTATTAGAAACAAAGCCCTGAAGTTTGACCCTGGCCACTGGACTCGAATAAAGGGATTGTAGGATCCCCATAAAATGTTCCCCAAAACCCCATCTGCGGAGGGTAGAAAACAAGTATGACCACGATAGCGAGTCAAAAGCCTTCCTTAAATCTAATGACAACAAAAGGCCTTCCTGCTGAGGGGTTCCATCCCAGGCAGATTGAAGGATTGAAACAATATCCGTCACCCTCCTAACTTGGTCCGGGCCCTGTCTCCCTGGGATGAAACCCACCTGGTCCCTATGAATGTATTGTCCTATAAACAAGCTTAGTCTATTGGCTAATATTTTGGTTAGGATTTTCAGATCATTGTTAATAAGGGAGATTAGTCTATAGTTTTCTACTAGGGATGGGTCCTTGTCAGGTTTGGGGATAACTGAAATGAAGGCTGAGTTTGCATGGGTTTCGATGGCTTCGCCCGTTCTTTTAGAATTAAAAAAATTAGTGAGATGAGGAGCTAGGGTAACTGCAAATGTTTTGTAATAAATGTTGGAAAAACCATCTGGGCCTGGGGCAGAGTTAATTTTTAAATTTTTAATCACTTCTAGGGTTTCCTCTATAGAGAAAGATGCGTCCATCAGGTCTGCATGACTTTTCTGAAGGCGAGGAATTTTTAGATCTGCCATGAATGCATCAATTCCGGACTCCCCAATGTGATTTCCCTTTTTGTATAAGTTTGTATAAAAATCCTGAAAAGATTGTAGAATACATTGAGGATTTAAAGTGAACGTACCGTCTTGCTGCCTGATCTTAGGAAGGGTGAAAGTACGTGTTTTGGGGGAGAGTTTGGAGGCCAAAATAGTATTCATTTTATCTCTATGCTGGTAAAATTTTGCACCGGTCCAACGCAGGGAAACCTCGGCTTTAACCGTAAGGGCTAAGTTCAATGCCACCCTTGTGGCATCTAGTTGTGCTGTATTGACCTTAGAAGGGTCTGATTTATGTTGCTTACATAAAGCTTCAAAGTTATTTTCAAGTTTGACAACATCAGAGGTTTTCTCTTTTTTGATTTGTGATGTCATTTGGATCAGTTTTCCCCTTATCGTAGCCTTATGAGCAGCCCAAGCCGTTTCAGCCGAGGTTCCCTCTACGTCATTTAGTAGAAAGAACTCCTTCAGAGCTTTCTCAATAATAGTGACCTGGATAGGTTCTTTAGGGAGGGATTCCTTAAGTCTCCATTGGGGGGGGGGTTTGGATTGCAGCCCTCGTATCACTAGGATGACCATTGAGTGATCCAAAAGGGAGGAGTCTTTGATGAAAGATTTCTTAACTAAAGGAATATGATGAGTTGAAATGAAGATGTGGTCTATTCTAGAATAGGATTGATGGGGATTTGAAAAATGAGTGTAGTCCCTGCAGGTCGGATTGGTTTCTCTCCAGATGTCGGCAAGACCTTGATTAAAGATCATTTTTGCAATTTTAGTACTAATTTTTTGGGGGCGCGTCAGTTGAGATGAAAGAGGTTTAGATTTATCTAGGGATAAGTCAAGTGCTATGTTGGAGTCCCCTCCCAATATCACTATTCCCTCCAACAGTGGTTCTAACGTTTGGAACATGAGGTGGAAAAATTGAGATTGACCTCTGTTGGGGGAATAATACGAGACCAGTGAGAACATTTGATTATTTAGCATTCCTTTCACCAGGATAAATCTGCCCTCCGTGTCTTTGTAAACCTGTGTAGTCTTAAAGTGGCAGGATTTAGCAAACAAAATTGCCACTCCTTTTGTTTTGTCCTGAGCATTTGCTAAGTGGAACAGGGGATAGTGAGCATGTAGGAAGGAAGGGTTATTCTGTATTGGAAAATGTGTTTCCTGCAGAATCACCACATCCATTTTCTGGGAGCGGTATTCCTGCAGGATTTTCCTTCTCTTGACCGCCGAGTTTAGTCCCTGCACGTTATGTGAAACGATTCTGAGCGACGGCGAGGTTACGGTATTAGAAGGCATGAATTGGCGTGAAAAGAGATGTATCAATGTGTTTAACACTTACCCCATGAAGCCTAGATGTGATCAGCCTTGACAGAGTAGCGTGGTGAAACCTGGGACCTGGAGCCTCCGGACACAAGAGAATCCTCCGAGTGCCGGCAATCAAGAAGAGGAGTTTAGTTAGAGAAGAAAAAGGGAAATAAAGAAGAGAGACAAGAAGGCCAAACATAGGCCTGTAACGAAGAAAGGGGGAAAAAACCCCTCCTACGTTAGTGGGTAACAACATTGAGCAGCCCTCTGAGAGGGCTGACTTCCCATCGCCCAAATACAGAAAAGCCATATTGGGGGGATGGGAGGGCATGCATGACTGCTGCCCGAGCCACACTCGACTAAGGACTTTGATACTCGATAAACCTAGCTTATATAAAAGATAATACTTGTATCAGAGTCCATATGTATAAATGAAAAACTGTAAATGGAACCGATCCGTCAGGACCTATCACACAAGAAAAAATTGGGAGAGGAGGGATATTAATAAAAAACAGCAAAAAACCTCCACAAAAAACAAAAGAGGGCAGTTTGAGAGACCAGGAAAAAGGGGAAATCCCCATATGTGTGAGTTACATGGGGGAGGGTGTTAGACTAAGGGACTTCATTATGCAAATATAGTATCCCATTATCATGTGTGTCTTCCATAAAGAAGTCCTTGGGCATCCCTGTGTATGATGCCCTGGGTTGATGAAGTCCATATTCCTTGTACCAATAGGATCAGTTCCTAGACCCTATTGTGGAACGATCTCTACAACTTCAAGAGGGTTGTAAGAAATGATGGTAGAAAAATGGGGAAAATGGCCCTAACCGACTTGAGTACAATACCAAACTTCTAACCGAAGAGGTGGTATATTGGAGTTCTAGTAGATATACGAGACTACCAGAAATGATGTGAGGGTCTCGTAGATATTTCCTGTCAGGGTCGCGCCCTGAGGGAAAAGAAAAAAAAAAAGGAATAGCAAAGTTGATCTTCAGGTGGGCATTTGATCCTTCGCTCGCTTGGTTTTGGTCGACTTCCATAGTGGAGAGAGGGGGCTGGCTGGTGATGATCTTTTGGAGGAACTTGCCTGCAGGTTAGATGTGTCCATGTCTCCAGACTCCAGAGCGATGAGTTTCAGGGCCAAAAGGACTTGTTCTCCTTCTGTGAAGGTGGAGAAAGAGTGGGTTTTACCATTAAAGGTAAACTTAAGAGCAAAAGGAAAGGCCCACCAGTATTTTATTTCTTTCTGGGAGAGAACAAGTAGTAATGGTTTTAATGCTCTACGTCTTTGAATGGTCATCGGGGAAATGTCCGCAAAGATCTGAATATCTTGACCTTGGAATGAGATGCGTGACTGTTTCCTGGATATCCTCACGATCTCTTCTTTCACACTGTAGTGGTGTGGTTTTACTACTATGTCCCTGGGGTTCCCGTCTCTCCTAGGGGGTCCCAGTGACCTATGTGCCCTGTCCAGTTCCAGCTTGTGTGGCGGTATTGCAGGGATTAGGAATTGTATAAGGTCCTGTATGGCTTTAGGTGCGTCAGTAACTGATTCAGGGATACCTCTCACCCTAAAATTGTCTCTATTGGAGCGATTTTCGAGGTCATCAATACGGTTTAACGCCACTTCCAATTGATCCTGTATTACTTGTATATGGTCTGTATTCTGATTAGCCCTGGAGACCGTTATGTCTAGTTTATGTTCTATGGCTTCCATTCTAGAGCCCAAATTCTGGAATTCTGCTCTTATATCTGTAGTGATCTTGCTGGCTGTAATGGCAAGACCTCGTTCAAGCAGTTCGGAAAATTTAATGAATAAATCCCCTGCGTTTAGGGGAATGTCCTGTATCTGACCCAAGGCCTGCTTCTGGTTACATGAGGGAGTGTTATCGTTCCCTGGGCCTGGAGTATTGTTCATGGAAGACAGCATGTAGTTTTCAAATGTGCATTCAAGCAGTGAAACTGTTGATGCAGGGGAGGGGGTTGTAATGTTGTGGCTTCCCAGATTCGCTTGGGGGGTGAATGATAGTGTGGCTGGGTTAATCACTTGCCTGAGCTCCGAGTGTCCCCCTGCTTGTGAGTCTCGTGGCTGAGACACGGCCGCCATCTTGGAAGCGGCCTGTGTTCCTTCGGCCGTGAATTGTGGCCCCAGGTCACGGCGGACTGAGCTGCTGGACATCCTGGTGTGCTAGGACTGCTCCCCGTGCTATCCCCGTCTAATGCGGGCTTCCTTTGGGACCAGTTCCTGCGCTAGTGCGACTCGTTGGCTCGGGCAGAGCGGAGCTCCTGGCTTACGCGGCCATATTGGGAGACCCGCGCATGCGCACCAGCGAAAGTGCATATTTCTAGCACTGATCACTGTATTAGTGTCACTGGTTCCCACAAAGTGTCAGTTAGTTACATATAGTTACATAGTAGGTGAGGTTGAAAAAAGACACAAGTCCATCAAGTCCAACCTATGTGTGTGATTATGTGTCAGTATTACATTATATATCCCTATATGTTGTGGTCATTCAGGTGCTTATCTATTAGTTTCTTGAAGCTATCGATGCTCCCCGCTGAGACCACCACCCGTGGAAGGCAATTCCACATCCTTGCCGCTCTTACAGTAAAGAACCCTCTACGTAGTTTAAGGTTAAACCTCTTTTCTTCTAATTTAATGAGTGGCCGCAAGTCTTGTTAAACTCTCTTCTGCGAAAAAATTTGATTTCTATTGTAGGGTCACCAGTACGGTATTTGTATATCAAAATCATATCCCCTCTCAAGCGTCTCTTCTCCAGAGAGAATAAGTTCAGTGCTTGCAACCTTTCCTCATAACTAAGATCCTCCAGACCCTTTATTAGCTTTGTTGCCCTTCTTTGTACTCGCTCCATTTCCAGTACATCCTTCCTGAGGACTGGTGCCCAGAACTGGACAGCATAATCCAGGTGCGGCCGGACCAGAGTCTTGTAGAGTGGGAGAATTATCGTTTTATCTCTGGAGTTGATCCCCTTTTTAATGCATGCCAATATTCTGTTTGCTTTGTTAGCAGCAGCTTGGCATTGCATGCCATTGCTGAGCCTATCATCTACTAGGACCCCCAGTGTCAGCTAGTGTCAGACTGCCCGCATTACTATCACAGTCTCGCTGTAAGTCGCTGATTGCCGCCATTAATTGCATAAAAAAAAATCAAATAAAAATTCCAGTGTATATGCAATAGTTTATAGACTCTATAACGTTTGCTTAAACCAATCAATATATGCTTATTGGAATTTTTTTGCCAAAAATATGTAGTAGAACACATATTGGCCTAAATTTATGAAAAAATTAGATAAAAAAAAAGTTTATTGGATATGTTTTATAGCAGAAAGTGATAAATATTGTTTTTATTTCAAAATGTTCAGTCTTTTTTTGTTTATAGCTCAAAAAATAAAAACCCAGTGGTGATCAAATATCACCAAAAGAAAGCTCTATTTATGGGGAAAAATTACATAAATTTCATTTGTGTACAGCGTTGCATGACTGCGCAATTGTTAAAGTAATGCAGTGCCAAAAAGCAAAAAATGGCCTGGTCATGAAGGAGGGTAAATCTTCCGGAGGTCAAGTGGTTAACATTATGTTCTAATTGTTTATTAAATAGGCTTAGAGAGGAAGCTGATTTGTAAAGTGAGAGGTCCACAACTATACTAAACCTAAATAGAAGACTGTCTGTGAGTTCTCAATGTCCTGACGAAGCTGAACTATGCCCTATCCATGGAAGGCGTTGAAGGCAATGGACTATCACAACTGATGTCAAATGGCGCAGCCCTCTGTAGCCTTGGGATCATGCAGGCAGTTGATGAAGATAGAGGCATGGACTGTGCTACAGTCTGACCAACCGGAGCCTGGAGAAGCAGCGTAATAGACATCCTTGAACCGGAAAGCGGTGGTGGTAAGAAAGGTATTGGGCCGATTGAGTCAGTATCTCCACCTCCCTGAGGACAGCTTTACCTTTCAATCAATATGATGTTGTGTACCAGTGTCTAAGATTCTTGGAGGATCACCTTAAAGTGGAGGGCCACCCAAAAAGAAAAAATTGCACCAAAAATGTAAAATAAATAAAAAAAAAAACATGTGAAAAAAAAAAATTTACTTACCTGAAAGCCTTGTTGCTAGGCAGTCTTCCTAATCTGCCTCTTCCTATTCCGTGCCGTGTAATGCTCCTCGGTGAGCGGCCGCGTTGCCTTCTGGGAACTGTGTGTGTTCCCAGAAAACCATGGGGCCATTCACAGAGCGCCACGCTGCTCGCGCGTGCGCAGTAAGAAACTGGCAGTGAAGCCGCAAGGCCACTGCCTGTTTCCCTTACTTAGGATGGATCATGGCGGACCCGAGAGCCGAGAGACGGGTCGGCCTAGAGCGGTCGACATCGCGGGCACCCAGGACAGGTAAGTCTACTTATTTAAAGTCAGCAGCTACAGTGTTTGAAAGAAAAAATTTCGCTGGCCGGAATCCCGCTTTAACTTTTAGCTGTTGCAATTTGATGTGCTTTATGCTTGTGCATGCATTGGCTATTCTATTGCTGCTCACAGCCCTTACTGCTGCTGTGTAAGAAATCCTTACACCAAGGGACGTGGACACTATAATATTAAAGCAGTATAAAACTACAAAAGGATACTAAAGGTTTATTAGGTGGTTGAAGATATATGAGTGCTGAATGGCTATAAAGAATATCTAAATGCTTAGTTAACCAGCCTCATTATAAAGATAATTGCTGCATGAAATCCCAATAAGGATTTTTCATCTATACTGCTCTTATCCAGCTACTGTCTATATAGACATCGATGCAAACTGTGCGACTTTGCATATTGCTATCTTAGCTGCTTTGCTGTATAATGAAAGAACTGAGATTAAGTGCAAACAGAGTACAATGAGATAAGAGTTATCTCTTAAAAGAGATAACACAATAGTACACAGAGTAAGGCCCGGTTCACACTGATGCGCTGCGAATTTAGCGCGATTTTGACCCAATTGCGTTGTGAATCTTCTCTGCGAATTCATTACATGTTTGTTGCGAAATTACTGCGATTCTACTGGAATTAGTTGTAATTTTGGAAGGTGACTGCGATTTCATATCTGGCCAATGGAACCCAGTGTTTTATGCTGATGTAAAAAAAAAATAGCTTTATTTACTTCCTGTTCTCTTCCTGGTTTTTGTGGAGTGTGTGGAGAGTGTGTAGAGAGGAGCGTAGGATAATGTACCATTCATTGTCTTTGGTTATGGCAGCAGTAGTTACTGCTACTGCTGCAGTCATTATAAAAAATAAGAAAGCCAGGCTGAGGAGGAGGAGGATGGTGATGCCGTCAACCAGAAGATACTGGGTACACCCTGTAATTGCAAATAGGGAGGAAAGAGGACAGTTCAAGATGATCTACAACGATCTACGTCAACATAATGAAAAATTGTTCAACTACACTCGTATGTCAATTGACAGGTGAGCAATTATGTAAAAGTTATACCTTTTCTCCCCATTCCTCCATACCTGCCTTACCTTACATCCCCCCCCCCTCCATCCCTCACCCTACATCACTCCCCCCTCCATCCCTAACCTTAACAGTAACCGATATCTCAACATCCCTCCCACCCCAATATCCCTTATCCCGCTATCCCCCCCCCACTATACGTCACCCATCTATCCCTCACCCCCACTTTCCCTTAGCTACTCCATCCCACACCCTCCATAAACCAATTACATCCCTCTGCTCTGTATCCAACCTCCCTCCCTTTCCCCACTTCTCTCCTTATCCTAATTTCCCCCCCTTTCACCCCACTTCCTTATCTGATACCTCTTCCCTTATCTATGTAATCTTACCTCTTCTCTGTATATATTTAGATTTCAGTTTCAACTAATTGCTTCGAGTGATCTACAGCAGTGTGGAGCATCAGAACACCACTTTCTGAAATAGTGTGGAGCCAGCTGAATGATTACTTGTCACCTTAAGGTAACATATTTAATAAAAAGCCAGATAGCCAGAAAATGCGTATGCTTTTTTATTTGTTGTGGCAGCTGATCCACTCTTGGCCACTCTTTGACGTAGGTGTTGCGCAGACTACGCCACCTCGTCTTTACTTAACTTAGAGCAAAAAACGAAAAAAGTAGCACACAATTAATTATCCTTCTCCTTCCTTACAGGTACCTGGCTACCAGCAATTATTTCGCCAGTTTACAATACGAATTCAAGCTGGGCAAATCGACTGTGAGTTCTATTGTGCATACAACCCGTGCAGCTATCTGGCTAGGTTTAAAGGACTTGGTGATGGAAAAAGCCGACTAGGGAAGACTGGGCTAAAATTGCCAAAGTTTTTTGGGAGCAGTGCAGTTTCCCAAATTGTGTGGGTGCAATAGATGGAAAGCACATCAGAATAATCAGCCCAATTCATAGTGGCTCAAAGTATTTTAACTATAAAAAATATTTTTCATTTGTCCTAATGGCAGTGGAGTGTGCTTTTGGCATACTTGCCAATAAGTGGCGTTTCCTGCACTCTCCTATCAGCCTTAGTATGGAGCATGCCATTGGTGCAGTGCAAGCAGCATGTGCATTGCACAATTTTTCTTTCAATAGATTTTTAAGGAAGTTTTAACAGTGGAGAAATAACATGGTACAGGGAAGACATGTATCAGGCAGAGAATACATCAGCAGTGTATTTCAGAGGTGCAACAAAGCCAAAACAAACAAGGTCCAGCTTACAGAGTGAATGCAATGAGCCTTCATCATCAATAATCCGGGGAGGATAGAACTCCTCAGCCCCAACACCCCCAATGGGAACTAACTGTGTTGGTGTCCGAGGAGCGCCACCCCCCCGGGAGCTGCTCGCTCATCTATTGTTCACTGCCTAGCCAGCTGGCCTGGGCCGCTCGATTGGAGAGGACCTGTTTTAAGAGCCCGTAGGTATCTGTTTGGGTATATCCCCTGAATTTCACATACAGCTTTGCTGCTTTTAGTATCTATGACCCCACCTAGAACCATGCTGTACCTATAAACTAAACCAAGATAATAAAGGGATAGCATAAATGGAAAAGAGTAGAGAGAGGAAAAGGAGAGAGAGAAAGAGAGGTGTAGAGAAAGTGACTTAATACAGAGTGGTGCTCGCTCCCCTGCGTTTAATCAGGAGGTGAAACACGGTTCAGTGGCCTGGAAATGTAATTGACCCAGGGTTCCCAAACTGCGTCATTTCTATCCACCGTGTCCAGAAGGATACTGACTGTTTTTTCCTGAGCCATAATCCAGGATATCTTTCTTTTAACTAATATAAATGAGACGGTGGGTTGTTTCCAAGCTCGAGCTATTGTTATTTTAGTTCCGATAAGGATGAACCGTATAAGATTTTGGGTTAATTTCGGTATACCCGGGATGGAGAAGTTTAATAATGCGCACTGTGGAGTTTTTGGGATAGGTACATTTGTGATTTTCCTAATAATATGAAATATTTTGTTCCATAAATCCCTAATTTTGGGGCATTCCCACCATATATGGATCATGGATCCAATATGTCCACAGTTACGGAAGCATAAGGGGGATGTCACGGAACGCCCCACACTCCGCTTGAGTGCTTCCGTCATATACCGCTTCCTAAGTTCTGGAACACGAGTCCAATGGATCTGGCTATAGGAACCCCAAGAACTAGACAACACCAGTCTTGGAGTACATCAGAACTACCTTTATTTTGAGATCTCACAGACCTTTATACAGCAGGGATGACTCAAAGCTAACCTAATTAACATGACCTAATTTACTACAAAATGTACCCAGACCAGATGACAGTCTTGTGGGCACCGAGCTTCACACATTAATACAATTAACAATACAAACAACAATCTCCCCCCTCCTCAGCCTAGACCATTCGTCTATTAGCCAGTGCTGGTGGCTAATGTGATCAGCTCTCTCAATTAACATAAACACATGTTGATAACACCAGCATCTCCTCACAGGATGTGTCCCAGCAGAATGAATCAGTCTTATCAGCAGGGGGCTGCTGGAGGAATCCCCCCTCCCTCTTCAGGGACACAAATATACAGTAAGGAATCCCCATACAATATATACATGACTGAGTCCGATTAATACAGTTCAGACTAGATTTCTCATTCACCTCACAAAGAGTATTGTTCCATTGAAAATCCAGGGCCCATAATCAAAAGGCAACAGGCTTGCATACAGTCCTCTCCAACAGCCTCTGTTCTGGCTCTGTTTGTGACATTTCTCCCCTTTCGGCAGGAGACTAACACAGGAGGAGACCCCAGACGGGTTGACTCCGAAGTTAGTAAACAGCTCCAGTCCTCTACTGCCTGTACCCACACAGTACCCCAAACAAATTATCCCAAACAGTGCATTACTCACCCAGCCATCCTCTGCCTCTCTCAGAGAACATATCTGCCGCTGGGGAGAGGCCCAGACTGGCCCTTCTCCCTGGAATCCTTTCTGCCGCTGGAGAGAAGACAGGGTGACTGGGCTCACTCTGTCATGCTGTTGGGGATCTGGGCCCACTGCCCAGCATCCCTGGGGTATACAGGTGGAGACTGAAGTCCCATCCACCTTCACAGGAAATCCATCCTCTGTTAGTTGAGGGCAGAGTCCAGCAGTCCTCGGCCCTGTTGCCAGCCCTTCTGCTGGAAACCCCACACCATCTGTTCCGGCTAACTGTTGGAGAGGGAGGCCGACTGCCCCGCCTCCCTGGAACTCTGTAGTTGTTGCCGGTGCTGGGCAGAGGTTGGTAGCACTCTGCCCTGTTGCCAGCACTTCTGCTGGGGACTCCGCATCCTCTGCTCCGGCTAACTGTTGGGGCAGGCAGCTGGCTTCCTCCACTCCCAAACTGTGTAGCTGCCATTGGGGAGGTGAGCCGGCTGCTTCCTTTTCCATTCCCTCATCTGGCTGCTGGGACGACATGTCGATGGTACTGTCTCCCAGGTACACGGATCTTTGCTGGGGAGGAAAGCCCACTTCCTCCACCCTGGCCAACTGTTGGGGAGGGACAACACACACCTCCTCTCCCTTCTCCCCCTGTATCTGCTGCTGGGAAGTGATTGCCATCTTCTCACCCTGAGCCTCCACAATTGCTGCAGGTGTGGGGCAGAGGTCTTGGACCCTCTGTCCGGTTGCCAGCACTTCTGCTGGGGGTTTGCTAGGTGGTTCCTCCTCTACAGAAATGTCTATTAAATCCCCAGTCTCTGGAAGTGGTAAAAGTGTGGGACAGAGGTCTTGGACCCTCTGTTCAGTTACCAGATCTTCAGCTGGAGAAGTTTGTTTTAACTCCATAGATGCTGCTGGCAGAAAATCACATGTCCCTGTCAGTGTTGTGGGAGAAAGGCCGACTACCTCTTCTCTCAGGAAGGCTGAAGCCACTGTTGGTGCTGGGCAGAACACAGTGAACTTTGGCCCTGATAGCAGCTCTTCTGCTGGAGGCTCATCAGGTTGTTCTTCCTCAGCAGAAAAGTCTATCAAATCCCATGTCTCTGCAACTGATGTCGGGGAATAGGGGTTCACCATCTCCTGTCCATGGAACCCAGAAGATGTTATCATTTCTGGACAGAGGTTAGCAGAGCTCTGCCCTGTTGTCAGCACTTCAGGTTTGGGGACGGCAATCTCCGGATTTTCCACTGCCGATTCTCTGGCATGCTGCTGAACTTGTTCTAGCAGTTTCCTGTATGCCCTTTCCAGATGCTGTTCCTTCCTTAGCAAATGGTCCAGATCAGGTTTGAGCTCTGAGACCCCTGCAAGACCGAGCATAGACTCTCTATAGTCTCTCATGTCCTCAAGGTCAGGTTCCCCTTCATCGCCAAACATAAAAAGATCTGTAAGGTTCTCCCACAGCAATCCAGGGCCGCCAAAGTCATATCCCTCCGGAGAGCATTCTGTTGTCTCCCCTAAATATCCCTCCTCTGCGTGCCATTGCAGAGCCCGATATCGATTGTCCAGCTCTATCTCCTGCTGGACCAACCTGTCCAACTCAGTCACCCATTGCTCCTGGGGCTGCTCTCCCAGGAATGCCATCCGCAATGCCCGTTGGTCACTGGCCCGTTGCTCTTGGGTTGGAAAGCACTTGCCCTGTTTTATACCAGCGGTACACATAAAGAGGGAAGTTGGGACTTTAAATGAAGCGCTTGGGTAGTGGAGGGGAGATAGACCATAGTAGAAATGCATTAAGAAATGTTTATTGATTATAAGGAGTACCAAACAATAAAGGAGTAATCATTTCATATACAGTAAACAATTCATTAATATATGCATAGGTAATGTAACATAGCATAAATGTAGTAAAAATTGTATATACGTGTAGCAGCACAGGGTCCAATATAAATACAGCAGTAATAAGGCGTAGTATTGCTAGCGATAACAAGCCTGATACCAACACATGCACCCACATGATAAATATGCATTTCTTAAATAAGGAAAGAATTGATGTAATAGAGGAAAACGGATGGTAACAATGGTTCCATGTAGGATGTAGCTGGGGCATCATAAATGTAAAGCTCGACGCGTTTCGTGGGTATGTTCCCACTCATCAGGAGCTGATGCGATTGGGTTTCCTAAAGGATATATATATAAGAGTATAGTGAACCATAGAGTTCATATAAGGTAAAAATCAATATTCGATATCTATAGCTGTTTATACCAAACGGACTCACCGACTCAAGCAAAGTGCAGTGTGCTGTGGTGGGAGCAGGGTGGGCCAGGGCCATAGCCTCTCCACGGGAGCTGAGGCGGCATAAATGTAGATGCGACATCGGGCAGGAAGAAGGAGACAGAATGGAATAGAGAGTGTCCACAAGTGAAAATGTATTGTCGTAAAAACAGGCAATTCTGGGAACAAAACAATATGTTTCATTAGGTGTATATCTAATTAATAATGATATTAAGTAAGTAATAAAAATAGATAATGTACCCAGGGAGTTCCAAAAGCGGTGATGATGTGAATAGAGAGTGTTTGTATATGGAGATCTATGTTTATAAGTGAAGGCATAAGAGTGGGGGTAGAAGTGACCAAAGGAAGTGAAGGCGTGAGAGCAAAGAGTGTGGGAGAAATTAGAAAAGAATAGTGACAGATAAGTGAGAATAAGATAAGACCACCATGGAAATAAACACATATACCAAGAGAGAACCAAAAAACAAGGCAGGAGGGGAAAGAGAGGAAAAGGGGACATAGAACCTACCCAGATGCAGCATCAAAGGCACCAGCAACCAAACGTGCAACGTAGGGCTGGTCTGCATAGACCCCAGAAAGAGACTGGCCGTGTGAACAGCCAGTTCCAAGTGGGGAGTATAAATATGCCGCCAACGCCACGTGGGTGACGCAGAGGAGGAGTCGCCGCACCTGAACCGAGTTACACTCAGCCGTCGGTGTGGAAAGGCTCCTCCCTAAGGGCACCGAGATGGAAACACGCTGAACGTCGGAGCAGTGACGTCAAAGACTGACGTCACGCGCACGACGCAGGGGGCGTGGCGCCGATGCGCAAGGGGGCGTCCACCCGATCCCCCGATCATGCAATAGATGGGGAGAACGGGAGGACCCACTGGCGCATCGCAGCTCCCGTAGAGAGGAGAGCCCAGCACCACCTGCACTCCCAACCATCACACACAGAGCACAAATGCTGGTCAGGTGGCAGGTGTATCTGGGGCATATGTAAGAAAAAAAAAAAAAAAAAAACAAGTGGGGCATGGGATCAGTGACCAAATTGCTGCATGAAAAAAAAAGGTTGAAATAAAAAGTAAATTAGACAATAATATGTCCACAACTAGGGAACGTATGTGTCTGTTCACGTATAACCGGGACACTGTCCTATACATAGTGATCCCCTATGAAATAGGGGCGAACCTCACACAGGGATGGTAGGGGAACACTACCAATCCCATATAACCAATTGCTTCCATCCCGGTAATATTTGAATATAAAAGGGGGGGAGATTTGGGACTTTAAATGAGGCACAATAATGTGCCTCCATCCCGATATATCGGTACACATAAAGAGGGAAGTTGGGACTTTAAATGAAGCGCTTGGGTAGTGGAGGGGAGATAGACCATAGTAGAAATGCATTAAGAAATGTTTATTGATTATAAGGAGTACCAAACAATAAAGGAGTAATCATTTCATATACAGTAAACAATTCATTAATATATGCATAGGTAATGTAACATAGCATAAATGTAGTAAAAATTGTATATACGTGTAGCAGCACAGGGTCCAATATAAATACAGCAGTAATAAGGCGTAGTATTGCTAGCGATAACAAGCCTGATACCAACACATGCACCCACATGATAAATATGCATTTCTTAAATAAGGAAAGAATTGATGTAATAGAGGAAAACGGATGGTAACAATGGTTCCATGTAGGATGTAGCTGGGGCATCATAAATGTAAAGCTCGACGCGTTTCGTGGGTATGTTCCCACTCATCAGGAGCTGATGCGATTGGGTTTCCTAAAGGATATATATATAAGAGTATAGTGAACCATAGAGTTCATATAAGGTAAAAATCAATATTCGATATCTATAGCTGTTTATACCAAACGGACTCACCGACTCAAGCAAAGTGCAGTGCAGTGTGCTGTGGTGGGAGCAAGGTGGGAGCAAGGTGGGCCAGCATTTGTGCTCTGTGTGTGATGGTTGGGCGTGCAGGTGGTGCTGGGCTCTCCTCTCTACGGGAGCTGCGATGCGCCAGTGGGTCCTCCCGTTCTCCCCATCTATTGCATGATCGGGGGATCGGGTGGACGCCCCCTTGCGCATCGGCGCCACGCCCCCTGCGTCGTGCGCGTGACGTCAGTCTTTGACGTCACTGCTCCGACGTTCAGCGTGTTTCCATCTCGGTGCCCTTAGGGAGGAGCCTTTCCACACCGACGGCTGAGTGTAACTCGGTTCAGGTGCGGCGACTCCTCCTCTGCGTCACCCACGTGGCGTTGGCGGCATATTTATACTCCCCACTTGGAACTGGCTGTTCACTCGGCCAGTCTCTTTCTGGGGTCTATGCAGACCAGCCCTACGTTGCAGGTTTGGTTGCTGGTGCCTTTGATGCTGCATCTGGGTAGGTTCTATGTCCCCTTTTCCTCTCTTTCCCCTCCTGCCTTGTTTTTTGGTTCTCTCTTGGTATATGTGTTTATTTCCATGGTGGTCTTATCTTATTCTCACTTATCTGTCACTATTCTTTTCTAATTTCTCCCACACTCTTTGCTCTCACGCCTTCACTTCCTTTGGTCACTTCTACCCCCACTCTTATGCCTTCACTTATAAACATAGATCTCCATATACAAACACTCTCTATTCACATCATCACCGCTTTTGGAACTCCCTGGGTACATTAACTATTTTTATTACTTACTTTTTTTTTTTTTTTTTCTTTTTTTTTCTTCTTTTTTTTCTTTTTTGGCCACTTCAGTTACCTTGATTCAGAGACATCTTTCAGATTGATGGTCATATTTGTCTCTTGTCGAGTGACATCATTGTGGCCCTTCAGTCTTTTCTCTTAATTTATATTTTCAGTGTGTAAAATTTACAATTGTACAAAAATATGTCATAGTGAAAACGGGAAGACTTCTTCCCTAGGCCTTTTCCAAATTACCCAAACTAGTGAACCCCCCCCCGCCCCCCATCCCCCCATCCCCCCATTGACCTACGCTCATTGTTCCGATGCACACCTTGTGTCTAGCTATTATTCCTTCTCCCCTTTCTCCCTCAGCTTCGGGTCTCTGGCTATGGTGCACCATCTCTACCCCAGTAAGAGGGTGATTGCCCTCAGTACTAAGGTAGCACTGGAAAGGAGGATGGCATTGCTTGGATCCATGGGTTCCATAGTTTCGTGAACGTTTTGTAACTGCCTAGCCTTATGTAAAATGTCCTTTCACTCCGTATTATGGAGTTAACCGTCCCGGCCCAGGCTTCCGGGTTTGGAGGTGTGCTTGATTGCCATGCTTGTGCAATTAATTTTCTAGCTTGAAACAAGCATCTTACTATCGCTATGGCTGTATTTCTATCCCTCAGAGCACTACTGGCATACCCCAGCACACAGATTTTGGGGTCGAGCACTAAGTTCACCCTAAACGTAGCGTTTATTTTCTTTATAATCTCAGTCCAGTACCTTGCTAGTTTTGGGCACCTCCAAACCATATGAATTAGGTCACCTGTTCCTCTGCATCTAGGGCACTCGTCGTTAGTTCTACGGCCAAACATAAACAGCCTTTTTGGTGTATAGTAAGATCTGTGTAGCAGCATCAAGTGGGAGACTTTTTGTGAAGGAGAGACCGATACCTCTGGTCCAAACTCGAGAATCCTCTCCCATTGCTCGTCCGTTATCTCCCCCACGTCGGCTGCCCATTTACCCCTTCCTCCTAATAGGCCTGCCTTCGTGTTTCCTCTCTTTATTAGTTGGGAGTATATCTCTGAGATTAAGCCTTTAGTAGTCTCTGATTTAATTATTGTTTGTAGGAGTGGGGTCCTACACCATACTGGGGGTTGCCTACTGAATTGTTTGCTAAGAGCGTGCCTGATCTGCAGGTAACTATAGAATGCCTGGTTTGGCATCCCATACTCGCGTCTTAGGTCCTCAAAGGATTTCAAAGTATCCCCTTTGTATAATTGTATCAACCGGTTTATCCCACAACTTTCCCACGATCTATTCCTATCTACAGTTGATAATTCATGCAAACACTTATTATTCCATAGTGGCGCATGTTCTGTTATTCCTTTATACCCCATTGTTTTCTTAGCTGCCTGCCAGACCCTGGTGATCATTTTAAGTGTCGGAATTTCTCCTTGTAGCGAGTCTGCCTCCAGTGCTCCCACTAGTGAACTGTGTGGATTCCCCTGTAGAATGATTTTAACATTATTATTTCCCCCTCTCTCAGTGGCACAACCTCCCAGTTGTTGTAGCTGGGCTGCCAGATAGTACATAAATGGCTGTGGGACCCCCAGTCCCCCCTCCGTGTCGGGTCGCTGCAGTTTTTGTAGGCCGATCCTGGCCTGCCCTTTTTTCCATATTAATTCCCTAAAAAGGGACTGGATCTTTTGGAACCACTTCCCACTAATCCAAACTGGGGAATTATGTAGTAGGTATAACAGTTGCGGCATCCAGACCATTTTTATCAGATTGGCTCGGCCCGCCACAGACAAAGGGAGTCTGCTCCAAATGTCACGTTTCCTCTTAAATTTTAATAAGAGGGGGATCAAGTTGTCCTTGATAAACGTACCGGGGTCCTTAGACAGCACCACGCCAAGGTATTTCATTTTCTCTGTAATCTTCAAGTGAGGCAGGCACGTTGGGGTAGTAATAGCCACTGAGTCTACCGGTAGAAGCGACGACTTCTCCCAGTTGATAACTAATCCCGAAAACTTTCCAAAGTCCTCTACTAAATGCATCACTTTCTCCAACGAGGAAGTCGTGTCCCCCAGGAAAAATATGACATCATCTGCAAAAAGTGCTATTCTCTCTTCTCTCCCTTTTCTTTGGAATCCCTGTATTTCCGTGGATGATCTCACTGCTCCTGCTAATGGTTCCATAGCCAGCACAAACAACAAAGGAGATAAGGGACATCCCTGTCTTGTCCCTCTTTCGAGGGGGAAGCTTTCCGAGTATTCACCGTTTATCTTGAGCCTTGCCCTTGGCTGATTGTACAGAATTTTTAGCCAGCTGATAAATGTAGGACCAAATCCAAACCTCTCTAGCACCCTCCATAGGTATTCCCACTCTAGGCTATCGAAAGCCTTGGCAGCATCCAGAGACAATATGGCTCTGGATCCCACATTCTCTGTTGGTACCTGTAGGTTCAGGTAAGCTCTTCTGATGTTTGTACTGGTGGACCGGCCGGGGATAAATCCCGATTGGTCTGAGTGCACCAGTTTGTCTATACATTTATTTAGCCTGGATGCCAGCACTCTTGCGATGATCTTAACATCTGTGCACAGCAGTGATATCGGTCTGTATGATGAAACTTCCGATTGATCTTTCCCCTCCTTTGGGATCACTACTATATCAGCCTCTGACATTGATAAGGGCAACCTACCATCCCTGGTCGTCTGCTCTAGCACTTTTAGGAGCTCCGGGAGCAAGATCTCCCCATACTTCCTATAAATCTCCAGTGGTAGGCCATCCGGGCCCGGAGATTTCTGGCCTGACAGTTCTGCGACTGCCTTTTGTAGCTCCTCCAGAATCAGAGGGGAATCCATCTCGCTTCTATCCCTTTCCGAAAGCATGGGCAGATCTACTCCCTCCAGAAACCTATCCATCTCGTGCTGGTTCGAGCCCTGACGGGACCTATACAGGTCTCTATAAAATATGGAAAAAATTTCCAATACCTCAACTGGGTCCGATGTGATATTTCCAGCTGGTGTTTTAATTGAGGAGACGGTTGGTGAGAGTAAATTGGTCCTAGTTAAAAGGGCAAGCGTCCGACCTACCTTCTCTCCTTCCCCAAAATAATTTTGTCTCTGGAAGAGTCTCTTGTTCTCTATTCTTCTGTTGATTACCTCTTTATACTCTTGTTGTTTGTTAAGCCAAATCTCCTGTTTTTCTGGGGTTGGGTCTGATACGAATTGTGCTTCTGCTTCCATAGCTTCCCTACTGGCCCTCACCTCCCAGTCCCTTGATGTTTTTTTTGCCATTACGACCTGCTGGTGTAGTAGTCCTCTAAGATATGCTTTTAGGGTGTCCCACACCACTCCTACTGGTGCTGTACCTGAGTTAAATGTTACAAACTCTTTTAGCTTGGGGAGTATTTCTGTTGGATTACTGATCAGGTCCAGCCATAGTGGATTTATTGTCCACCTCTTCTGACTGGTTCCGGTATTTAATTTTAGAGTCAGAGTCAGAGGTGAATGATCCGATATTCCCCTCGGTCTATATTCTATATTTCCTATTAATCGCAGGGCTTCGTTGTTACCTACTGCCATGTCTATGCGCGAGAGGGTGGAGTGTGACCCTGAGTGGCAGGAGTACTGCCGGATGTTTGGATTATAAGATCTCCACAGATCGTGCCATCCGATTTCTGCGAGCAATTGGGCTAGTCGCCCCTCTGAAACTCTTTCCGTGCGGGACACAGGGGGTAATCGATCCATACTGCTATCTAAAACTGCGTTAAAATCACCCACCGCTATTATAGGGATACCCTCCATGCCGTCCACAAACTCCAGCAGATCCAGCATGATCTCTGTTTTAAACGGAGGAGGAATATAAACATTTGCTATTACCAGAGGTCTATTTTCCACAACACAGCTCAGAAAAACATACCTTCCCAACATGTCTAGCCTAGCTTCCCTGCAGGAAAATGAAATACCTCTCCTCACCAAGATACTCACCCCTCTTGAATAAGAGGTGTGAACCGAGTGGTACTGTTCTTGGAATTTATTATTCCGAACGTACTGTTTAGTCTCATTAGTGAGGTGAGTTTCCTGCAGGCAAACCAGTCCGACATCATAATTTTCCATCACCAAAAATACAGCTGCCCTCTTAGCCGGGTCGCTCATACCCCTAATATTCCACGAACCTATTTTCAAGGTTTTAAATGACATTTACAAAAACAAAAGAAAAAAGAGAAAAAAAAAAAAAAAAAAAGAAAACAAGAAATAAACTAACCCTTCAAAAAGGTAAGAGCAGTTCATTTGTGCAGTTGTGTCTACTAGACTTGCCATAGTCTCTATGGTTAAATTAAAAATAAAGAAAAAGAAAAATAGGGTGAGGGGGCGAGGGTCCCCGCGTCCAGGCACCACTCCGCCCCCTCCTCCAGTGCTGTTTAATTGTAAATGTGTACAACATGTGCAGGTGTGCTTTATTTTTGTAGACCTTCTCCCCCTAGATACGTGTGCCTTTCGTTCCCCAAAATATCTAACCCCATGATTTATTATGGGCCCCCCTCCCCTCCCTCTACTTAGCCTACCCCCCTCCCCCCCCCCAACTTCAACCTGACCCATTCCCCCTTTCCCCACCCCCCTTCGTGCCCCCCCCTCCTGCCTAGCTAGGCCAGCCCTTAGGGTCGTGCATGTGACCTTTTTGCTCCCTTCCAACCATTCAAAAGAAGAAAAAAAAAACTCCTCACTCATGTACTGACCAAGTGCATCGTGACACACTTCCAAACTCCTCCCCCCCTCCCCCCCTCCCCCAACCAAATTCCAAAACATCAAATCGATACTTATAGTGAATAAACCTAGAAAAACCACATCCTTCATCCGTGCTTCCATCCATCACGCCCCCCCCTGCCCCCCCCCCGTGCCATCCGCTATATAATAATAAAAAAAAAAAAAAAAAATAAAATAAAATTAAAAAAAAAAAAAAAAAAAGAAGAAAGAAAAAGGAAAAAACAAAGCAAAACATGGTAGCCCAGCCGGCCCCACAGAACCCCTAACTCTATAAAGTCGTTTTGTTATCTTCAAGCCATTTTATTGCCCCTGTCGTTGTGTCAAAGAAATGGGTAGCCCCTAGGGCAGTGATGCGCAGGCGTGCCGGGTACAATAGGGCATATTCTACTTTGTAGTCCCGCAGTCTGCGCTTAATGTCCCTGAATTCAGCCCTTCGTTTCTGCAGGTCTGGGGAGTAGTCGGGGAAGAAAAAAATTTTTGCCCCGTTGTGTAAAACATCCCCTTTCTCTCTAGCCCTGCGCATCAGTGTAACCTTATCCCTATAGTTAAGGAATTTCATAATTATTGGTCTGGGGTATCCTCCTGGTGGCGGGGGCCTGGTTGGCACTCTGTGGGCTCTTTCGATGGAAAAAAGGTGCGAGAAGGTTTCTGTTCCGAATGTTCCCTTAAGCCACTTCTCCATAAACTCTTCGGGGTAGGGACCCTCACACCGCTCTGGTAAACCGACCACCCGTACATTGTTCCTGCGGGACCTGTTTTCCATTTCCTCCATCTTAACCCTATGCAGGTCAACCTGCGTTTTCATTGCTTTGAGCTCCTGCTTCAGTGGAGCCAGATCATCCTCAACCTGGCTCATCCTCTCCTCCAGTATAGTTGTTCTAGCCACTGTCCTTTGTAATTCCTGGCTTACTGTAATTAACTCTTCCTTTAACCCCTTCAGCTGGTCGCACAATTCGCTTAGGGAGGCTTTACAGGAATTAACAGCACATAGGACATCTTTCAATGTTGGCTCCTCCACTACAGATATATTTTGCTCGGCGGCAATACTAGTTGCCGTGCCTGAAGGTTCGCCCGGGGAGCCTTTATTGCTCGCAGTTCTTGTTGCGTGTGTTACCGTTGGCCCTTTTCCTAAGCTCTTCCTGTCCCCAGAGCCCCCCACATGAGATTTCTCCTGCTGGTGGGAGGTATTTTTAGATGGTGATAGGGTCGAGGGGTGCGCAAACTTTTCCAACTTGGCCGCTGCTGCTGCTGCTGCCTGGCTCCCCTTTTCTTTTGATGTGCGAGTGGTTTGAGAACTGACGTTCTCGTGCTGCTGCGGCTCTTCACCTTTTTTTCTAGTCATGGTTTGTTATATGGCCTGAAGGAGAGCGATTGTGGGGTTTTAACGGCTCTTCAAGTTAGCCTTTCCCTTCCCCCTTTCTCTTTCTCTTTCCCTCCTTTCCCCCTCCTTTCTTCCTCCCAGGTCAGAATAATAGCACAGTCACAGTTATATTTTCCTAGTGTTTGGTTACATGCAGGACTAGTACCCAGCCTGGTATAATGGGCAATTCTGTTTTATCAGTCTGTGGTTTTCTTCAATTGTGTGTATCAGTTTTGGCCAGCAGGGTGCTCCTCTCCCCCACGAGGACAAGCCGCTCTTTGATTGCAAGGTGAGTTGCTGAGCCTCAGCCCACAGCTTCAGGCAGCAATCCAGCCCCCAATAAGAAAGAGAGAGGAGAAACAGAGACAGCCTCCTATACTATATTCGGTACCTCGATACTGCCAAGCTACCTGGGCAGTGCAGGGACGCTCCACACTGGTCGCCTGTTCCCCTGTCAATGGACACCGCCGGAGCCGCTAGCGTTGAAGCCGTCGCCCTGGCAACCCTCCCAGACACGGCCGGCGTCTCGCGCTCTCCTCGCCGCTCCAAGGTGGGGGTCGTTGGTGCCGCTATCCAGGTAATGGCGGTGACGCTCCAGCGGCCCCTACGGGCACGAGATGGTTTAAGGGGAGCCAGGCAGCCAGGCAGCCAAGCGAGCTCCAAGCCCTGCAGAGAGAAGGAGGAGCGCTTCCGGCTGGGCTTAATCCGTCAAGCTGGTGCGGATGAACACGGAGGCATCAGGCCAGAGGGAGACCGCTGACACCGCCTCTCACTCTGGCATCCGACACTGATTTTTATTACTTACTTAATATCATTATTAATTAGATATACACCTAATGAAACATATTGTTTTGTTCCCAGAATTGCCTGTTTTTACGACAATACATTTTCACTTGTGGACACTCTCTATTCCATTCTATCTCCTTCTTCCTGCCCGATGTCGCATCTACATTTATGCCGCCTCAGCTCCCGTGGAGAGGCTATGGCCCTGGCCCACCCTGCTCCCACCACAGCACACTGCACTTTGCTTGAGTCGGTGAGTCCGTTTGGTATAAACAGCTATAGATATCGAATATTGATTTTTACCTTATATGAACTCTATGGTTCACTATACTCTTATATATATATCCTTTAGGAAACCCAATCGCATCAGCTCCTGATGAGTGGGAACATACCCACGAAACGCGTCGAGCTTTACATTTATGATGCCCCAGCTACATCCTACATGGAACCATTGTTACCATCCGTTTTCCTCTATTACATCAATTCTTTCCTTATTTAAGAAATGCATATTTATCATGTGGGTGAATGTGTTGGTATCAGGCTTGTTATCGCTAGCAATACTACGCCTTATTACTGCTGTATTTATATTGGACCCTGTGCTGCTACACGTATATACAATTTTTACTACATTTATGCTATGTTACATTACCTATGCATATATTAATGAATTGTTTACTGTATATGAAATGATTACTCCTTTATTGTTTGGTACTCCTTATAATCAATAAACATTTCTTAATGCATTTCTACTATGGTCTATCTCCCCTCCACTACCCAAGCGCTTCATTTAAAGTCCCAACTTCCCTCTTTATGTGTACCGATATATCGGGATGGAGGCACATTATTGTGCCTCATTTAAAGTCCCAAATCTCCCCCCCTTTTATATTGTTTTATACCAGCGAGACGGAGGGCTGCAATCCAGAGCTCCACCCGAATCAGCTGCCTGAGCTCCAGGTATTCATCCTCAGACACAGTCCTGGTGTACGTTGAAAGGATGATCCGCAGCAGCCCCGGGAATTCTGATGCCAGGTCCATATCTCCGCTGGGGTGACTGAAGTCTGCTATGCTGATCTTGGATCCAGTTGGAGGTTTGGATGTCCCAGACTTCAGACTTCAGGAAGCTATCCCACTGCTGCCACCAATGTCACGGAACGCCCCACACTCCGCTTGAGTGCTTCCGTCATATACCGCTTCCTAAGTTCTGGAACACGAGTCCAATGGATCTGGCTATAGGAACCCCAAGAACTAGACAACACCAGTCTTGGAGTACATCAGAACTACCTTTATTTTGAGATCTCACAGACCTTTATACAGCAGGGATGACTCAAAGCTAACCTAATTAACATGACCTAATTTACTACAAAATGTACCCAGACCAGATGACAGTCTTGTGGGCACCGAGCTTCACACATTAATACAATTAACAATACAAACAACAATCTCCCCCCTCCTCAGCCTAGACCATTCGTCTATTAGCCAGTGCTGGTGGCTAATGTGATCAGCTCTCTCAATTAACATAAACACATGTTGATAACACCAGCATCTCCTCACAGGATGTGTCCCAGCAGAATGAATCAGTCTTATCAGCAGGGGGCTGCTGGAGGAATCCCCCCTCCCTCTTCAGGGACACAAATATACAGTAAGGAGTCCCAATACAATATATACATGACTGAGTCCGATTAATACAGTTCAGACTAGATTTCTCATTCACCTCACAAAGAGTATTGTTCCATTGAAAATCCAGGGCCCATAATCAAAAGGCAACAGGCTTGCATACAGTCCTCTCCAACAGCCTCTGTTCTGGCTCTGTTTGTGACAGGTACATTTGTGATTTTCCTAATAATATGAAATATTTTGTTCCATAAATCCCTAATTTTGGGGCATTCCCACCATATATGGATCATGGATCCAATATGTCCACAGTTACGGAAGCATAAGGGGGATGCATTCGGGTAGATTTTAGCTAACCGCATGGGAACCATATACCATCTCATTAATATTTTCACGTTAGCTTCAATTAGCGCCATGTTGAGAATGCCTTTCGAAGCAGCGACAGAAGCTCTGTGCCACTCATTAAGGGTCCATTCTTGTTGTAGATCAGTCTCCCATTCTCGCATGAAAAGTGTTTTAGATACAGCCCTAGTAAGTGCACGGTAAATCACCGTTATCCCCCCCTTTGCTCCATGGCCTGACCACACCAAAGTTCGTATTCTGTGATGGATAGAGGTTTGTGAACGGAGATCCTTAGAGATCTGATAAAATGGGATATTTGTTGGAGTCTAAACCTTTCCATCCCTGGCATGTCAAGTTTACTGGTACAGTGGGCAGAAGTAAGAGGGCCTGACGGGTTTACAAAGTGGCCGATCCTGTAAAGCCCCTTATCTAGCCACCATTGGAAAGCTTTAATGTCCTGTCCTGGTGGAAAGAGGGGATTTCTGAAAATGTGGGATAGAGGGCGCCAGTGGGAGATCAATTGTGAATTGTTTTTAAGGGAATCCCAAAGTTTCAAGGAATGAGAGAGTGTGGGAGCTAGGATGGCCGGTCTGGACTTGGTCTAACACCAAAGTATATAGTCTAGAGTGTGATGTGGGATAGCCTGTCGTTCCATATGCACCCAATCAGGGTGAGCGAGTTTGGAGTATATAGTGGATAGTTAGGAAAGTTGAGCTGCTTGTTAGCACCAGAGTATGTTTGGCACTCCCACCCCACCCTGGTCTCTACTGCGGAAGAGAGTCCCCTTGGCAATTCTGTGCCCTTTGGTGCCCCATATAAATTTTATGATTTTTGATTGGAAATTCCGGATACGGTCCTTAGGGATGGGTATAGATAAAGATCTAAAGAGATACAGGATGCGAGGTAGCAGGTCATTTTCAGCAAGTTCACCCTGCCAAGCCAGGAAAGGCCCATTTTGTCCCATGTTGAGAGATCTTCCTCCATTTTGCGAAAGATTGCAGGTAAGTTGGCTGAGTAGAGATTATCTATAGTCGCAGTCAAATTAATTCCCAAATAGGGGAGCGCTGTCTCTGTCCACCCAAACCCAAAGTGGTTTTTAAGCTGAGAGACCAACTGAGTCGGTAGATTAATATTGAGAGCTAAAGACTTTGAAAAATTGACTACAAGTCCCGAGACTTTGCCAAAATCATCCAGCACCCTGCATATTAGGAAGGGAGGTGATTGGTGAAGAGCAGGATGTTGTCGGCGAACAAAGCGCATTTATGAGATTGTGGTCCACATTGAACTCCTTGTATGTCAGGGTTGTCTCTGATAGAAATGGCCAGGGTCTCGATGATCATGGCAAAGATCAATGGGGATAAGGGGCACCCCTGTCTTGTACCACGGAGGATTGGGAAGGAATTCGAGTGGTATCCCTGCATCTTAATTTTCGCTTCCGGAGTAGAATACAGAGCACCTATTATGTTCATAAAAAATTCACCAAATCCCCATTTTTGCAGGATAGGGACCAGAAAAGACCAGAACGCCTTTATAAGATCCAGCGAGAGCAGAAAACCCTTTTGTTGGGGACCTCCATCCCATCCTGATCCTAAGAGGGAGATGACGTCAATAGCCCTCCTGATCTGATCCGGTCCCTGTCGCCCTTGAATAAAACCAACTTGATCCTTATGAATGTAAAGGCCAATAAAGTTGGAAATCCTGTCAGCTACAATTTTTGTTAGAATTTTGAGATCATTGTTGATCAGGGATATGGGTCTATAATTGGAGGTGCAACTGGGTTCCTTTCCTGGCTTAGGGATCACTGTAATGAATGCTGAGTTTGAGGCCTGATCAAGGGGTGCTCCAGATCGGAGATGATTAAAAAAGCGAGCTAAGTATGGGGAGAGTATAGGGGAGAAATGTTTATAATACAGAACAGAGAAGCCGTCAGGGCCTGGAGCCGAGTTGTTTTTAAGGTTTTTAATGACCTGTGCTACTTCTTCCATAGAGATCGGAACCTCTAACTCGTCCCTGTGCTGTTCCCTGATTTTCGGGATCTTCACCAATTCCAAGAAGGAGTCTATGATGCCAGGAGATGATTCCTTCCGCATTTTGCTATATAGAGTGCGATAGTAGTCATGAAAGGCTTCCATGATTTTTTTGGGGTTCTGTGTGAGAGACCCGTCACTTAATTTTATTTTAGGAAGTGCATGGGTTCTAATTTTAGGGGTTAATCGTCTCGCTAATAAAGAACCAAGGCTATCTTTTTGGTGGTAAAACCGTGCCCCCTCCCATCTGACCCTTTTTTCCGCCATCGCGGTGAGGGCTAGATTCAGGGCTGTGCGTGATGATTCCAGCCGTTTTGCGGAACTAGAGGAAGGTTTGGATTTGTGTAGTTTGCTTAGGGGAGAAAACTCCCTCTCTAACCTTTCAATATCCTTCTTGCGAGCCTTACGTAGTCTAGAATAAATTTGGATTAGGCTACCCCTAATTGCAGCCTTATGAGCTGCCCACAGAGTGGAAGGGGAGATGTTGTCAGTGTCATTCAGAAGGAAGTATTCCTGAATGTGTTTTTAAATTTTGCTAACGTGCGTGGGGTTGCTAAGAGTGGAGGCGTTAAGTCTCCAATGGAATCCCGGACGTTGAATTTGGCCGCCGTTTAATGTCAGTAGGAGAAGAGAGTGGTCTGACCAGGCAGAATCTCTAATGTCTGACCTATGCACCAGCGGAACATATTGCTGGGGGATAAAAAAATGGTCAGTTCTAGAAAAGGATTGATGTGGGTTGGAATAGTGCGTATAGTCCCGTGTCCTTGGATTCATTTCCCTCCAAATATCCACCAATCCGTGATGGAATATCTGTCTGGCCACATTAAGACTGTGCCTGGTAGGACGAAGCCGGTTTTTGCCTGGGGGACGGGTTTTATCGATTCCAGCATCGAATGCCAGGTTGGAGTCTCCTCCAAAAATAACTAGGCCTTCAGTAAGTGGTGCTAGCATGTGGAAGAGGGATCTAAAGAACTTAGCTTGCCCCTTGTTTGGCGCGTAATATGAAATGAGGGAGTAGAGTTGTTCGTCTATGAGGACCTTCACCATCAAAAATCTACCCTCCGGGTCCTTGAATTCAGAAACCAGGGAGAACTGAGTTTTGCGGCCAAAGAACAGGCCTACACCTTTGGTCTTATTGTCAGAGTTTGCTAAATAAAATCTGGGGAATTTGGCATGAATGAATGAGGGGGGTATAAGATTTAGGAAAATGTGTTTCCTGCAGGAACAGTATGTCAATTTTTTGGGTATGATAATGTTGGAAGATTTTCCTGCGTTTCACAGGGGAGTTAAGCCCCTGAACATTGTGGGTGGCCATGTGTAGAGCCAGTCTATGTGTGGTGGGGGCAGCCATGGAGCAGTATAGAGGGGAAAGTGGGCGATCCCCGACCACCTACCTGTGTATCCGGGGTTAGTTCCAGTGCTCGAGCTGCTAAGAGACTGATCGTGTTGTCCAGCCGGTTCCTGCAAAGGAGCAAGACCACATCCGCCACTGAAAGAAAAATTAGAAAGGTGAGAGAGAGGAAAGAGAGAAAGAGGACAGAGAAGAGAGAAGGTAGGAATACGCTCCGGGGGAGAGGGGAAAACGTTCCCGCCTCACCCGGAAATACAATCATGGCGTCCCCCCTCTGGTGGGGGGTTTTCCGACCATAAGCAGAAAAACCGAAACGGTTAACGGCTCTGAGTACGGGAGGAGGTGCATCGGACCCGCTCAGTCCTCCGCGCCCCTAAATTCTAAATAGAAAAGAGCAAGATAAATTTAAAAGCATAAACAGTCAGGGTGTCTGCCCTGAATAACTGTAAACCGATAGGTCAGAAACCCGGGGTAACTCAGGGTGAGGGAATGGGATGTGGGGTAAGCAAGAGTATAGGCAACAACAGCTTGGAATCAGGATCCGTGAATCTGGTCGTGAACCAGCCCTGGGAGCTCGGATGGGGGAATCGGACATAACATAGGGAGAAGGGGGGAGGGGGACGGAAGCCCAATGGTTAGTCACTGATCTGCACCAATGGCGGTGGGAGGGGGCTTAGAAAGTTCCCTCTAGGTGCTTGGTGCTAGTGCCCCTGGTCCAAAAAAAAAAAAAAAGGGGGAAAGTCAGTCTGAAGAAATTTTCCTCTGGCATAGGTGAAGTATTCTTCGTTTGACAGACTTGATATGACCGGTCGATCGAATTTGGGTGACGTGTAGGGAGCCCCGGGATCCGTAGGCGGTGCTGTGGCCAGGGAAAGAAGAGTCTCCACAAAGCTTGCGTAAGTGCAGGTGTAAAAGAACATGATGGTGAGAACCGAATGGGGGGGCCCAAGTTTCCGGGGGAGCAATAGGGTTTTGAAGTAGCCTAGCGAAGAAATCCAGTTAGTTATTGATGCCTGGGAGTTTAGGTGTGACCAGACCCAGGAAGATGCGTGTATAGACAAAGGGGAGGGAACTCCTCTAAATCAAGGGGGTAGTCCTTCCTTGGCTTCCTTGGTTCTGGGCTTCATCCAAAGAGAGGTGAGAGGGCTAGATGGGGGCGGACGTTTGGTCAAGTTGGACACGGAAGTCTGCATTGGAGAGGGTGGATCTTTGGGAAGTAATCCTAGTTTCTCCTTCCTGGAATGTGGAGAATCGGAAGGATTTGCCATTGAAATCAAACTTTAGGCTGAAGGGGAAGGGCTACCAATATTTGACATTCTTCTGCGTCAGAACCGTCAAAAGGGGTTTAAGTGCCCGCCTCTTCTGCATGGTGAAGGGGTAGATGTCCGCATAAATTTGGATAGCGTGCCCCATCAGTTGGATGTGTGGGGTATGTGGGGTAGTGCGGGCTCTTCTCATCACCTCCTCCTTGACATTGTAGTAGTGCGTTTTGACTACAATGTCGCGTGGGAGGCCGTCCTGGCGTGGAGGTCCCAGGGCCCTGTGCGCTTGGTCAAGCTCCAATTTGTGAGTACAGATGTCGGGGATGAGGTTTTTGATAAGTGTGTGCACCGCTTCAGGAACGTCTGTGACAGACTCAGGCAGTCCCCTAATTCTAAAATTAAGTCTCCTGGACCTGTTTTCAAGGCCATCAATCTTTGCCATGGCCCCCTCCAGTTGGTCTTGCAGTTCTTGAAAGCGATCAGTATTTTGGTTCACCTGGTCAATCGTAGCATCCACTTTATTTTCAATGCTGTCAATGCGAGTGCCTAGGAGTTGGAGGTCTGCTTATCTGAGGTAATTCTGGCTGCGGTCTGTGTTAATCCCCTATCTAGCATCTCTGCAAATTTAGAGAACATAAAATCAATGTCCTGGGGCTGTGAGGTGATTTGATCAGACCTCTGACAGAAGACATTAGGCCTGCTAGTGTGTGCTCCTGAGGACAGAAGCCCCTGCATGTCATCCAGAGTTTGGTCCAGCAGTAAGACTGTGGTGGCTGGGGATAATGGTCCTCCACACATAGTGGGTGAGGGGGCCTCTCCACATACCTCCTCATGCAAAGTGTTCCTCCATGATGTTGAGCAGGGGAGTCCTGTGAGAGCCTCTTGAGGCCATCTTAGATTTTCGGCCGTTTCTGGGGAGGCCTCCGGGAGCGCTATTAGGGCTTGATCTGCCTCTCAAATTATCCCCCACAGTGTGCCTTGTCGACCACACCGGACCCGATGTAGCTGTGTGCAGGCTAATACGCTTGGTGCGGGGGGTGCGGAATGTCCGGAGCGGGACGGAGCTTCGTGTTCAGGCGGCCATCACACAGAGCGCCGCGCATGCGCCTCGCATTGCACAATTTTGTTCGTGCTCGAGATGGGTATTACTATTTGAGGACTCTTTGATGCATGACCTCGAAGATGCAACATGGATCAGAACCCGTGGCAACTACGGTGGGGAAAATGTGCGCCAGGATTTCACAGAGTATTTTATGTCAACAAATGGGCAGCTAACGTGGCAGCTCGATGCAATAGGTTAAAATGCTGTACCCTGCTTCACATATTTGCATGGTGTCAATTTTCATCGGTAAAAATAAAAAATTTAATTTGATACTGTTCACGTGTCATTATTTTACAGGGTGTGTTGTGTACATATCGATCTTCCCATACCATATCCTCACTACAGATAACCTTAACCCTAATCTTAACCCCAACACTTTCCGTAACCCTAACCGTAAAATGAAGCCTAACCCTGACATCTCCAATAAGTGCATCAATAGACAAATACACATCGATAAGCAATATACTTACAATTTTGTTTATAGGTTCCAGGAGGTAAGCTGTACCGGTCATGGTACATGAGATGGATGATTTGCACCATAGTAAGCATTAGTAAGCAATAGAAGCAATGCAGACAGATATCACACCATAGTTGTCTTAAAAAAACTTTTTTTAATTTTTTAAATCTTCATGTAATTACATACTTTTTGAAATATTTTTGGGAAACAATCAAACTTCAAACTTTGTAAAGAACCACATAACGAGGAGATAATACTCTGTCTCCTTCTTCCCTTTCTCTCACCCTGCTTTCTCCCCCTCACTCGATCTCTTCCTTCAAGTCAAACTTAGTATGACCTTCTAACTTTCTCAGACCCTCTAACTTCCTCGGACCCTCTCACTTCCTCAGACCCTCTCACTTTCTCTGACCCTCTCACTTTCTCTGACCCTCTCACTTTCTCTGACCCTCTAACTTCCTCAGATCCTCTAACTTTCTCAGACCCTCTAACTTCCTCAGACCCTCTAACTTTCTCTGACCCTCTCACTTTCTCTGAACCTCCTACTTCCTCTGACCCTCCTACTTCCTCTGACCCTCCTACTTCCTATCTGTTTCTATACCCTTTATGGACATACTGAACATTTTCACTTTTCTTGTCCAAAAAGAAGCACCTAAACCTCCACCTCACTCTCGTACTCTCTCTCTTCCTCCTCCTTTTGTACATGTATCCCACTGCATAATCCACACGGACCTGAAAAGTTGGTATGGACCAAAAAAGTTTTACATTACGTAAACAAATGCAATATGGTTAACAACATGAAAGAGGCTGTGCCGATAAACAGGTAGGCATCTATAAACTCAAAAAAGTAGCAACACTCTGTTGCTCAGGCGTTGCTAGCCTCAAAGGTACAGTCGGGGATATCACTCTATCCGGTGCTTCACTCGGGGGCCCATATTGCAAAATCGCATCACAGCCCTTCACAGTTTGGTCAGAGGTGGGATAAATGCCCTGAAATTGGTGGTCAGAGGTGGGATGCATGCCCTTACATTGGTGGTGCATCTCCCCTCTCACCCTAATCTTTTTTCAATATATTTTCTAAGTTAACCCGTCAAGATATGAACAAATATCTGAATAAACTGTTCAAATTCACTAATAACGTAAACAAATCCAATATGGATTAATAACATGAAAGTGGCAGTGCTGTTTAGACATCTATAAATTTGTGAAATGTTGTAACACTCTGTTTCTCAGGCGTTTCTTGCCTCAAAGGTACAGGCAAGGATATCACTCTATCCGGTGGTTCACTCGGGGGCCCATATTGCATAATCGCACCACAGCCCTTTATATTTTGGTCAGAGGTGGGATACATGACCTTACATTGATGGTCAGTGAGATTGGTTGTCAGTGGGATAAATGCCCTTACATTGGTGGTCAGTGGGATAGCTCAGAAAAGCTGGCCCCCCTACAATCAGCACAAATAAAAACTCAAGTGTGTTTCTTTAGTGCTACGTTTGTGCTGTTTTGTGCCGTAAAAATTTACATTTGTGCTGCTTTTATTTTTAAGATATTAGCAATTGTTTTTTCCAGACTATGACATCACCTAGCCCCCCTACAACGCCCAAATGACACAAAACTGGTCTCGTTGGTTAGTGCTACGTTTGTGCTGTTTTGTGCTGCTAAAAATTTCGTTTTATCTTTTATCGTTTTTGCTTTATTAATGATTGATTAAAGGTCACCAAAGGTCACTCAGCCCCCCTACAACGCCCAAATAACACAAAACTGGTCTCGTTGGTTAGTGCTACATTTGTGCTGGTTTGTGCTGCTAAAATTTTTATTTGTGCTGTTATGGTTTTTAAGTTATAACAGTTTTTTTTTTTCAAACCCCACTCACTTTCCCCCCCTACAATCAGCACAAATAAAAACTCAAGTGTGTTTCTTTAGTGCTACATTTGTGCTGTTTACATTTTCGTTCTATCGTTTATCGTTTTTGCGTTATTAATAATTTATTAAAGGTCACCAAAGGTCACTGAGCCCCCCTACAACATCCAAAAGACACGAAATTGGGCTGGTTGGTTAGTGCCTCATTTGTGCTGTTTTGTGCTGCTAACATTTTTATTTGTGCTGTTACGGTTTTTTTAGTTATAATAGCTTGTTTATATTTGATAACACCCCACCCATTTTGCAGCCCATGTTATTAAATCTTAAAAACAAACATACTATTTGTTAGTGCTACCTTTGTGCTTTTTTATGTCATAAAAATAAAAATTTGTGCTGTTTTTATTTTTAAGATAATAGCAATTCGTTTTTTCCAGACGATGACATCACCACGCCCTCCTGCCACGTACCTGGTTAGTGAGCTCCTGGTTAGACAGCAGCCATGGGAGCACAGCGAGGTCTGAGTGCCTGTGATCAGTCCAGTAGACTGTGTGGTGGCAGCAGTCAGCAGGTGGATGTGGCAGCAGAACCGGCTGGTGGCAGATGAGCTGGCACTAGCTGTGTGAAGTTGGCACCCCATGTTTGTAAAACCTGAATAAAAATATACTATTCGTTTGTGCCGCATTTGTGCTGATTTGTGCCGCAAAAATGAGCGTTTTGTGCAGGTTCAGTTTCTGAGATATTAGATATTCCATTTAATGTAAGCCCCGCCCACTTTGCACCCCATGTTACTGGATTTTTAAAACAAGCACGCCATTAGTTTGTGCCGCATTTGTGCTGGTTTGTGCCACAAAAATAAACGTTTGTGCCGCTTTGGTTTCGGAGATATTGTGAGTTATAGTTGCTTAAAGCCCGCCCACTTTGCAACCCATGTTGTTGAATTTTAAAAACCAACACGCCATCCGTTTTTGCCGCATTTGTGCTGGTTTGTGCTGCAAAAATACATTTTTGTGCCGCTTTGGTTTCGGAAATATTGTGCGTTATAGTTGCTTAAACCCCGCCCACTTTGCAACCCATGTTGTTGAATTTTAAAAACAAACACGCCATTCGTTTGTGCTGCGTTTGTGCTGGTTTGTCCCTCAAAAATAAACTTTTGTGCTGCTTTGGTTTCAGAGATATTGTGCGTTATATGTTGCCAAACCACACTGACTTTACACCTCGTTAATAAATCTTACATACAGAACTTACAGAACCTATACTCAGCTTGGGTTTCCTTAATGTAATGCTCCTTCCACTGTAATGGGCACTGCACTTTATACTGAATCCTGGAAAAGGCATGACCATTGTAAAACAGATGTTCTATCCTTAGCCAATAACTGCCAGACCAATCCCATACTCCATCCCACCCGTACCATTTAAATCCCATTAATGGAGACCACACCATAAATGGAGTAAAAAATTGGCTGTAGGAGCCTCTTTATTAACAAATAAACTTAAATGAACATAAACCGTAAAAAACATTTATTAAACCAAAAACCCATCAGTCACTAATCGCGTTGGTCTTTGCAGGAACCCCAAACTATCGTATGTTCAAGAATGCACTGCGGTACCTTTTACTATACTAGGCCTCCAGCCGACATACTGGCTCGGAGATAACCCTCTAACCGCAGTGCACCCATTAACCAATTCCAGCTAAATCACGTTACCTGGAATACACCAGAGGGACCTATACCACCGATGGGCCCCGAATCCTTCCTTATCCGAGGTTTCTTCATTCGCCAGCAAAGACCAACCTCCGCCACAGCGCACAAGGGGAAGACCTTACCTTTGAGTGCCCCTCCACACCCTCAAAGCTCTCTGAATACCATCCTGCAACCCCAGGGCCCACAAATCAATTACCACCACATTGAGGTGTACCCCATCACCCCAAAGGTATCCCCAAGTATCCATTTCCAGTTCCAAATGCCAGATAACCAGGCCCCCATTCCTAACTACAAATCTGCCTACCTCGCTGTTGACCTTCCTGCGGGCCTTATTGAGCCGATCCACTGACCTAGCCAAATGCCAAGTCGTCTGAGCAATGATGTCGGACCACACGACAAGCATATCTGGGAAGGCCATGCGGTGCCACAGGAAATCAAACTTGACATCACAAATGGTGTCCAACATGGACCTCAGTCCTAAATCATTGCCGCTGACGCGTAGCACCAGAACGTTTGGCGGTCTATCCAGTAGTGCAAAGCGATGCACTTCCGGCACCATTCTGCTCCACAGCGTGCCCGGTACCCCCAACCGGCAGACACAAGCTTCCTTGCCTACCATTGGACCTAATGTCTGCTCGCCTGGCCCCCCAAAACACATAGGCATGGCCCAGTATCCAGACAAGGCCCATCACACCACCTGAAAAAGAAGAAACAACACTACAAATAACACCAAACAAGCACGCAAACACAGGCTTACCAACACAGAACACTCACAAAATGACCTACCCCCCCAATCAGACAACAGATGAGGATGAACATATAGCTGGAACCTTTTTGATTCTCCCCTACCAATACGCTTGGCCACTTCGTCATCCAATCCACACCTGGTGGCTTCCGTGGCTGCCCCAATTCGGAATGAGTGCAAGATGAATTCTTTCTCCTCCAAACCCAATGCCCTTAAACATTTACGGAAAATGGATATGAATTGAAATCTGGACAAGGGAGACCCATCTGCATGTAACAAAAAGGACCCAGCCAAATCCAGGCGCACTGTGAGAAACTCTGACAGCACCCACCGGACACAAGGGCAAAGCCGGCACAGCAAAAATCTGAACCCTTCTGCCCCTGCCAGCCTGATCCGTTTTGGACCATCGCAAAAGCAGGGATACCCTGTCCTCCCCACAGGTGACCTCCCGATCCAACATACCCCTATGGACCCTCTTGGAAGGGCTGACTAGTTCACTAATCCGAAAAGCTACAAAAAAAGCCAGAGAGAAGGCTGTTTTAAACAAAGAGACCTCGTAGGTTGAGGAACACAGGGAAACCGACTGGGCTAAAACATTTTGCAGAATATAAAAAGAAACAGGGTGCCTGGAATCCCTGCGCTTCTGAGACCTACGACACCCCTTTAGAGCCCGTCCAGACCCAAAAATCTTTTGTGAAATCACGACAGCCCTGCAATTTGAAGAAAAATGCTAATCCTGCCAATTTGTGTTCCACGACTGACACCAACACCCCCTCCTCAAGGTTCCGTAAGACAAAGTAAAGGACTAGCAACCTCACCTTCGGGCCCTCTTGCTCCACCACAGCCTGCTGCAACAAATACAACCACTGTTGCCATAATTTGGAGGGGTCATTAACCACTTAAAGTGGAGTTCCACCCTTCCACCCTTTTACAACTCTTCAGCATCCCTCACTAAACTGTGCACTGTAAATGAATTGGATATTTTTTAATTTTTTTTCTCAGCACCTACTGTATATCTGCTGTATTTATTTTTCACTTCCTCCTACCTGGCCGTGGCCCATCGCATCATTTCCTGTTTTCAATGCCTTCTGGGTAGGGGCGGCAACTTCCTCTGACACTGCCGTTGCTATGGAAATCTGACCTGAAACCTATTACACTGCTTGTGCTGCACTGAGCATGTGCGAGATCTGCAAGGATGAGATCCAGGAAGAAATACAGTCTGGATTCAGATGCCCACACTTAAGATGGCCACGGCCTGCTGTAAGTTTATAAAATAACAAACTACTGCTATAAACTAACAAAACAGACCTTAGTTTACAGACTAACTTTACTAGAATACATTAAGCTTGTGTATTATTGGGGTATTTTTATTTAAAAAGTATAATTTTGGCCGTAACACCACTTTAAAGACCAGCCTCGTTTTGGAATTTAGGTGTTTACATGTTTAAAACCGTTTTTTTTTTGCTAGAAAATTACTTAGAACCCCCAAACATTATATATTGTTTTTTTTCGAACACCCTAGGGAATAAAATGGCGGTCATTGCAATACTTTTTTTCACACCGTATTTGCGTAGTGGTCTTACAAGTGCACTTTTTTTGGAAAAAAAAATCACTTTTTTGAATAAAAAAATAAGACAACAGTAAGGTTAGCCCACTTTTTTTTTATATTGTGAAAGATAATGTTATGCCGAGTTAATTGATACCCAACATGTCACTCTTCAAAATTGCGCCCGCTCGTGGAATGGCGTCAAACTTTTACCCTCAAAAATCTCCATTGGCGACGTTTAAAAAAATTCTACAGGTTGCATGTTTTGTGTTACAGAGGAGGTCTAGGGCTAGAATTATTGCTCTTGCTCTAACGATCGCGGCGATACCTCACATGTGTGGTTTGACCACCGTTTTCATATGCGGGCGCTACTCACGTATGCGTTCGCTTCTGCGCGCAAGCTCGTCGGGACGGGGCGTTTTAAAAAAAATGTTTTTTCTTATTTAATTTATTTGATTTTATTGATTTTTACACTGTTTTTTTTTTTTTTTTTTTAAATATTTGGGTCACTTTTATTCCTATTACAAGGAATGTAAACATTCCCTGTAATAGAAAAAAGCATGACAGGTCCTCTTAAATATGAGATCTGGGGTCAAAAAGTCCTCAGTTCTCATATTAATGCAATAAAAAAAAAAAAAAATGTAATTTGAAAAAATGACATTGAAAAAATGTGCCTTTAAGACGTATGGGCGGAAGTTATGACGTCGCTTCCGCCCTGCAGTGTCATGGAGATGGGTGGGGGCCAGCTTCCCCTCACTCGTTTCCATGCACAGCAAGTGAGAGGACGCGATCGCCTCCGCCGATACCGACGGCTCCGGTAAGCGGCGGAGGGCACCGGATCGCGGCAGGAGGGGGGGCCCCCTCTCCCGCCACTGATAAAAGTGATCTTGCGGCGAATCCGCCACAGAAACCACTTTTATCTTGTAGCCGACCGCCGGCCAAAAACAGGGATACCGGGGTTATGGCAGCTAGTTGTTGCCATAACAACGATATCCGTCCTCAAAAAAGGGACGTAAATTGGCGTGCGGCGGTCGGCAAGTGGTTAAGGAGGCAATTGGTGAAGGAATGGGATATGGGATTCTTGATCTGGGGGTCTCATACATGCTTCAGTGGTCAGAAAAACTAGAAGGATAAGGGTTTGATGCAGGGTTTGAGGCAGAAGAAATGGGAGTAATTATTTGAGTACTAGTACTCTTGTGCGTTGGCACTGAAACATGGCATGGCATAGTGAAGGAATGTATGCAATGTTGCACTGCAATCCTCACGAAGAAGTAATGGTCTGGCAAGACCTCTTTGAGAAGAGGCACCAAACTTAGGGCAAACATAGTATGAGGGCATCGCTGGACATCGATTTGTTCAGTGATCCCCGACACTATGTGGAGTAATTTATTTGTCTCGTCTGGGTCTTCCACCTGTTCTGCTGCCCTGCTGCTTCGCTTCCTGCGTGAGGTAGATGTTTGCCTTTGCCTTCTGTTGGAAGGTGTAGAAATGTCAGTATCCTCATTATCTTGCTCCTGAGTAGATGACTCATGTACCTCGATTGCATCACCCTCTACCTCCATAGATGATGAATCCTCTATGTTTGTGCAAGCAAATGATACTCTCTCATCTACGTCAACAATAGCAGCATGCTCCTCTGCCTCTTCCTCCTCATACAAAAGTTGATGCATGAAATTCTAACTATGAAGATGATAGCGGTAGAAGCGAAAGTTAGGGGGAGGACAGGTAAATTAGAGAGGGATGGTAGAGAAAAGTATTCTTGTATGTAAACTTACTTCCTTAATTCTAGAACTGGCTTGAGAAAATCCAGGTATCTGGCAAAGGCATAGGGACGCTTTGGGGCGGCACCAAACCTACTTCGTGCTTCACGCTCCAGTCTCTGGTATCTTTGAGGCTTCGTCACCTAGTGCAAATGAGTTCTTCTGTAATCAAATAAAACATAAACAATTAATTGGTGGTGAGTGGGAACAATGCTCATTACATAGCTGGTCAGTGGGATTTGTGGTCAGTAGGATACATGCCCTTACCTTGTTCGTCAGTGGGATACATGCCCTTACATTGGTGGTCAGTGGGATACATGGCCTTACATTGGTGGTCAGAGGGATTGGTGGTCAGTGGGATGCATGCCCTTACATGGGTGGTCAGAGGGATGCATGCCCTTACATTGGTGGTCAGTGGGACACATGGCCTTACCTTGGTGGTCAGAGGGATTGGTGGTCAGTGGGATGCATGCCCTTACATGGGTGGTCAGCGGGATGCATGCCCTTACATTGGTGGTCAGTGGGATACATGGCCTTACATTGGTGGTCAGAGGGATTGGTGGTCAGTGGGATGCATGCCCTTACATGGGTGGTCAGAGGGATGCATGCCCTTACATGGGTGGTCAGAGGGATTGGTTGTCAGTGGGATGAATAAATATGTACTTACGTTTATGTTTGCGAACTTGTGGTGTGAAGGCTTCCCAGTCTGAATACAAAGTTTTACAAATTTCTTTCCAGCCTCTGATCTTCTGGGCATTATTTTTATATTCAGGTATACGGCTGTCCCATATATATGGCCTGTCACGGACAAGTCTGATGAGCTCCTCATTGTCGATGCTGTTCTGACGCCTGGGGGCCATCTTATCTGTTTGCATATGGACATGAGACAGGAAACAGGAAGTGAGGGGGCAGTACTGGGAGGAGGAGCTGGAGGTGACGAATTCGCACATATGTGAACCATTAATGCGATTCAAGAACGATTTACATTGATGTCTATGGAATCTAAATTCACAATGCAACGCAGTAAACTCACACAAGACCCTTTTTTTTATCGCATCGCATTTGTAGAGGTATCGCAATGCAAGTATGTGAACGACCGTCATTGAAAACAATGACTTTAGGGATGACATTTAAAGTGTTTTTGACGCATCGCATTCGTTATGAACTCGCATCAGTGTGAAACGGGCCTAAAGGAGAGAAGAGGGGCATGGGGGGAAGCAGAAGGGGAGGAGGTCGTTGCAAAAGGAGAAATTATACAATATTCGTTAAGTAGAAATACCTCTTGGTAGTTTAAGTTCCCTGGGTTAAATAAGTAAAGCCAGTCATAGATGGTTCAAATCTCAGCCGGTTCAGCAGAATGAGGGGGAGGCGGGGAAGAAGACAGTGATTATCACTAGCGGCTATAGCAGCCGCTTGCGATAATAGCAAGCGAATCCGTCAGACTGGTTGATCAACTTGGTACATTCAGCCTGCCGGATTTGCTGGCGATTATTGCAAGAGGCTGCTATAGCCACAATCGATAATCACTGTCTTTTCCCCCCTGGGAGAAGACAATGGTCCGGCAGGACAGAATCCCACATCAACACTGTCTGTGTTGCTGGGGGAATCAAGCACATTTCTTTCCTGCAACCCGTGGTTGCAGGAAAGAAATTTTCTCTATGTATGGCTGGCCTTAGTCAGCCTGACCCTCAGGAGCAGTGGCAGCTGGTGAAGTTTTAGGATGGGGGGTACCAGACCCCGCCCTTCCTTTTTTGAACCCTCCCACTTCTCATAAGCCATACCCCTTATAGAATCCACCCACTCCATCCCCTGTATTCCACTTGCTTCCACCCATGGTGTCAGGAGTATACAGTCCCAGCATCACAGGACAGAGTATATAGCTCAGCATCACGGGACAGAGTAAATAGCTCAGCATCACAGATCAGGGTATATAGCTCAACATCACAGGACAGAGTATATAGCTCAGCCTCGCAGATCATGGTATATAGCACAGCCTCACAGATTGGCGCAAGCCAACTGAAAAATGACACGGTTAGTAATGAAGGACTCTAAATAGGCATTTATCAGGTGATTATGTGTCATTACTGCTAGATAAAATATAGAACATTTTAATGTTAAAGTCAACTGTTAAAGAATGCAATAAATGTACCACGAATCAGTGATTTTTTTAAACAGTAAACAAACATTATTGTACAATAAACAACAAAAAAACTCTGAATCAGAGTAAAGGTGACTGAATAAATGCACGCCACATTCACTTTAGCGCCAGTAGAACTATTTGAAAATAAATTTTGCTCTCCTTTCTTTCTGACTTGCAAATTTCTCAATGACCTTCTGATTGAAGTCTGTCATCTCTGTCACCACTCTCTGTTCTATTGACAGCATGGCCAATGCATTCAGCCTCTCCTGGGTCATGCTATTTCTCAGAAAAGTCTTAATCCTTTTTAAGGTTGAGAAGCACCTCTCAGCTTCTGCTGTGGTCATGGGTGTGGTGATGAGGATCTTTAGCAGAGTGACAGTCTCTGAAAATACTTTTTCAAGATTGTTCTCCATAAACAGCTGAACTCTTTACACTTTCTGAACTCTTCTTTGCGGTAGATGAGACTAAGCTCTGTCTTTAACTTACTCTTATTGAGCAGTGGATAGGCCTTCAAAGTCTTACTCAGTGCATCCTCTGGAAACTCCATTGCGTACTGTTCAAACCTGTCTGCTTGAAGCAAGGTGGCACTTACAAGGTGGTTTGTGAAGGAGAAACGTTGCATGGTGTGTAAGAGTATGGTATCACAGACCTATAGAGTGAAGGATAAAAACAAAAATTATGTAGTGATGAAAAAATGTCAATGACATCTCTGTTAGCTCCCTGGCCATCAGAAATGCATGAAACTTGACGTATTTACTAAGAATGTCTTCTCCATGTGTATGGAGTTCTGAGAAATTATGGATTCAAAAACACTGAAACTAATCTCCCTTCATAACTAAAAACTGGTCATTTTAAAATGTTCAGTTTTAAGTTATGAAGGGAGATCAGTTTCAGTGGTTTTGAATCCATAACTTCTCAGAACTGCATATACATGGACAGGACATTATTAGTAAATATGTGAAGTTTCATGCATTTCTGATGTTCAGGCAACTAACACAGATGAAGGCTGTAATACTAATGTTATCCACTAGAGGGAATAACAAATCCTTTTAGATCACATAATTTTTATATGAATATTGTAAGAAAAACATGTTTTTTTCCAATCTTCATATCTATAAGAGGGAGCTATCAAAAAGACAAATATTACAACAAATAAAAACTCACCTCAGCTGCAATGCGTTTATGTTCTCCTGGATTCAGCGAGCACCGCCTCCACGGTTGAGAACCACCTTCACTGCCTTGCTCAACCAGGGATGGGATAGAATCTCTGCAAAATGTATGAGCAATAATAATAATAATAATAATAACAACAGCACATGGAAAAGGAGGAATACAGCTGCTACCTGATCTTCTGTATGTCCTGCTGGAACTGCTGGATGCTCCCCTTAATGTGGACTGAATCTATGTCCTTCTTCTGGAGTTTGGCATAGAGGAGGTCCACATGCGACATGATGTTGTGGAAAAGTGTCAGAAAATATTTAAAATCCTGATCCTCCAGCAGCACGGTAAAGCCTGCTGCCTCTCTCATGGTAACAAGGTCAAAGTCACCTGAGTCTCGCATAGTTTCAAAACAGCAGATGAGGTCCACTCTGTGCTCAAACACTGTAATGACGGCACGGCTGTGGAAGTTCCATCTGACACTGCTTGATGTCGGTAGTCTATGGGCAACTACTTTATCAAGATCATCTGTGCGCTTGGGTGATCTTGCAAAAAAGCTGGCAAATCCTCCAAGGTTAGCAAAAAAAGTCTCACTTTTGGCATTTGAGAAGTGGCCTGTTGCATTATCAGATTGAGCTGATGTGCATAGCAGAGAAATAAACTCAAAAAACCTCTCCTGTACGTTGCTTTTGGCATCAATGTAGCACAGTACAAGCACAAGTTGACACTGTGTGACAATTTCAGTGATCTCATTGGCCTGGATTGAGATAAAATCGCTGCTCCGTGCTTGGATAATGTGCTCCTTCACAACAGACAACATACAGTATAACAGCTTGTTCTGCACAGTTTTTGAAGTTCCCTTAAAAACAGTGGCATTCTCAAGGTGCTCTTTCAAAACTCCATCAAGAGAAGCAACAAAATCGACCAAGCCACGGAATATCCCAGGATTATCTGATCTCTCACTCTCGTCATGGCCACGCAAAGCCAGCTCGAATGCACCACAAAATTTCACAGAGTCTATTATTCTAGACAGGATGTGTCGATTTTTTGTGACCTCTTCATTGTTTCTTCTAATGCCAATTCTGTAGCCTGCACCTAGCTGTTCACCAATGCTACGCTTCCCAAAAAACTCGAGCCTCATAATGTCAAGATGGCTTTGGGTAGTTTCATGCCGCTTGCACTTTTCAGTGACATGCTTTAGGTCGCACAACGTGTCGGTGCCATGACTTTGAAATAGCAAACAAGGAAAACAATAATAGTCATGAGTCATATCACATCCAGCTAGCCAACTCCATTTACTATAAGAAGTGGTGGAAAAGCTTTGAGTGCAATATCGACCACAATCACCTGACCTCTGCTGAATTTGCCATTTGGGTTGATGTGGTCCAAGCTCCTTTATCCTCTTTTTTTTCTTCATCTGAACGCCTTGTGAAGGGAAATAGTTTCAAAGATGGAACCGAATTTTCATTCATTTTGAAAAGAATTTCCACAATGATCAGTACCTATGAGTCAAATGAAAATCTGGGTAAGTTTAAAAAAGAGATAGGTATGGCGCTGCCAAATGCAAGTGTCTATTTCATCAAATGCAGCCTCACTGTGCACATCATATGCAGCCTCACTGGGCCCATTAATTGCAGCCTCACTGTGCCCATAATGATGGGATCCCACCATGCCTGTGCAAAGTTCCCGGGTCTGTACACCTACTGGCTGCTGTGCCCATTATAAGGGGTTAATTTTGTTTATTGAAAAATCTTACAAACAACAACTTATATACAATAAAACCATAATAAATGAATAAAACATATTTACAAAATAATTGAATATGATTATACAAAACAAGAACATAATAAATGGTGCAAACCAAATTGCGCACAACACAATCCCTACGGGAGAGCCAAACTAAGGAACATCACCGTCACCATGCATGTAGCCTTTTATCAAAAATATATTTGATCTTGGAAATCTAGGGGAGTGAAACAAGAATACAAAGAAAACCCGCACACCCCGAGATCAATAGGCAGCAGCTACAGAGTCCTGATATTCCTCCACGCCCTTATCCAGGCCTCCTGCTGCCACCTGCCTTTCTCAAAACCCTGAATCTTCCCAACCTCACCCAGAACGTCCTGCACCACCACTTTGACAGGGAGGATTTTACTCCGTAAGGATACCTGACATGGTGCACTCCACGTGAAATAACGGACTACTAGACTAACTAAAAAAAGTGTTTCCAAACCATAATCCCGACGAGTCTGGAATGCCCCATACACCCATTCTGCATAACTCATATGGAGGAGGAAGGGTATACTCAGAGCCCTCCCCACCCTCTTGCACACCTCTATATTAAAAGGGCATTGAAGTAGAAAGTGATCCATAGACTCCACCACTCCTCCACACTCCACTCTCGGGCAGCCCCGATCACTCATGGAAAGAAACTTCAAGTTGCCCTTCACATATAGCTTTCCATGAAAGGCAAGCCAAGCCTGATCCCTAAACTTCATTGGGATTCTCTCCAAATTAATCAATCGCAAACCCACCCCCAAAACCAGGCTTGGGCAATCCCTCAAGGCCAGTGGTAAGCAAAAAGCAGAGCTCATGATCGGCTTCTCAAGAAGTTTCCTTGGAAGAGATCTGACTTCTCCTGCTGTAACTTGCCACTGCCGAAGGATTTTCAAACAGGGGGCAACATAAGCCGGGATCTTATCATGCTTGACCCTCAGGCTTTTCACTGGCCCACCATTTTCCCAGTCTCGCAGAAAGGGCCTAAACCAGGACTGGAAAATACCAACCCACCCAGGTGGTCTCTCTGCCAACATGTTACCAAGATTATACTTCACAAACATCAGAGAGAAAAAGACTACAGGGTTGATCATCCCTAGACCACCCTCCCGCCTAGGAAGGTAAGTCACATTCCTTTTGACAAGGTTTATTCTGTTCCCCCATAACAGCTGGAAGAAACAACTATAGACACTGGTACAGAGAAAAACTGGCAAAATGCAAACAAAACTGACATATAGGAAAATCGGAATCAGGTAAGTCCTGATCAGATCAACCTTTTCCCTCAAGGAAAGCTGCCAACCTTTCCAGCTTGCCACCTTGGCATCAGCATTCTCCAGCCTGTTCACCCAATTTGCATGACCATAGTCACCTGGGCCGAATTCAATGCCTAGAACTCAAATTTTTTGTTGGGGCTCCAGGAAGAACAAAGCTCTCACCTGCACGCCCATCCAGAAAGCTTCACACTTGTCCTGGTTGACCTTTGAACCTGATGCCTCTGCATACTGCCCTATCACTGAGACCACCTCCTGCGTCTCCCCAGTCCCAGAGATAAAAACAGAAACATCATCAGCATAGACCACAACCTTCAAAGGAGGCTCACCGGTGATGCCCAAAGGTACCCCACACAACGGTCCACTCTCTAGCCTTCTAATGAAGGGGTCGATTGCAAACACATATAGCAGAGGACTCAATGGACACCCCTGACGCACACCCGAGCCGACCACAAAGGGCTGCCCGACCCAACCATTAACCAGAGGAAAGCTTTCAGCCCCTTTGTACAAAATCTTGCGCCAATCAATGAAACCCCCCTCCAGGCCATATTTGTCAAGAAGGAGCCACAAGTACTCACGATTAACCCAATCAAAGGCCTTAGCCTGATCCAATGTCAGCAAAAATGTACCCCAACCAGCAGCCCTACAACGGACAGCTAACACCGCTGAGAAAGTGCTTCTACCTTGGACCAAACAGTGCTGGTGGCGGGATAACAAACTGCCCGCAACTGGTGATAATCGCCAGAAGAAAATCTTTGCCAGTATCTTTCTATTGACATTATCGACCTTTGACAGAAGGATCACTGCAGATTGCCTCATGGAGGGAGGGAGAGAACCCTGATTTAAACAGCCATTAAAAACCTCTGCAAGGTAGGGAGCCAGGATCGTCTTAAAACACTTATAAAATTCGGCTGTCAAACCATCTGGCCCTGGCGTTTTCTTGATGGCTAGTTTATCAATAGCCTGGATTACCTCATCTGCAATGATTTCATCTATCAAATTCATCAAAGGAACATTACTTTCCAGTCCTGGTGTAGAGTGCAAAAAACCCAACATCCTTGTCCGATCAAGGTTCCTTCCTCCCAGGAGATCGGCATAGTATGACCTGACAACCTCCAGGATCCCTGACCTAGACTTCGTCAGAGAGCCCGTACTGTCCCTCAGGCCATTGACAGTCTTAACTGCTACGCTCTGTTTACAGTTCTGGTAAGGGTCAGGCGAATGGTATTTCCTGTAATACCTCTCCTGAACCAAAGAGGCGTGCCGGTCATATTGATGTCTCCTAAGAAGGAACTTCACCTCAGAGATCGCCCCAGAATCTCCTCCATTCGAAACAAGGTGGTCAAGTTTCCTCCGCAAACGCTGGTAGATGATATACTTATCTTGCTGCTTCTTTCTTCCTATGGCCTTGAAAAGCCCAATAGTCCACTGTTTAACAAGCTCCCACCATTCTGACTTTCTGTTGCAAAAGTCTTGGATCGTTACCTGTGCTTGAAAAAAATCCTCAAAGGATTGTCTTACTCTCTCGTCTTCCAGGAGGGCCGAATTCAATCTCCAGATACCCCTCCCCCTAGGTGGCATGTCTGGGGCATTTAGAGTCACAGATAGAATACAGTGATCAGAAAACTCTACTGCTCGACACACAGGTGCCGAAAAAGCGGAGTCTCCCTTTAAAAAAAACCTATCTATCCTACTCTGACTATTACCTCGCTGAAAAGTGAACCCTGTGCTGTCTGGGCAGTGCTTATTGTGCGCATGTACCAGACCTGCTTCCCTAACTATCGCATTAAGAAAAAGGGTGTCATAGCCCAGCTTATCTCTGAAACCTCTCCTATCTTTAGACCTAGTAATGGTGTTGAAATCACCTCCAAAGATAACGTGCTGGGCCGTAAAAAGAAAAGGCTTAATCTTTGTAAAGTGGCATTTCCTATCCCACTTCGTCTGGGGACCATAGATGTTAATCAGGCGCAAGTCCTGCCCCTTCACAGAGACGTCTAAGACCATGCATCTCCCTATCTCTACCTCAATTACCCGCCGGCATGTTACCATACCAGAAAAAAGGACTGCAACCCCGCTGTAAGGATCGGCCGCAAGAGACCAAAATGAGGGACCACATCTCCACTCCTTCTTTGCCAGATGTATATCGGCCAGACTACTCAGATGGGTCTCTTGCAAAAACAAGATGTCAGCATCAAACTCGCTGAGCAAAAATAAGGCCATATGACGAGCACTTACTGATCTTAAGCAGGCAACATTAATGGTTGCCACTTTTAACAAAGTGGGAATTGCCATTAGTGTAGTTGAGGCAGCCGTTTCTTAGCCTGACTACTCCCTCTTCCTGGAGAACCAGCGCGCTTCGTTGCACCCTGGCACTCATCATCCATAGAGGATGCTGATCTGAATGAGGCCCACTCATCATCATCATCATCAGACAGGACCTTAAACTTATTTTCCAAAGGCAAAACTTTAGAATTTAAGGTAACTGAACCCCTTTTTTCCTTCTTTTGCCCCTCCTCCTCCTATCCTCTAACCACTCCATATCATCCTTAGACAAACCAGACTCAACAGCCTCCCTACACCTATCCTCCCCTTCACCCCCCTCACCCCCACTCCCCCTTCCCTTATCTACCACCAGGCCAGCCTCTCCACCATTTTCCCCACTCCTCTGCACCCCACGATCCTCAATAGAAACCTTGCAGTGTCGGGGAGGGGGATTGGCACCACACTTGACGCACCTGTCTCAGCACCTCTTGCTGCCTCTGCAATTTTAGAAGACACAGACACAGAAGGATTGGACACATTTTTGGCAACTGATACCTTACCTACAGAAGACACGGGCACACTAGGTAAACGCACAGACTGGGGAGACACAGACACATTAGGTATTGGCACAGACTGGGGCACCACAGACTGGGGAGACACAACTCACCAGTTCTTTCTGTTTCCGCAGGGCTTGTTCCAGGTCTTTCAACTCAGGCCTCAGAGCCGGTCTTTTCTTGCTGAACACTTTGGCATAAATCTGTTTTTTCTTTTTAAATTCATTTTTCAAAGCTACCAATTTCTCCTCTTCCTTCTCAATCCTTCAGTGTTTCAATAACCCTCTGTCTAAAGGCAGACAGGGACTCATCTTTCCTTGGGCCAGGCCCAGTGTCTTCCACAGGCTGAGGCCTATCCAGGGGGCCTCCACCAGGGTCCTCCCCAGGATCCAGCATCACTCCTGGGGCAGAGGAGCAACTTTAGCCCCCGGTCTCTGGAAGCACAGGAGCAAAGGAACCAGCAACCTCACACCTCACTGTCAAGGAGCGGAATGGCAGTTTCCCACCATCCCTGTGCTGAGTTCCTGGGTCTGTACACCCGCTGTGTCCATAATAAGGGGTTCCCAAGTCTGTACACCCGCTGGCTCCTGTGCCCATTATAAGGGGTTCCCCCATCCCTGTGCTGACTTCCTGGCTGGCTTTTATACTGTGGCAATAGACTTCAGAGGAGGAGTGTACAGTGTACATTATGTAGGTTCAATCTGATCACCACATTTTTCCAGCTGTTCTGAATGCATGTTTATTCAAAAAACACAGCCAGAAATTTTCAGTTTATCTTGGAAAAACAATAGCTATCAGTTGTTATTTTGGGGTATTTCCCTTTAGATTGCACACTTGAAAGGCAGTATAGACTAGGGGTCTCCAAACTATGGCATAAGAACCACATCCGACCCACTACAAGATTTTACCCGGTCTGCAGCAACTCTGGTATGATGGGGGCTTCTGACATACAGGGGGAGGGGTGGCTCTTGGATGTGATGAGGGGACTTCTAATGTGAAAGGGGGATCCTGATGTGATAGGGGTGTCTGGTGTGAAAGGAGGGACTCTTATGTCATGGGGAGCTTCTGATGTGAAAGAGGTATTCTGATGGAAGGGGCTTCTGATGTAAAAGGATGAACTTCGGATGCAAAAGGCTGGACTGATATTTTCATCCCACAAATCTATATATGATTTACATAGCCCTGTCTATAATGTAGAGCCTGGTATATGATGTACAGAGCCCAGTGTATAATGTACAGCCTTGTATATGATGTACAGAGCCCTGTGTATAATGTAGAGCCTGGTATATGATGTACAGAGCCCAGTGTATAATGTAGAGCCTGGTATATGATGTGCAGAGCCCTGTCTATGCATAATGTAGAGCCTGGTATATGATGTGCAGAGCCCGGTGTATAATGTAGAGCCTGGTATATGATGTACAGAGCCCGGTGTATAATGTAGAGCCTGGTATATGATGTACAGTGCCCTGTGTATAATGTAGAGCTTGGCATATGATGTACAGAGCCCTGTGTATAATGTAGAGCCTGGTATATGATGTACAGAGCCCTGTGTATAATGTAGAGTCTGGTATATGGTATACAGCCTGGTATATAATGTACAGAGCCTGGTGTATAATGTAGAGCCTGGTATATGATCTACATAGCCCTGTGTATAATGTAGAGCCTAGTATATAATGTACAGAGCCCAGTGTATATTGTACAGCTTGGTATATGATGTACAGAGCCCTGTGTATAATGTACAGCCTGGTATATGATGTACAGAGCCGGTGTATAATGTAGAGCCTGGTATATGATGTACAGAGCCCTGTCTGTGCATAATGTAGAGCCTGGTATATGATGTGCAGAGCCCGGTATATGATGTGCAGAGCCTGGTGTATAATGTAGAGCCTGGTTTATGATGTATAGAGCCCAGTGTATAATGTAGGGCCTGGTATATGATGTACAGAGCCCTGTGTATAATGTAGAGCCTGGTATATGATGTACAGAGCCCAGTGTATAATGTACAGCCTGGTTAATGATGTACAGAGCTCGGTGTATAATGTAGAGCCTGGTATATGATGTACAGAGCCCTGTGTATAATGTACAGCCTGGTATATGATGTACAAAGCCCGGTGTATAATGTACAGCCTGGTATATGATGTACAGAGCCCTGTCTGTGTATAATGTAGAGCCTGGTATATGATGTGCAGAGCCCGGTGTATAATGTAGAGCCTGGTATATGATGTGCAGAGCCCGGTGTATAATGTAGAGCCTGGTATATGATGTACAGAGCCCTGTGTATAATGTAGAGCCTGGTATATGATGAACAGAGCCTAGTGTATAATGTACAGCCTGGTATATGATGTACAGAGCCCGGTGTATAATGTAGAGCCTGGTATATGATATACAGAGCCCGGTGTAAAATGTAGAGCCTGGTATATGATGTACAGAGCCCGGTGTATAATGTAGAGCCTGGTATATGATGTACAGAGCTTGGTAATAGTGGATAACTCAAACTGCTTCTCTCAAAGCACAAGGGTACTGGTTGCAGACTGGATGGATAATACACACTCACAGCTGATGAGTCCTTCAATCCACTAGTATACAACGACAAGCTTGGAGCGCACTGCGTGTCAACCAGGCACAGCTGATCCGCACTTCCTCCCTCTCGTCTTCCTGGTCTTCCTGACGAAACTAGTCAGAACACGATACCACGGCAACCGTTATCACGTGAGGACGCAGTGTGCTTCTAGCCTGAAGCTGCAGACACGAGAGGGAGGAAGTGCGGATCAGCTGTGCCTGGTTGACACGCAGTGCGCTCCAAGCTTGTAGTTGTATACTAGTGGAATGAAGGACTGATCAGCTGTGAGTGTGTATCATCCATCCAGTCTGCAACCAGTACCCTTGTGCTTTGAGAGAAGCAGTTTGAGTTAACCACTATTACCAACCAACTGAAAGTTAGAAGGCTATCCTTTGTAAGGAACTGCGCCCATTAATTTTTACAGTGTATTTACTTTATTAGTCTTTTTTCTCTTATCTGTGACTTACAATAAATTATCAAAATGGTACTGGACTATTCGGGGTCTCTTTTTTACATGTGGACATTGTTGCTGTTATCTGATCATCAACCCTGGAGGACTTTGGGAGTAACCAGAGAGAGGATTTGATCCAAGGCTTGTAGACCTCTTGGCTCCGGTGAGTTTGAACCCCTACGGGGTGTGTGCAGCACAAGGTGTCCCAATAGATGGTGAAAGGTGCACTCATCAGATCTACTATTCATATAAGGGAATCCAGACTGAGCTCCAACCGCTGTCTCTTTGTTGGAATTTTCCTGCCTGCATGTGTTTTGCTTGCATTTACAAAGACTTTGTTTTATCATTTAGCATTGAGGACTGAAAATAGCGCTGCTTTGATGGGTTAATTGCTGTTTCATATAGTACATTCATTCATCCATATTTAAATTCTAAATACTACACTATGGGAGCCCTTCTTTCCCTTCATATGAGGACCCAGCCTTGAGAAGCTGTGGAGTGAGTTCTTGGCGAGGTGCTGACTGGTGTGGATGCCCCGACCTTGTGGAGACAGCTGCAGGAGTCCGATAGACCACGGACAGGTCACTGGGAGAGCTGAGGAGGAAGTCCATCCATGGTTACCCACCAATGCCTATCACCCCTGCAAGGGTAACAGCATTTGGTGAGTGGGGACCCAATAGGGGGAGCACAACGAGTCACTTGATTTGCTGAGAACCAGAGTCACCTGAACGAGTTGAACATTTGGCTATTCTGGAGTTATACTCATGTTATATATACACTATTTTTGGGACTTGGATTTTAAGTAACTATTTCTTACACACATCCTGTGTGGGACTATATATATTTTTTACACACATTTGTTTGGGATCTATTTTGGGTTATTTTTAATATTTTCCGGTACTTTTATAATTTTTTGGTACCTTTTTTATATATATATATATATATATATATATATATATATATATATATATATATATATATTTTTTTTTGATCACTTTGAAGCTTCACCTATGCAACACTTTCACTATATATGTATGTTTTTTTTTGTTTTTTACCACTGTTTTGATTGTCTTGACAGACTTCCATACCTTTTTGGTAAAATTTTTTTAACTACTAATGGTAACTCTGGGAACCATTTATGTTTATCAGACCAGACCATTCATGTTATGCATACCACACTATGTGCATATTTATGCTTATGATAGTTTTTTCTGATCACTTTACACCTATGTGTTTCTATTTGGTATAATAGTTTTGATACCTGATTAGCACACTTTTGCTATATCACACACCCTTATATCCAATACTAGAGGACTAGGGATGAGCTTTGTGTTCAAGTCAAACCCATGTTTGCGCCAAATTTGTGTGGCGCGTCACAGCCCATAATTCACTGCGGCTTCGCAGTGCATTGCTGGCTGATGATTGGCCAAGCATGCACTATGACCCGCATGCTTGGCCAATCACAGCGCCGTCGGTAGAGAGAGCTGTAATTGGCCAAAGCCGGGGGGGCTTTGGCCAATTATGGCTCAGGGGGTTTAGAACACTATACACTATATAAGGCCGCCTGCACGGCGGCCCTGTGTAGTGTGTTCCGGCGTGCTTAGAGAGAGAGAGAGACAGTGTCATTTCATTTGAGTTAGCTAGATTAGGCAGGACAGTCAGTGAGTTAGCTGCACTTACAGTGTAATGTGTATATATATATGCATCCCAGGTGTTGTATGTATGTATATATATATATATATATACACTGTATTCAGTTTAGCTGGATCCGCTCCTGTTATCTTCCTACTGACAGGCAGGCTTGTCTTGTTACAGTATTTACAGCTACCTGAAGAAAATTGCTTGTGTTCTTTTGATCCTATTAGTACCACAGTCAGGCAGCTAGACTATTTACAGTTAGTGTAGTGCGTCCGCCTCACAGTGTTCATTTAAAGCTACAAGTTAGTTTAGTGTGACCTCTGCACAGTGTTCAGCTAAAACTACAAGTTAGTGTAGTGCACAGTGTTCAGCTAAAGCTACAAGTTAGGGTAGTGCGTCCTCCTCACAGTGTTCAGCTAAAGCTACAAGTTGGTGTAGTGCGTCCTCCTCACAGTGTTCAGCTAAAACTACAAGTTAGTGTAGTGCGACCTCTGCACAGTGTTCAGCTAAAGCTACAAGTTAGTGTAGTGCGTCCTCCTCACAGTGTTCAGCTAAAACTACAAGTTAGTGTAGTGAGACCTCTGCACAGTGTTCAGCTAAAGCTACAAGTTAGTGTAGTGCATCCTCCTAACAGTGTTCAGCTAAAGCTACAAGTTAGTTTAGTGTGACCTCTGCACAGTGTTCAGCTAAAGCTACAAGTTAGGGTAGTGCGTCCTCCTCACAGTGTTCAGCTAAAGCTACAAGTTGGTGTAGTGTGTCCTCCTAACAGTGTTCAGCTAAAGCTACAAGTTGGTGTAGTGCGTCCTCCTCACAGTGTTCAGCTAAAACTACAAGTTAGTGTAATGCGACCTCTGCACAGTGTTCAGCTAAAGCTACAAGTTAGTGTAGTGCGTCCTCCTCACAGTGTTCAGCTAAAACTACAAGTTAGTGTAGTGCGACCTCTGCACAGTGCTCAGCTAAAGCTACAAGTTAGTGTAGTGCTTCCTCCTCACAGTCTTTAGCTAAAGCTACAAGTTAGTTTAGTGTGACCTCTGCACAGTGTTCAGCTAAAGCTACAAGTTAGTGTAGTGCGTCCTCCTCACAGTGTTCAGCTAAAACTACAAGTTAGTGTAGTGCGACCTCTGCACAGTGTTCAGCTAAAGCTACAAGTTAGTGTAGTGCGTCCTCTTCACAGTGTTCAGCTAAAACTACAAGTTAGTTTAGTGTGACCTCTGCACAGTGTTCAGCTAAAGCTACAAGTTAGGGTAGTGCGTCCGCCTCACAGTGTTCAGCTAAAGCTACAAGTTGGTGTAGTGCGTCCTCCTCACAGTGTTCAGCTAAAACTACAAGTTAGTGTAGTGCGACCTCTGCACAGTGTTCAGCTAAAGCTACAAGTGAGTGTAGTGCGTCCTTCTTACAGTGTTCAGCTAAAACTACCAGTTAGTGTAGTGCGACCTCTGCACAGTGTTCAGCTAAAGCTACAAGTTAGTGTAGTGCATCCTCCTCACAGTCTTTAGCTAAAGCTACAAGTTAGTTTAGTACGCACGCCATAGGATTTACCTGTATTCCTGTATACCATACTCTGGATAGGATGGTGCACTTATGCACCTAAACATTGTGAGTACCCTCCTGGAGGGAATAGGTTTTATGGTTTTATAATAAATCCCTGGCGGTATTATGCTATGTAGTCTCCTTTCTTTCTCATACATGTTGCCATTGGTGTTTATCGAGCGAGGTACAGATCATTACCAGCAGACCCTGTATGAGCCCTGGAGTGGCTCTAATGCGTGTTTAGACACTGTTTAACCACTGTGTCGCACGCTCAGAGGTGAGCGCATGAGCCATTGGGGGTCACTGGAGGGCACTGAAGCATGCCATTGTTTGCACACCTTATAGGAAGAGCATGAGGAATGCCTACTCTTTTGGACACTAATTTTTGCACTTTGACTTTTAAATATTTTTATGAATTGATTTGTACTGAATTATTGGACACTTCATTTATACAAGTAGCACCTGGACTTTTCACATTTTGCATGTCGCACTTTTTTTCACATGCGATTGGCACTGATTATTGCTTATTGATTATTTATAGATTTCACTATATTGTATTTATCTGTTTTATTTTGGTTTTATTTTATTTGTTCAATTTTTATCACGTATTAGCTTATTTTCCTAGCGCATACACATTAATTTATTTTATTTAGTTTAGTGTGACCTCTGCACAGTGTTCAGCTAAAGCTACAAGTTAGTGTAATGCGTCCTCCTCACAGTGTTTCGCTAAACATAAAAGTTATTTTTTTGCGAGCTCTGCACAGTGTTCAGCTAAAGCTACCTGTAGAAGGTTGGTGGTGTTTTCCTGATCCTATCACTACCACAGGCAGCTAAATAAGCTACAGGTTATTTTTTGCCGAGCTCTGCACAGTGTTCACCTAAAGCTACCTGTAGAAGGTTGGTGGTGTTTTCCTGATCCTATCACTACCGCAGGCAGCTAAATAAGCTACAAGTTATTTTTTGGCGAGCTCTGCACAGTGTTCACCTAAAGCTACCTGTAGAAGGTTGGTGGTGTTTTCCTGATCCTATCACTACCGCAGGCAATTAAATAAGCTACAAGTTAGTGTAGTGCGAGCTCTGCACAGTGTTCACCTAAAGCTACCTGTAGAAGGTTGGTGGTGTTTTCCTGATCCTATCACTACCTCAGGCAGCTAAATAAGCTACAAGTTATTTTTTGGCAAGCTCTGCACAGTGTTCACCTAAAGCTACCTGTAGAAGGTTGGTGTTGTTTTCCTGATCCTATCACTACCGCAGGCAGCGAAATAAGCTACAAGTTAGTGTAGTGCGAGCTCTGCACAGTGTTCACCTAAAGCTACCTGTAGAAGATTGGTGGTGTTTTCCTGATCCTATCACTACCGCAGGCAGCTAAATAAGCTACAAGTTATTTTTTGGTGAGCTCTGCACAGTGTTCACCTAAAGCTACCCGTAGAAGGTTGGTGGTGTTTTCCTGATCCTATCACTACCGCAGGCAGCGAAATAAGCTACAAGTTAGTGTAATGCGAGCTCTGCACAGTGTTCACCTAAAGCTACCTGTAGAAGGTTGGTGGTGTTTTCCTGATCCTATCACTACCGCAGGCAGCTAAATAAGCTACAAGTTATTTTTTGGCAAGCTCTGCACAGTGTTCACCTAAAGCTACCTGTAGAAGGTTGGTGTTGTTTTCCTGATCCTATCACTACCGCAGGCAGTGAAATAAGCTACAAGTTAGTATAATGCGAGCTCTGCACAGTGTTCACCTAAAGCTACCTGTAGAAGATTGGTGGTGTTTTCCTGATCCTATCACTACCGCAGGCAGCTAAATAAGCTACAAGTTATTTTTTGGCGAGCTCTGCACAGTGTTCACCTAAAGCTACCTGTAGAAGGTTGGTGGTGTTTTCCTGATCCTATCACTACAGCAGGCAGCGAAATAAGCTACAAGTTAGTGTAGTGCGAGCTCTGCACAGTGTTCACCTAAAGCTACCTGTAGAAGGTTGGTGGTGTTTTCCTGATCCTATCACTACCGCAGGCAGCTAAATAAGCTACAAGTAATTTTTTGGCGAGCTCTGCACAGTGTTCACCTAAAGCTACCTGTAGAAGGTTGGTGGTGTTTTCCTGATCCTATCACTACCGCAGGCAGCTCAATAAGTTACAAGTTAGTGTAGTGCGAGCTCTGCACAGTGTTCACCTAAAGCTACCTGTAGAAGGTTGGTGGTGTTTTCCTGATCCTATCACTACCGCAGGCAGCTAAATAAGCTACAAGTTATTTTTTGGCGAGCTCTGCACAGTGTTCACCTAAAGCTACCTGTAGCAGGTTGGTGGTGTTTTCCTGATCCTATCACTACTGCAGGCAGCTAAATAAGCTACAAGTTAGTGTAGTGCGAGCTCTGCACAGTGTTCACCTAAAGCTACCTGTAGAAGGTTGGTGGTGTTTTCCTGATCCTATCACTACCGCAGGCAGCTAAATAAGCTACAAGTTAGTGTAGTGTGAGCTCTGCACAGTGTTCACCTAAAGCTACCTGTAGAAGGTTGGTGGTGTTTTCCTGATCCTATCACTACTGCAGGCAGCTAAATAAGCTACAAGTTATTTTTTGGCGAGCTCTGCACAGTGTTCACCTAAAGCGACCTGTAGAAGGTTGGTGGTGTTTTCCTGATCCTATCACTACCGCAGGCAGCTAAATAAGCTACAAGTTATTTTTTGGCGAGCTCTGCACAGTGTTCACCTAAAGCTACCTGTAGAAGGTTGGTGGTGTTTTCCTGATCCTATCACTACCGCAGGCAGCTAAATAAGCTACAAGTTAGTGTAGTGCAAGCTCTGCACAGTGTTCACCTAAAGCTACCTGTAGAAGGTTGGTGGTGTTTTCCTGATCCTATCACTACCGCAGGCAGCTAAATAAGCTACAAGTTAGTGTAGTGCGAGCTCTGCACAGTGTTCACCTAAAGCTACCTGTAGAAGGTTGGTGGTGTTTTCCTGATCCTATCACTATCGCAGGCAGCTAAATAAGCTACAGATTAGTGTAGTGCGAGCTCTGCACAGTGTTCACCTAAAGCTACCTGTAGAAGGTTGGTGGTGTTTTCCTGATCCTATCACTACCGCAGGCAGCTAAATAAGCTACAAGTTATTTTTTGGCGAGCTCTGCACAGTGTTCACCTAAAGCTACCTGTAGAAGGTTGGTGGTGTTTTCCTGATCCTATCACTACCTCAGGCAGCTAAATAAGCTACAAGTTATTTTTTGGCGAGCTCTGCACAGTGTTCACCTAAAGCTACCTGTAGAAGTTTGGTGGTGTTTTCCTGATCCTATCACTACCGCAGGCAGCTAAATAAGCTACAAGTTAGTGTAGTGCGAGCTCTGCACAGTGTTCACCTAAAGGTACCTGTAGAAGGTTGGTGGTGTTTTCCTGATCCTATCACTATCGCAGGCAGCTAAATAAGCTACAGATTAGTGTAGTGCGAGCTCTGCACACTGCTCACCTAAAGCTACCTGTAGAAGGTTGGTGGTGTTTTCCTGATCCTATCACTACCGCAGGCAGCTAAATAAGCTACAAGTTATTTTTTGGCGAGCTCTGCACAGTGTTCACCTAAAGCTACCTGTAGAAGGTTGGTGGTGTTTTCCTGATCCTATCACTACCGCAGGCAGCTAAATAAGCTACAAGTTATTTTTTGGCGAGCTCTGCACAGTGTTCACCTAAAGCTACCTGTAGAAGGTTGGTGGTGTTTTCCTGATCCTATCACTACCGCAGGCAGCTAAATAAGCTGCAAGTTAGTGTAGTGCGAGCTCTGCACAGTGTTCACCTAAAGCTACCTGTAGAAGGTTGGTGGTGTTTTCCTGAACCTATCACTACCGCAGGCAGCTAAATAAGCTACAAGTTATTTTTTGGCGAGCTTTGCACAGTGTTCACCTAAAGCTACCTGTAGAAGGTTGGTGGCGTTTTCCTGATCCTATCACTACTGCAGGCAGCTAAATAAGCTACAAGTTAGTGTAGTGCAAGCTCTGCACAGTGTTCACCTAAAGCTACCTGTAGGATGTTGGTGGTGTTTTCCTGATCCTACCACTACCGCAGGCAGTGAAATAAGCTACAAGTTAGTGTAGTGCGAGCTCTGCACAGTGTTCACCTAAAGCTACCTGTAGAAGGTTGGTGGTGTTTCCCTGATCCTACCACTACCGCAGGCAGCTAAATAAGCTACAAGTTAGTGTAGTGCGACCTCTGCACAGTGTTCACCTAAAGCTACCTGTAGAAGGTTGGTGGTGTTTTCCTGATCCTATCACTACCGCAGGCAGCTAAATAAGCTACAAGTTATTTTTTGGCGAGCTCTGCACAGTGTTCACATAAAGCTACCTGTAGAAGGTTGGTGGTGTTTTCCTGATCCTATCACTACCGCAGGCAGCTAAATAAGCTACAAGTTAGTGTAGTGCGAGCTCTGCACAGTGTTCACCTAAAGCTACCTGTAGAAGGTTGGTGGTGTTTTCCTGATCCTATCACTACCTCAGGCAGCTAAATAAGCTACAAGTTATTTTTTGGCAAGCTCTGCACAGTGTTCACCTAAAGCTACCTGTAGAAGGTTGGTGTTGTTTTCCTGATCCTATCACTACCGCAGGCAGCGAAATAAGCTACAAGTTAGTGTAGTGCGAGCTCTGCACAGTGTTCACCTAAAGCTACCTGTAGAAGATTGGTGGTGTTTTCCTGATCCTATCACTACCGCAGGCAGCTAAATAAGCTACAAGTTATTTTTTGGTGAGCTCTGCACAGTGTTCACCTAAAGCTACCCGTAGAAGGTTGGTGGTGTTTTCCTGATCCTATCACTACCGCAGGCAGCGAAATAAGCTACAAGTTAGTGTAATGCGAGCTCTGCACAGTGTTCACCTAAAGCTACCTGTAGAAGGTTGGTGGTGTTTTCCTGATCCTATCACTACCGCAGGCAGCTAAATAAGCTACAAGTTATTTTTTGGCAAGCTCTGCACAGTGTTCACCTAAAGCTACCTGTAGAAGGTTGGTGTTGTTTTCCTGATCCTATCACTACCGCAGGCAGTGAAATAAGCTACAAGTTAGTATAATGCGAGCTCTGCACAGTGTTCACCTAAAGCTACCTGTAGAAGATTGGTGGTGTTTTCCTGATCCTATCACTACCGCAGGCAGCTAAATAAGCTACAAGTTATTTTTTGGCGAGCTCTGCACAGTGTTCACCTAAAGCTACCTGTAGAAGGTTGGTGGTGTTTTCCTGATCCTATCACTACAGCAGGCAGCGAAATAAGCTACAAGTTAGTGTAGTGCGAGCTCTGCACAGTGTTCACCTAAAGCTACCTGTAGAAGGTTGGTGGTGTTTTCCTGATCCTATCACTACCGCAGGCAGCTAAATAAGCTACAAGTAATTTTTTGGCGAGCTCTGCACAGTGTTCACCTAAAGCTACCTGTAGAAGGTTGGTGGTGTTTTCCTGATCCTATCACTACCGCAGGCAGCTCAATAAGTTACAAGTTAGTGTAGTGCGAGCTCTGCACAGTGTTCACCTAAAGCTACCTGTAGAAGGTTGGTGGTGTTTTCCTGATCCTATCACTACCGCAGGCAGCTAAATAAGCTACAAGTTATTTTTTGGCGAGCTCTGCACAGTGTTCACCTAAAGCTACCTGTAGAAGGTTGGTGGTGTTTTCCTGATCCTATCACTACCGCAGGCAGCTAAATAAGCTACAAGTAATTTTTTGGCGAGCTCTGCACAGTGTTCACCTAAAGCTACCTGTAGAAGGTTGGTGGTGTTTTCCTGATCCTATCACTACCGCAGGCAGCTCAATAAGTTACAAGTTAGTGTAGTGCGAGCTCTGCACAGTGTTCACCTAAAGCTACCTGTAGAAGGTTGGTGGTGTTTTCCTGATCCTATCACTACCGCAGGCAGCTAAATAAGCTACAAGTTATTTTTTGGCGAGCTCTGCACAGTGTTCACCTAAAGCTACCTGTAGAAGGTTGGTGGTGTTTTCCTGATCCTATCACTACTGCAGGCAGCTAAATAAGCTACAAGTTAGTGTAGTGCGAGCTCTGCACAGTGTTCACCTAAAGCTACCTGTAGAAGGTTGGTGGTGTTTTCCTGATCCTATCACTACCGCAGGCAGCTAAATAAGCTACAAGTTAGTGTAGTGTGAGCTCTGCACAGTGTTCACCTAAAGCTACCTGTAGAAGGTTGGTGGTGTTTTCCTGATCCTATCACTACTGCAGGCAGCTAAATAAGCTACAAGTTATTTTTTGGCGAGCTCTGCACAGTGTTCACCTAAAGCGACCTGTAGAAGGTTGGTGGTGTTTTCCTGATCCTATCACTACCGCAGGCAGCTAAATAAGCTACAAGTTATTTTTTGGCGAGCTCTGCACAGTGTTCACCTAAAGCTACCTGTAGAAGGTTGGTGGTGTTTTCCTGATCCTATCACTACCGCAGGCAGCTAAATAAGCTACAAGTTAGTGTAGTGCAAGCTCTGCACAGTGTTCACCTAAAGCTACCTGTAGAAGGTTGGTGGTGTTTTCCTGATCCTATCACTACCGCAGGCAGCTAAATAAGCTACAAGTTAGTGTAGTGCGAGCTCTGCACAGTGTTCACCTAAAGCTACCTGTAGAAGGTTGGTGGTGTTTTCCTGATCCTATCACTATCGCAGGCAGCTAAATAAGCTACAGATTAGTGTAGTGCGAGCTCTGCACAGTGTTCACCTAAAGCTACCTGTAGAAGGTTGGTGGTGTTTTCCTGATCCTATCACTACCTCAGGCAGCTAAATAAGCTACAAGTTATTTTTTGGCGAGCTCTGCACAGTGTTCACCTAAAGCTACCTGTAGAAGTTTGGTGGTGTTTTCCTGATCCTATCACTACCGCAGGCAGCTAAATAAGCTACAAGTTAGTGTAGTGCGAGCTCTGCACAGTGTTCACCTAAAGCTACCTGTAGAAGGTTGGTGGTGTTTTCCTGATCCTATCACAATCGCAGGCAGCTAAATAAGCTACAGATTAGTGTAGTGCGAGCTCTGCACAGTGTTCACCTAAAGCTACCTGTAGAAGGTTGGTGGTGTTTTCCTGATCCTATCACTACCGCAGGCAGCTAAATAAGCTACAAGTTATTTTTTGGCGAGCTCTGCACAGTGTTCACCTAAAGCTACCTGTAGAAGGTTGGTGGTGTTTTCCTGATCCTATCACTACCGCAGGCAGCTAAATAAGCTACAAGTTATTTTTTGGCGAGCTCTGCACAGTGTTCACCTAAAGCTACCTGTAGAAGGTTGGTGGTGTTTTCCTGATCCTATCACTACCGCAGGCAGCTAAATAAGCTGCAAGTTAGTGTAGTGCGAGCTCTGCACAGTGTTCACCTAAAGCTACCTGTAGAAGGTTGGTGGTGTTTTCCTGAACCTATCACTACCGCAGGCAGCTAAATAAGCTACAAGTTATTTTTTGGCGAGCTTTGCACAGTGTTCACCTAAAGCTACCTGTAGAAGGTTGGTGGCGTTTTCCTGATCCTATCACTACTGCAGGCAGCTAAATAAGCTACAAGTTAGTGTAGTGCAAGCTCTGCACAGTGTTCACCTAAAGCTACCTGTAGGATGTTGGTGGTGTTTTCCTGATCCTACCACTACCGCAGGCAGTGAAATAAGCTACAAGTTAGTGTAGTGCGAGCTCTGCACAGTGTTCACCTAAAGCTACCTGTAGAAGGTTGGTGGTGTTTCCCTGATCCTATCACTACCGCAGGCAGCTAAATAAGCTACAAGTTAGTGTAGTGCGACCTCTGCACAGTGTTCACCTAAAGCTACCTGTAGAAGGTTGGTGGTGTTTTCCTGATCCTATCACTACCGCAGGCAGCTAAATAAGCTACAAGTTATTTTTTGGCGAGCTCTGCACAGTGTTCACCTAAAGCTACCTGTAGAAGTTTGGTGGTGTTTTCCTGATCCTATCACTACCGCAGGCAGCTAAATAAGCTACAAGTTAGTGTAGTGCGAGCTCTGCACAGTGTTCACCTAAAGCTACCTGTAGAAGGTTGGTGGTGTTTTCCTGATCCTATCACTATCGCAGGCAGCTAAATAAGCTACAGATTAGTGTAGTGCGAGCTCTGCACAGTGTTCACCTAAAGCTACCTGTAGAAGGTTGGTGGTGTTTTCCTGATCCTATCACTACCGCAGGCAGCTAAATAAGCTACAAGTTATTTTTTGGCGAGCTCTGCACAGTGTTCACCTAAAGCTACCTGTAGAAGGTTGGTGGTGTTTTCCTGATCCTATCACTACCGCAGGCAGCTAAATAAGCTACAAGTTATTTTTTGGCGAGCTCTGCACAGTGTTCACCTAAAGCTACCTGTAGAAGGTTGGTGGTGTTTTCCTGATCCTATCACTACCGCAGGCAGCTAAATAAGCTGCAAGTTAGTGTAGTGCGAGCTCTGCACAGTGTTCACCTAAAGCTACCTGTAGAAGGTTGGTGGTGTTTTCCTGAACCTATCACTACCGCAGGCAGCTAAATAAGCTACAAGTTATTTTTTGGCGAGCTTTGCACAGTGTTCACCTAAAGCTACCTGTAGAAGGTTGGTGGCGTTTTCCTGATCCTATCACTACTGCAGGCAGCTAAATAAGCTACAAGTTAGTGTAGTGCAAGCTCTGCACAGTGTTCACCTAAAGCTACCTGTAGGATGTTGGTGGTGTTTTCCTGATCCTACCACTACCGCAGGCAGTGAAATAAGCTACAAGTTAGTGTAGTGCGAGCTCTGCACAGTGTTCACCTAAAGCTACCTGTAGAAGGTTGGTGGTGTTTCCCTGATCCTATCACTACCGCAGGCAGCTAAATAAGCTACAAGTTAGTGTAGTGCGACCTCTGCACAGTGTTCACCTAAAGCTACCTGTAGAAGGTTGGTGGTGTTTTCCTGATCCTATCACTACCGCAGGCAGCTAAATAAGCTACAAGTTATTTTTTGGCGAGCTCTGCACAGTGTTCACATAAAGCTACCTGTAGAAGGTTGGTGGTGTTTTCCTGATCCTATCACTACCGCAGGCAGCTAAATAAGCTACAAGTTATTTTTTGGCGAGCTCTGCACAGTGTTCACCTAAAGCTACCTGTAGAAGGTTGGTGGTGTTTTCCTGATCCTATCACTACCGCAGGCAGCTAAATAAGCTACAAGTTAGTGTAGTGCGAGTTCTGCACAGTGTTCACCTAAAGCTACCTGTAGAAGGTTGGTGGTGTTTTCCTGATCCTATCACTACCGCAGGCAGCTAAATAAGCTACAAGTTATGGGGCATACACACGGTCAGACTTTTCGTCTACAAAAGTCCGACAGCCTGTCCAACAGACTTCCGGCGGACTTTCGGCAGACTTGCGGCGGACTTGTGGCAGACTTTCTAAGGAACGGACTTGCCTACACAAGACCACACAAAAGTCCGACGGATTCGTACGTGATGACGTACACCAGACTAAAATAAGGAAGTTCATAGCCAGTAGCCAATAGCTGCCCTAGCGTGGGTTTTTGTCCGTCGGACTAGCACACAGACGAGCGGATTTCGGGGGCCGTCGTAGTTACGACGTAAAGATTTGAAGCATGTTTCAAATCTAAAGTCCGTCGGATTTGAGGCTGAAAAAGTCAGCTGAAAGTCCGGGGAAGCCCACACACGATCGGATTACCAGCCAGCTTTAGTCCGTCGGCGTCCGTTGGACTTTTGTAGACGAAAAGTCTGACCGTGTGTATGCCCCATTAGTGTAGTGCGAGCTCTGCACAGGGTTCACCTAAAGCTAACTGTAGAAGGTTGGTGGTGTTTTCCTGATCCTATCACTACTGCAGGCAGCTAAATAAGCTACAAGTTATTTTTTGGCGAGCTCTGCACAGTGTTCACCTAAAGCTACCTGTAGAAGGTTGGTGGTGTTTTCCTGATCCTATCACTACCGCAGGCAGCTAAATAAGCTACAAGTTAGTGTAGTGCGAGTTCTGCACAGTGTTCACCTAAAGCTACCTGTAGAAGGTTGGTGGTGTTTTCCTGATCCTATCACTACCGCAGGCAGCTAAATAAGCTACAAGTTAGTGTAGTGCGAGCTCTGCACAGTGTTCACCTAAAGCTAACTGTAGAAGGTTGGTGGTGTTTTCCTGATCCTATCACTACCGCAGGCAGCTAAATAAGCTACAAGTTATTTTTTGGCGAGCTCTGCACAGTGTTCACCTAAAGCTACCTGTAGAAGGTTGGTGGTGTTTTCCTGATCCTATCACTACCGCAGGCAGCTAAATAAGCTACAAGTTAGTGTAGTGCGAGCTCTGCACAGTGTTCACCTAAAGCTACCTGTAGAAGGTTGGTGGTGTTTTCCTGATCCTATCACTACCGCAGGCAGCTAAATAAGCTACAGATTAGTGTAGTGCGAGCTCTGCACAGTGTTCACCTAAAGCTACCTGTAGAAGGTTGGTGGTGTTTTCCTGATCCTATCACTATCGCATACAGCTAAATAAGCTACAGATTAGTGTAGTGCGAGCTCTGCACAGTGTTCACCTAAAGCTACCTGTAGAAGGTTGGTGGTGTTTTCCTGATCCTATCACTACCGCAGGCAGCTAAATAAGCTACAAGTTATTCTTTGGCGAGCTCTGCACAGTGTTCACCTAAAGCTACCTGTAGAAGGTTGGTGGTGTTTTCCTGATCCTATCACTACCGCAGGCAGCTAAATAAGCTACAAGTTATTTTTTGGCGAGCTCTGCACAGTGTTCACCTAAAGCTACCTGTAGAAGGTTGGTGGTGTTTTCCTGATCCTATCACTACCGCAGGCAATTAAATAAGCTACAAGTTAGTGTAGTGCGAGCTCTGCACAATGTTCACCTAAAGCTACCTGTAGAAGGTTGGTGGTGTTTTCCTGATCCTATCACTACCGCAGGCAGCTAAATAAGCTACAAGTTATTTTTTGGCGAGCTCTGCACAGTGTTCACCTAAAGCTACCTGTAGAAGGTTGGTGGTGTTTTCCTGATCCTATCACTACCGCAGGCAGCTCAATAAGCTACAAGTTATTTTTTGGTGAGCTCTGCACAGTGTTCACCTAAAGCTACCTGTAGAAGGTTGGTGGTGTTTTCCTGATCCTATCACTACCGCAGGCAGCTAAATAAGCTACAAGTTAGTGTAGTGCGAGCTCTGCACAGTGTTCACCTAAAGCTACCTGTAGAAGGTTGGTGGTGTTTTCCTGATCCTATCACTACCGCAGGCAGCTAAATAAGCTACAAGTTATTGTAGTGCGAGCTCTGCACAGTGTTCACCTAAAGCTACCTGTAGAAGGTTGGTGGTGTTTTCCTGATCCTATCACTACCGCAGGCAGCTAAATAAGCTACAGATTAGTGTAGTGCGAGCTCTGCACAGTGTTCACCTAAAGCTACCTGTAGAAGGTTGGTGGTGTTTTCCTGATCCTATCACTACCGCAGGCAGCTAAATAAGCTACAAGTTATTCTTTGGTGAGCTCTGCACAGTGTTCACCTAAAGCTACCTGTAGAAGGTTGGTGGTGTTTTCCTGATCCTATCACTACCGCAGGCAGCTAAATAAGCTACAAGTTATTTTTTGGCGAGCTCTGCACAGTGTTAACCTAAAGCTACCTGTAGAAGGTTGGTGGTGTTTTCCTGATCCTATCACTACCGCAGGCAGCTAAATAAGCTACAAGTTATTTTTTGGCGAGCTCTGCACAGTGTTCACATAAAGCTACCTGTAGAAGGTTGGTGGTGTTTTCCTGATCCTATCACTACCGCAGGCAGCTAAATAAGCTACAAGTTATTTTTTGGCGAGCTCTGCACAGTGTTCACCTAAAGCTACCTGTAGAAGGTTGGTGGTGTTTTCCTGATCCTATCACTACCGCAGGCAGCTAAATAAGCTACAAGTTAGTGTAGTGCGAGTTCTGCACAGTGTTTACCTAAAGCTACCTGTAGAAGGTTGGTGGTGTTTTCCTGATCCTATCACTACCGCAGGCAGCTAAATAAGCTACAAGTTATGGGGCATACACACGGTCAGACTTTTCGTCTACAAAAGTCCGACAGCCTGTCCAACAGACTTCCGGCGGACTTTCGGCAGACTTGCGGCGGACTTGTGGCAGACTTTCTAACGAACGGACTTGCCTACACAAGACCACACAAAAGTCCGACGGATTCGTACGTGATGACGTACACCAGACTAAAATAAGGAAGTTCATAGCCAGTAGCCAATAGCTGCCCTAGCGTGGGTTTTTGTCCGTCGGACTAGCACACAAACGAGCGGATTTCGGGGGCCGTCGTAGTTACGACGTAAAGATTTGAAGCATGTTTCAAATCTAAAGTCCGTCGGATTTGAGGCTGAAAAAGTCAGCTGAAAGTCCGGGGAAGCCCACACACGATCGGATTACCAGCCAGCTTTAGTCCGTCGGCGTCCGTTGGACTTTTGTAGACGAAAAGTCTGACCGTGTGTATGCCCCATTAGTGTAGTGCGAGCTCTGCACAGGGTTCACCTAAAGCTAACTGTAGAAGGTTGGTGGTGTTTTCCTGATCCTATCACTACTGCAGGCAGCTAAATAAGCTACAAGTTATTTTTTGGCGAGCTCTGCACAGTGTTCACCTAAAGCTACCTGTAGAAGGTTGGTGGTGTTTTCCTGATCCTATCACTACCGCAGGCAGCTAAATAAGCTACAAGTTATTTTTTGGCGAGCTCTGCACAGTGTTCACCTAAAGCTACCCGTAGAAGGTTGGTGGTGTTTTCCTGATCCTATCACTACCGCAGGCAGCTAAATAAGCTACAAGTTAGTGTAGTGCGAGTTCTGCACAGTGTTCACCTAAAGCTACCTGTAGAAGGTTGGTGGTGTTTTCCTGATCCTATCACTACCGCAGGCAGCTAAATAAGCTACAAGTTAGTGTAGTGCGAGCTCTGCACAGTGTTCACCTAAAGCTAACTGTAGAAGGTTGGTGGTGTTTTCCTGATCCTATCACTACCGCAGGCAGCTAAATAAGCTACAAGTTATTTTTTGGCGAGCTCTGCACAGTGTTCACCTAAAGCTACCTGTAGAAGGTTGGTGGTGTTTTCCTGATCCTATCACTACCGCAGGCAGTTAAATAAGCTACAAGTTAGTGTAGTGCGAGCTCTGCACAATGTTCACCTAAAGCTACCTGTAGAAGGTTGGTGGTGTTTTCCTGATCCTATCACTACCGCAGGCAGCTAAATAAGCTACAAGTTAGTGTAGTGCGAGCTCTGCACAGTGTTCACCTAAAGCTACCTGTAGAAGGTTGGTGGTGTTTTCCTGATCCTATCACTACCGCAGGCAGCTAAATAAGCTACAGATTAGTGTAGTGCGAGCTCTGCACAGTGTTCACCTAAAGCTACCTGTAGAAGGTTGGTGGTGTTTTCCTGATCCTATCACTATCGCATACAGCTAAATAAGCTACAGATTAGTGTAGTGCGAGCTCTGCACAGTGTTCACCTAAAGCTACCTGTAGAAGGTTGGTGGTGTTTTCCTGATCCTATCACTACCGCAGGCAGCTAAATAAGCTACAAGTTATTTTTTGGCGAGCTCTGCACAGTGTTCACCTAAAGCTACCTGTAGAAGGTTGGTGGTGTTTTCCTGATCCTATCACTACCGCAGGCAATTAAATAAGCTACAAGTTAGTGTAGTGCGAGCTCTGCACAATGTTCACCTAAAGCTACCTGTAGAAGGTTGGTGGTGTTTTCCTGATCCTATCACTACCGCAGGCAGCTAAATAAGCTACAAGTTATTTTTTGGCGAGCTCTGCACAGTGTTCACCTAAAGCTACCTGTAGAAGGTTGGTGGTGTTTTCCTGATCCTATCACTACCGCAGGCAGCTCAATAAGCTACAAGTTATTTTTTGGTGAGCTCTGCACAGTGTTCACCTAAAGCTACCTGTAGAAGGTTGGTGGTGTTTTCCTGATCCTATCACTACCGCAGGCAGCTAAATAAGCTACAAGTTAGTGTAGTGCGAGCTCTGCACAGTGTTCACCTAAAGCTACCTGTAGAAGGTTGGTGGTGTTTTCCTGATCCTATCACTACCGCAGGCAGCTAAATAAGCTACAAGTTATTGTAGTGCGAGCTCTGCACAGTGTTCACCTAAAGCTACCTGTAGAAGGTTGGTGGTGTTTTCCTGATCCTATCACTACCGCAGGCAGCTAAATAAGCTACAGATTAGTGTAGTGCGAGCTCTGCACAGTGTTCACCTAAAGCTACCTGTAGAAGGTTGGTGGTGTTTTCCTGATCCTATCACTACCGCAGGCAGCTAAATAAGCTACAAGTTATTCTTTGGTGAGCTCTGCACAGTGTTCACCTAAAGCTACCTGTAGAAGGTTGGTGGTGTTTTCCTGATCCTATCACTACCGCAGGCAGCTAAATAAGCTACAAGTTATTTTTTGGCGAGCTCTGCACAGTGTTAACCTAAAGCTACCTGTAGAAGGTTGGTGGTGTTTTCCTGATCCTATCACTACCGCAGGCAGCTAAATAAGCTACAAGTTATTTTTTGGCGAGCTCTGCACAGTGTTCACCTAAAGCTACCTGTAGAAGGTTGATTGTGTTCTCATACAACAGGCAGGCAGTTGATTTGGCTAGCTGCAGTATCAGTATATATATATATATATATATATATATATATATATATATATATATATCCCAGCTTAGTGCAGCTACAGGCCATTAGTATGTCTGGAAGGCCAACAAGGAGAGGCAGACAGTCACAAGCCAATAAAAGAGGGCAAGCAGGCTCTGTGTCTAAAGGCAACAATGCTGGTCGTGGAGACGGTGCATCCTCATCAGCACGTGGCCGTGGGACACACTTGGCCTTTTTTTCGGCAGCTGGCCGTGTTGAGCCGCAACATGTGGAATACTTGGTCTAGTGGATGACCAAGCCGTCCTCATCCTCCTCATCCTCTCTCACCCATGCTCAGGGTACTTTGTCTGGCAAAGCAGCTTCTTCCCTCGGCTCAATGTCATCAGTGACTCCTTCCCTAGCCCCACCATGTCCTCCTGAGGAGTCCCTCGAACTGTTTGACCACAGTGTTGGGTACATGCTCCAGGAGGATGCCCAGCATTTGGAAGGCTCTGATGATGATACTGAGCTAGATGAAGGCAGTAACGTGAGCACGGACAGAGGGGGTGCCCAAGAAGGACAGCAATCTGGCAGTCATGCTCCCCCTGCTGCAGCATACTGCCAGGTTTGCTCCAGTGATGAGGAGGGAGGGGATGATGAGGTCACTGACTGAACGTGGGTGCCTGTTAGGAGAGAGGAGGAGGAGGCACATCACCAACGAGGCAGGATGCCCTCCAGGGGCCAGCCTAAGGGCAGCACACTGACTGCATCACACCCCAAAGCTCCGCATGTGCAGGGCGCTGCAGTCTCTGCACGTTATTCAAAAGTTCTTTGGCATGGGCCTTTTTTGAGACAAGTGTATCAGATCGCACTGCTGCTATTTGCAACATATGTCTCAAGCGTATCTCGCGTGGCCAAAACATCTCCCGCTTGGGCACCACATGCTTGACCAGACATATGTTGACCTGCCATGCAGTTCGTTGGCAAGCGTATCTAAAAGACCCACACCAAAGAACAAAGAGGACCTCTCCTTGCTCCTCATCAGCTGAGATCTCCAACCCCACTATATCTTCAGTCCTCTCTGAGACCTGCACTGAGAGGAATGAAGGTGTAGAATTAGGTGTGTCACAGCCAAGTACTTGTGGGCAATCTGCTTTCGGTACACCAACGTCAGATTGTACCAGGCAAATTTCCCTGCCCCAGCTGCTGCACCACCGAAAGAAGTTCACTCCCAGCCATCCACATGCCCAGCGGTTGAATGCTAGCTTCTCTAAATTGCTAGCACTTCAACTGCTGCCTTTTCAGTTGGTAGACTCTGCCCCCTTCCGTGAGTGTGGAATGTGCGGTTCCTCAGTGGCAGGTACCCAAACGCCACTTTTTCTCACGGAAGGCGATTCTGGCTCTCTACCGGCATGTGGAAGGCAATGTCCATGCCTCGCTGGACAGGGCGGTCAGCGGTAAGGTGTATATTACCACTGACTCATGGTCCAGCAGGCATGGACAGGGACATTACCTAAGTTTCACCGCGCATTGGGTGACTCTGCTGGCAGCTGGGAAGGATGCAGGAGAAGGTGCAGTAGTGTTGGAGGTTGTTCCGCCACCACGCCTCCAAAATGCCACTACTAATAATTGTGACCTCTCTCCTCCACCCCCTCCTCTTCTTCTTCCTCCATGGCCTCTTCATGTGCTTTGTCCTCGGAACCAGCAGTGCTCCGTAGGCGTTCAAGGGGCTACGCAAGTACGCAGGCCAAAAGATGCCATGCGGTGCTTGAGCTGGTGTGCTTGGGGGACAGGAGCCACACTGGGGCAGAGGTTCTGTCAGCTCTGCAGGGGCAGGTTCAGAGGTGGTTGACGCCACGCCAACTTAAGGCAGGAATGGTGGTTTGCGACAATGGCACCAACCTCCTCACTGCCCTCCGACAGGGACAAATGACCCATGTGCTCTGTTTGGCTCACGTCCTTAACTTGGTGGTGCAGCGGTTCTTGGGCAGGTACCCGGGCTTACAGAATGTCCTGAGGCAGGCCAGGAAAGTCTGTGTGCATTTCCGCCTGTAACGGAACGTCCCACACTCCGCTTGAGTGCTTCCGTCATATACCACTTCCTCCCAGTCTGTATACAGATATCCCAACCTCTCTGAGCACAAAATTAGGCGACACTTGCTTGTTGCTAACATGAACTCACTTTATTCAGAACCAGAATACAGTCTTATATACAGGAGAAAATATTACTCTAACAATACAAACGTAACCTAATTAACATGAGCTAATTAACAAATCCTTTATACAGCCTAGGTGATTGAGACATGACCTTTTGCCCAGACTGAGTTAATTATCACAGGACACCTTCTCACAATAGCAGCAGCTCCAATAGGAGTCGTCCCGTCTCCTACATTGTATAGAGGACAATGTGATCAGCTCATTCAATTAACATAAACACAGGTAGTTGGAGTTGATGACACCAGCATCTCCTCACAGGATGTGTCCCAACAGTATAATTCAGTCTTATCATTCTAATATGGCATATAAAGGGTTCCCAGAGTCTGTGTGTTTTGGGGGACATGGAGCTGAATCCAAAGTAACATCAACCCCAGGGTCCCCAGGCATACAGCTCACAGAGAGCACCATTCCCCCAAATGCTAGGGCCCATAATCGGTGAGCAAGAGGCTTGCGTTCAGTCCCCTCCAATAGCCCCTGTCTCGGGGGAGTCTGTCACATTTCTCCCCCATCTAAGGTTGACTAACAAGGTCCCAGACCTCCACCTGGTCTGGACATGCGTTAGTCAGGCAGAGTGAACTCACATAGTCTTCCCGCATGATCTCCATTCTTGGCTGCAAGGAATAGTTGACCTCAGTAGGTGTGGGGCAGAGGTCATTTACTCTCTGTCTGGCTGCCAGGGCTTCAGCTGGATTGTTTTTAACATTCCCGGGCTCGGTCTGCTGCTGGGCAGAGGGGCCGATCACCCCAGCTTCCTGAAGCTGTAAAGAGACACTAGGTGCTAGGCAGAGGCCAGCGGTGCTCTGCCCTGTTGCCAGCGATTCAGCTGGGAGTAGCAGCTTCACTACATCAGCTTGTCGTCGGAGAGAGGGGCCAACTGCCCCGGCTCCCTGGAACTCCACAGTTGTTGCCGGTGCTGGGCAGAGGTTGGTAGCACTCTGCTCTGTTGCCAGCACTTCTGCTGGGGACTCCACATCCTCCGCTCCAGCTAACCGTTGGGGCAGGAGGCTGGCTTCCTCCACTCCCAAACTGTGTAGTTGCCATTGGAAAAGGGAGTCGGCTGCTTCCTTTTCCATTCCCTCATCTGGCTGCTGGGACGACATGTCAATGGTACTGTCTCCCAGGTGCACAGATCTTTGCTGGGGAGGAAAGTCCGCTTCCTCCACCCTGACCAACTGTTGGGGAGGGACAACACACACCTCCTCTCCCTTCTCCCCCTGTATCTGCTGCTGGGAAGTGATTGCCACCTTCTCACCCTGAGCCTCCGAAACTGCCACAGGTGTGGGGCAGAGGTCTTGGACCCTCTGTCCAGTTGCCAGCACTTCTAGTGGGGGTTTGCTAGGTGGTTCCTCCTCTACAGAAACGTCTATTAAATCCCCAGTCTCTGGAATTAGTAAAAGTGTGGGACAGAGGTCTTGGACCCTCTGTTCAGTTACCAGATCTTCAGCTGGAGAAGTTTGTTTTAACTCCATAGATGCTGCTGGCAGAAAATCACATGTCCCTGTCAGTGTTGTGGGAGAAAGGCTGACTACCTCTTCTCTCAAGAAGGCCGAAGCCACTGTTGGTGCTGGGCAGAGCACAGTGAACTTTGGCCCTGATAGCAGCTCTTCTGCTGGAGGCTCATCAGGTTGTTCTTCCTCAGCAGAAAAGTCTATCAAATCCCATGTCCCTGCAACTGATGTCTGGGGATAGAGGTTCACCATCTCCTGTCCATGGAACCCAGAAGATGCTATCATTTCTGGGCAGAGGTTAGCAGAGCTCTGCCCTGTGGTCAGCACTTCAGGTTTGGGGATGGCAATCTCCGGATTTTCCACTGCCGATTCTCTGGCATGCTGCTGAACTTGTTCTAGCAGTTTCCTGTATGCCCTTTCCAGATGCTGTTCCTTCCTTAGCAAATGGTCCAGATCAGGTTTGAGCTCTGAGACCCCTGCAAGACCAAGCATAGCCTCTCTATATTTTCTCAGGTCCTCAAGGTCAGGTTCCCCTTCATCGCCAAACATAAAATGATCTGTAAGGCTCTCCCACAGCAATCCAGGGCCGCCAAAGTCATATCCCTCTGGAGAGCATTCTGTTGTCTCCCCTAAATATCCATCCTCTGCGTGCCATTGCAAAGCCCGATAACGATTGTCCAGCTCTATCTCCTGCTGGACCAGCCTGTCCAACTCAGTCACCCATTGCTCCTGGGGTTGCTCTCCCAGGAATGCCATCCGCAATGCCCGTTGGTCACTGGCCCGTTGCTCTTGGGTTGGAAAGCACTTGCCCTGTTTTATACCAGCGAGCTGGAGGGCTCCGATCCAGAGCCCCACCCGAATCTGCTGCCTGAGCTCCAGGTATTCATCCTTAGACACAGTCCTGGTGTATGTTGAAAGGATGATCCGCAGCAGCTCCGGGAATTCTGATGCCAGGTCCATATCTCCGCTGGGGTGACTGAAGTCTGCTATGCTGATCTTGGATCCAGTTGAAGGTTTGGATGTCCCAGACTGCAGGAAGCTTTCCCGCTGCTTGCCACCAATGTAACGTAACGGTCCACACTCCGCTTGAGTGCTTCCGTCATATACCACTTCCTCCCAGTCTGTATACAGATATCCCAACCTCTCTGAGCACAAAACAAGGCGACACTTGCTTGTTGCTAACATGAACTCACTTTATTCAGAACCAGAATACAGTCTTATATACAGGAGAAAATATTACTCTAACAATACAAACGTAACCTAATTAACATGAGCTAATTAACTAATCCTTTATACAGCCTAGGTGATTGAGACATGACCTTTTGCCCAGACTGAGTTAATTATCACAGGACACCTTCTCACAATAGCAGCAGCTCCAATAGGAGTCGTCCCGTCTCCTACATTGTATAGAGGACAATGTGATCAGCTCATTCAATTAACATAAACACAGGTAGTTGGAGTTGATGACACCAGCATCTCCTCACAGGATGTGTCCCAACAGTATAATTCAGTCTTATCATTCTAATATGGCATATAAAGGGTTCCCAGAGTCTGTGTGTTTTGGGGGGACATGGAGCTGAATCCAAAGTAACACCAACCCCAGGGTCCCCAGGTATACAGCTCACAGAGAGCACCATTCCCCCAAATGCTAGGGCCCATAATCGGTGGGCAAGAGGCTTGCGTTCAGTCCCCTCCAATAGCCCCTGTCTGAGTGAGTCTGTCACACCGCCATCATATAATGCCAGTGCTCGGCTGGCGGACCTCCAAAAGGAGTTTAACCTGCCCAATAACCGCCTAATCTGTGACATGCCCACCAGGTGGAACTCAACGTTGGCCGTGCTGCAGCGGCTGCACATGCAGCAGAGGGCCATCAATGAGTACCTGTGTGACTATGGCACCAGGACTGGGTCAGGGGAGCTTGTTTTTTTTTCCCCACGCCAGTGGGCCATGATCAGGGATGCATGCACTGTTCTTTCACCATTCGAGGAGGCCACGAGGATGGTGAGCAGTGACAGTGCATGCATCAGTGACACTGTCCTCCTTGTCCACCTGTTGGAGCACACGCTGCGTGGAATAATGGACAGGGCACTTGAGGCAGAACAGAGGCAGGAAGAGGAGGACTTCCTTACCTCTCAACGCCCCCTTTATCCAGTGTTCCTGCATGCCCGCCGATCACACAGGAAGAGGACGAGGAGGATTGTGTCAGTATGGAAGTGGAGCCTGGCACTCAGCATCAGCAGCAGTCTTTAAGGGATCAGTCCCAAGAAACACATGGACTTGTACGTGGCTGGGAGGAGGTGGCTGCGGACCATGTCGTCCTGACCCAGAGGACTCCGGACCGAATGCCTCAGCAAACCTACGCTGCATGGCCTCCCTGATCCTGCAAAGCCTGCGTAAGGATCCTCGTATTCGTGGTATCAAGGAGAAGGACCAATACTGGCTGGCAACCCTCCTTGATCCACGTTACAAGGGTAAGGTTGCGGACCTTATCGTGCCGTCGCAGAGGGAGCAGAGGATGAAACATTTTCGGGAGGCCTTGCAGAAAGGTCTGTGCAATGCATTCCCAGAGACTGGGAGGTTACAAACTCCTGTTTCTGGACAACGTATTGCTGAGGCTTCGGTCAGTCAAAGAAGGAGCGGTGGAGAAGATGGCCGTCTGATCGTTGCGTTCAGACAATTTTTTAGTCTGCAGCCCCAAGGTATGATCGGTTCCAGCAACCATCGCCAACGTCTGTTTTACATGGTGCAGGAATACCTAGGGGCAAGATCTGACTTGGACACCTTTCCCACTGAAAATCCTCTGGGTTACTGGGTCTTGAGGATGGATCACTGGCCAGAGCTTGCACAGTATGCAATTGAGCTACTGGCCTGTCCTGCATCCAGCGTTCTTTCGGAACGCACATTCAGTGCTGCTGGAGGCTTTGTAACCGATCACAGGGTGCGTCTGTCCACCGACTCGGTCGATCAACTGACCTTCATAAAAATGAATCAGTCTTGGATCACCACCAGCTACCAAGCACCTGATGCTGATGTAACTGAATATTTTTTTTTGAAATCTCAGATCCCTTCAAAGACTGCCTATGCTGATGCTGAGTGACTATCCTGAGTAATTATCCTCTTCCTCCTCAATGATCACGCTGATAGCTTGTAAGAACATTTTTGGTTCTGGGCGCCACCACCAGTGCCTAAGGCCCAATTTTTCAGCTCCTGTTTAACAGGGGCGTGTAATTACAATTTTTGATGCAATACTTTGCAGCAGGGCTCATTCCTGCGTTCCAACTAGAGTTTCTGAGAGGGGTTGCAGTGTTGTGGCACCAGCACCAGTGCCTAAGGCCCAATGTTTCAGCCCCTGTTTAACAGGGGCGTGTAATTACAATTTTTGATGCAATACTTTGCAGCAGGGCTCATTCCTGCGTTCCAACTAGAGTATCTGTGAGGGGTTGCAGTGTTGTGGCACCAGCACCAGTGCCTAAGGCCCAATTTTTCAGCCCCTGTTTAACAGGGGCGTATAATTACAATTTTTGATTCAATACTTTGCAGCAGGGCTCGTTCCTACATTCCAACTAGAGTTTCTGTGAGGGGTTGCAGTGTTGTGGCACCAGCACCAGTGCCTAAGGCCTAATTTTTCAGCCCCTGTTTAACAGGGGCATGTAATTACAATTTTTGATGCAATATTTCACAGCAGGGCCCGTTTCTGCACCCAGCAAGAGCGAGTGAGGACTTACTGTGTGGTGTCACCAGCACCACCACCACCACCAAAGGCCCAATTTTTCTGCCCCTGTTCAATTTCAACAGGGGCTTGTATTTACAATTCTTGATCTAATATTTCACAGCAGGGCCCGTTTCTGCACCCAGCAAGAGCAAGTGATGACTTATGCCCCGTACACACGGTCGGACTTTCCGATGGACAATGTCCGATCAGAGCGTGTTGTCGGAAATTCCGACCGTGTGTGGGCGCCATCGGACATTTTACATCGGATTTTCCGACACACAAAGTTGGACAGCAGAAGATAAAATTTTCCGACAACAAAATCCGACCGTGTGTGGCCTGTTCCGACGCACAAAGTGCCACGCATGCTCAGAAGAAATTCCGACACGGGACAGCTCGTTCTGGTAAACGTAGCGTTCTCAATGGATACAGCACTTTCGTCACGCTGCAATGTTCAAAATGGTTTAATACAGCGCACTCTCTTCTTCTTTATAATGTGACAAGAATTAAGTCGTTTTGCTGCTCATATTCACACACACTTCTCACAAACTTATTTCTTTACTATTTATCGGGATTCCCTCAATATATTTTGATTTCTCACATCTGACAACAAAATTTTTTTTTTTTTTTGGACTTTAATGTAGATTCTTTTTTTGTGTTTCTCTTTTTTATTTTTTATTTTTTTTTGGTGATTTTAATTTGTATTCCCGAAAATTTTTGTGTGTGTTTTTGGTGATAAGTTCCCACAACACCACTAATATGTTGTTCTATTTAATCTGTAGGATATTGTTTAGTGTTGTTGTCCCTTGTTAATTTCACATTGTACTTTAGAAATGTACCTGAATCGTCACCAACAAACTGTCCTTTTTGGATGAAAACACACACAGGAGAGTATAATTTACCGACAAAATTTTATTAAGGGGTCACAACTAAACAAAGAGGGAGGCAACGCTGGAGAAACTGCAGAAGTGGGCGAACCCATGGACCCCCAGGGCAGACATCAATTATTTAAAAGCAAAATTGGTGGCCTGAGGAGTCCATATCTAAGGGAGGGCAGTCTGGTCCAGAAGTCCCAGAGATCCGGAAAGCAGCAGATGACATCTATTTCCCCAGGCTGTGGTCATACGAGAGACTGCAGCTTTTGTCAGACCAGACTGAACCCAGGGTCATCACTCTTTGGTCTTCTTTCCATGCCTCCTTCCAGCCTTTGGCTGTGGTGGTGGAGTTGTGGCAGCAGGAGGAGGAGGATCGTCCCTCTCCATGACATCCGTCTTGTGTGTCAGTTCCCCACTCTCCCCCTTACGTAGGACTTTATAAATCAGGTCCTCAGAGATCTTGCGTTGACCCTCCTGCATGCCCTGCAATTTTGTGGCAGCCATGCAGGCAAAGGCCTCTTCAGGACTGGGGAAGGCTCGGAGGGACGCCGAAGCCTCCTGGATCAGCCTGTATGCTGAATCCTGCACGGGACTCGGAGTGGCCTTCCTGGCTCGTTTATATGGCAGGCAGAGGGGAGGAACCTGAGACTCAGTCAGGCTGCGACTTGTCCCAGGCTTCTCTTGGCTGCCACTTAGCCCCGCCTCCTCCTGGCTGACACTAATCCTCGCCTCCTCCTGACTGCCACATTCCACAGCCTCCTCCTGGCTGAGGTCTTCCTGTGTATGAAAAAGGGACATAGTTTTAGTATTTTCTTCATTAATCACACACAATTTTCACCTCATGACTGCTGCAAATTGAATGTTAACAAATATAACAGACTATCCTTCTGAGCCCAGCAGTTTTCATTCTTTTCCCAATTTTGGGTGCCCACTACTGTCTATTGATATGTAAAACACTTTATTAAATCAGCAATTAGTGATCAATAATAACATCTAGTAAACATCATTTATTTATTGACCAGAAATCTGTAGAAGAATGCTATACCTGACTCCAGCTGGGCTCCTCCATTTCTTCCTGGCTAGAAGGCCCAGGTTGGATATCGGAAGCCTCAGCTGGGGTGGAAGGAAGAGTGGAAGGAAGAGTAGAGAGGGATTCCCTGACTTCAGTGTGGTCTGACAGAAATCGCAGTCTCTCATAGTACCACAGCCTGGGGACATAAACGTCATCTGCTGCAGCTCCGGACCTCTGGGAATCTGTGACCTTCTTGCGCTCCCTAAGATAAGTGCTCCTCAGGCCACCAATTTTAGCTTTTAAATAGGGGATGGTTGCTGTGGGGACCACCGGCTTCACCAACTCCAGCAGTTTCTCCAGCGCTGCCTGCCTCTTTTGTTTGTGATTATAGTGGGGGTGTCTGACCTGCCACAGACAGGGCAGTTCCCTGTACTTGTCTATGAACAGGGGCAGGAAATTGTGGTCGTTGAACCCATCCATTTTCTCTGCAAGACACAACACAAGACAAACCCTAATGTCAGGCCAAACTCCCCTAATCTTGTTACAATATAGGCTTCCATTTCGAAGCAGTATAGGCCCAAGTTTAGATCCTACCTTCGTTAGCACGATCGGCGTCTCCGATGCTCCTTCCTCCGCTCACAGATCGTACGTAAGACGCGCGCGTTACGATTTATACACACTGCGCATGCGTATAACTCCGCCCGCCCCTGACGTTCTTTCTAGTCTATTCCCCGCCCCTTTTCGTTCGGCGCAGTGGGGGAAGAGCACATGGCGGATAGACAGCAGGATCGTGCTAATTGTAGCAACGAGGAGGAGGAGGAGGAAAGGCTGGAGCCTGAAACGTCCCGATCCAGAAGGAGATTAAAGGACTCAAATATGTCCTTTGGGGAGATGTTGGAGATGGTGGACATCCTGAAGAAGGCCGACTATGATGGAAAGTATGGGCCTTACCCCAACCCCAATGTCCGAAAGGCCAAGATCATGGCGAAAGTGGTCAGGAGTCTGCACCGGAAATTCGGGGTACGACGATCGAAAGATCAGCTCAGGAAGCGGTGGTCGGACCTGAAATTACGAGAACATGAGCAGTACAGAAAGATCCGGAGAGTGCTGCAAAAAAGTAAGTAGTTGTGCTGTGTTCCTATTCTTTTTGTGTTTATTACGTTCGTGCTGCTCCATGTGCTTTTAGGAACTGTTGTACAGTTTAAAATGGTAACTTTCATGTTCATGGGCACATTATTCGTTCGGATCACACATTGTTATTTCGGACGATAAAATACCATTGTTTAAGCCATATGCATTTGGCCACCATTTTGACGCCCTATACTTGTCTTCAAAGAATTGGGTTGTGTAGATGGCTTTGTTACTAGAATGAAATGCAAACTAGATTGTGTGTAAGGAGAGGACACTCAGCAGCTGTTTTCACATCTGGACACTGGAGCACTAGTGTGGGACAAAAGAACACCATTTTTATTAGGGGGCCAAACAGGTGCTCCAGTGTATACTATAGGGGGGGTCTCCATCTGTGAAGCTTGTACAAAACAGGTAAAGTATTGCAGCTTGACAAAGGACACTAAAAAAGCTACATCTTGGAACTCGGCTAAAATAGATAATTGTACCCCACTTCCAAGCAATGTTTCATCTTTATAGTTCTGACATTAAATATCTGTGTGCTAATTATACCATTTTTGTTTTACATAGGGGAGAAAAGACTCGGAGGACACCCCTCATCCGAGGAGACCAGAGCCCCCCCCCTCTGGAAGAAGGGGAAATCCCCCCAACACAAGATGAGCAGGAGGATGAAGACGTGGTGGAAGTAGTTACCACAACAGGTGAGTGTCTGCAACCACAGGCTCAGATAAGGGATGGATGGCGGCATATTTTGGGAAACCTAATTTATTTGGGGTTTCCTCTCTTTTTAGGTGATCATGAGGTTGTGGATCCAGATCCTTTCACATCCGAAAGTGCCCAGATCCTGATCGGGGAGATCATGGGGTGTAATTTACAATTGGAAAACATCAAGCAAAACATCAATGATGTTATTCCAAAATATAAAAACATCATTGATGTTTTGGGGCGAGTTTAAAACCCCTCCAAATCACTTTCTTCTTTTGTGTGCTACAATGTGCGAAATGTTTTTGTGATTTTTCCCAAAGCCAAATTTGGAGGATGCACACAGTGTGCCAACATGTGCTATCTGCCATCACGGGAGATCAATGGACGCGTTTTGGGGGTGCAACCCCTTCCTCAATAATAAAGTAGCTGAGAGGAAGGGCTTTCTCCCCCAAAACACGTCCCTTGATCCCCCGTGATGGCAGGTCGCACATGTTGACATTGTGAAATTTGTGTGCATCTTCCAAATTTGGCTTTTCCAGGGCTGATTTCCCCCCATCTGAACGCAATATCAAACACAGTTCCTAAATACTCATGTCTGATATTGCCTTCACGTTCTACCAAATGTGAACTTTGTAAGATCAAGATTTGTGTCTTTCTTGTTGGTTTTACACATGCCTGTTTTCTATAAAATGGACATTTTGATTTTGGATAATGACACCACAAAAATTGGTATACAACAAACATGTTGGTTTGTCAGAAAAACCTTTGGTAAATGCACATGTGATTGTGCAGGTATTAAAAAGATTGTTAATCAAGAATGTGTGGATTATTGTCTCAACGCTACAACACTTTTGGGGTGATGTAATTGTTGTTTTATGAGAAAATGGGGGTTATTTCCGAAGGGCAAATCCACTTTGCACTACAAGTGCAGTTTCAGTGCAGTTGCAAGTGCACTTGTAGTGAAAAGTGTCTTTGCATTTAGTAAATAACAGCCAACAGTGCTTTGTATAAGGTTACACAATCACGACATTTTCTGCACTCCACACATTTCTGTCAGGGTCAGCTAAAACAAACACAAGCAGTAAATGGCCACAAAGAATTTCTTTTGGTTGTTTTTTATTTAAAAAAGGTGTCACAGATTGTCTGGCATATTGATAGCCCCCCTACCCGCAAAGAACTCCAGGTATCGTAACCGGACATCACGGGCATTCAGGGAGGGCAAGCCAGGACGGCCGCTTTCAAGCGCCGTCATTGTTGATGTATTTGGGATTCTGGCCTCAGGCCCAACTGAGCCAGCATAGTTGGCTGAATGTTTTCGTAGAAAATTATGGAGAACACAGCAGGCAAGTATTATATGGTTCAGTTTATACTCCGCCATATGGATGGGTGTCAGAAATAATCGGAACCGGCTGGTCAGGATTCCAAATGTGTTCTCCACCACTCTTCGGGCTGTGGCCAGCTGGTAATTAAAAACCCTCTGTTCCGGGGTGAGGGTCCTCATTGGGAATGGCCGCATCAGGTGGTCCCCCAGCGCAAACGCTTCATCAGCAACGAACACAAATGGGAGACCTTCAACATTGTCCTCTGGAGGTGGCAAGTCCAAGCTGCCATTCTGGAGACGCCTGTAGAACTCCGTCTGGGCGATCACTCCACCATCGGACATCCGGCCATTCTTCCCCACGTCCACATACAAGAACTCGTAATTAGCTGACACCACCGCCAACATCACTATACTATTAAACCCCTTGTAATTATAATAGTAGGACCCCGAGTTGGGTGGTGGGACGATGTGGACGTGTTTCCCATCAATTGCCCCTCCGCAGTTAGGAAAGTCCCACCGCTGGGCAAAGTGGGAGGCCACAGTCTGCCATTCCTGTGGCGTGGAAGGAAACTGTCGAGGAAAAAACAATAAACATTACTATTTTTTCACAGAAACCTGGCAAGCAGATTAGACACAAACATTATGGGTCAACCTCCAGATAGCATTTATTAAGGGGAATTTTACAACAACAAAGTATAAGGTACACCTATCATATTCCCCCCCCCCCCTCTCATGGGCCATTTCTAACATTATAGGGGGGAGGAACTCTTGGACAGGTAACCCTCTTCATTTAGAGATGAATGCCTAAATACAGGGTATTACTTGGAACAGCCCCTCCTTAGTTACACTATTGGCAGCCCACTGGACAGGTAAGAAGTGTCATAATACAAAGATATAAATACACATTGTACACATTTGAGGACATTTGAACTTTCTGCTATTACCTATCAAGATAATAATAGGATACAAGAACTTTAAACAGTACCATTGGAAAGTATACAGGCAGGCCCTTGCACTACATGCTTTGGGGAATTCATCCATAAATCTGACCAGTAAAGAGATGGGTATAGTGTGTATGGGTTTGGCAAAGTCAGCAGATAGATGATTGAGGATAGAGAATTGGGATCAGCTGACTTAGCAGTTGGGGGAGGGAGGGTTACAAAAAATTTGGGGACAACAAAAAAAAAAGCCTCTGGCACTCTGCCTGAATTTAAATCAAAAATAACATTTCCAAACATTTTAGGGGGTGTTTGGGGTAAAGCACTACTATGGAGCTGATAAAATACATTGTTAAGTGACTACATGAGGTGAATATAGGGCAGGAGACACCATGCTGGAGAGGTTATTGAAGGGCAAATATGTATGAAGGACCTAAAATAATAATTACATAAAAATCCAGCATGCATGAGGACAAAGGGGACATTCACAGCATATTACAAGCATGGTAATTAGGGAATGAGGAAAGAAATACAATATATTATCAAACATTCAATACAATAAAATGTGAGATAAAAGGATAAAAATCTTACCTTCATATACTCCTTCTGCAGGACCTGTATGATGGCAGAACAGGTCTCTGGGATAATGATCCCCAGAGCCTGGGGGGAGATGCCTGTCGAGAACTTTAAGTCCTGCAGGCTTCTCCCTGTGGCCAAATACCGCAAGGTAGCGACCAACCTCTGCTCCGGAGTGATGGCTTGCCTCATGCAGGTATCCTGCCTGCTGATATAGGGGGTCAGCGAAGCCAACAGACGGTGAAACACGGGGTCCGTCATCCTGAGAAAATTCCTGAAATCATCAGGATTATTCTCACGGATCTCACGGAGCAAAGGCATGTGACAGAACTGGTCACGCTGAAGCAACCAATTCTTGGTCCATGAACTCCTCCCCACCCTGTTCATGGACTGGACTTGTGTCAAGGTCAGGACCCCAACACCAAGCCCCCGCACAGCACGAACTCTACGAGGAGTACGCATACGCAACATGGCTAGAAAACGGTCGGCTGCTCAGAACGAAGTAACAGAACGCACTGAAGAACAGCAAGGCCTGTGAAGAGCGACCTGAAAAACAGCAACGAGCGGACAAGATCGCACAGAAAACTCCAATACGAACTGACTGCACGCACTGAAGAGCAGATACAAACCCACAAGCACAAACTGAACGTCAGAAAACGATCTGAAAGCCACGAGTCTGAAAAAGCGCGAATCGTCTCTCACCAAACTTTTACTAACACGAGATTAGCAAAAGGAGCCCAAAGGGTGCCACGCTTGGTTCTGAACCGGCCTTTTCTAGTCTCGTCGTACGTGGTGTACGTGACCGCGTGGTTGTCGATCGGAAATTCCGACAACTTTGTGCGACCGTGTGTATGCAAAACAAGTTTGAGCCAACATCCGTAGGAAAAAATCCTAGGATTTTGCTGTCGGAATGTCCGAACAAAGTCCGACCGTGTGTACGGGGCATTACTGTGTGGTGTCACCAGCACCACCACCACCACCAAAGGCCCAATTTTTCTGCCCCTGTTCAATTTCAACAGGGGCATGTATTTACAATTCTTGATCTAATATTTCACAGCAGGGCCCTGTGAGGGCTTACAGTGTTGTGGCCACAACAACACCTAAGGCCCAAATTTCTGCTGAGTATATAGGGCAGGCCCCTACTTTCAAACATCTAACTTACAAACGACTCCTACTTGCAAGGAGACAACAGGAAGTGAGATGAAATCTACCCCTAGGAGGGGGAAATTCTCTCCTGTAAGAGTTAATATGGGAAAAACATTTCTCATTTCCACTGATGCTTTATCACCAATCCTTGTTTCACAAAAAACCCCAAATTTTCAAAAAACATTTGTCATTGGGACAAAAAGTGAGGTTCAATCTTCTGAAGAGGAGCACAGACAGCAAAACAAATGTCACAGGGGTGATAACCCTTCCATATGTTTTCCAAAAAGCTTAAAAAAGATTTTTTGGCTGGAGCTAAACACGTTAAAACAGATTCTACTTAACAACAAACCTACAGTCTCTGTCTTGTTTGCACCGCCTGTATACTGCTGTTCAGAGTATATAGGGCCTGGTGGCCCCACACCTTTCCTTTTTTTAATTTGGGTGCGGGGTTCCCCTTAATATCCATACAAGACCCAAAGGGCCTGATAATGGACTGGGGGGTACCCATGCCGTTTGTCTCACTGATTTTCATCCATATTGCCAGGACTCGACATTACATTAAAGCCGCAAGCAGTTTTAAATGACTTTTTTTCCTTTAAAAATGACATTTTGTGCAGGGACTGTTCTAAGCACGAGAAACACGTGCCACTTTACAGGCATACTATAGACACCCCCCAGGTACGATATTTAAAGGAATATTTCACTTTTTTTTTTACTTTAAGCATCATTAAAATCACTGCTCCCGAAAAATGGCAGTTTTTAAAAGTTTTTTTTGCATTGATACATATCCCCTGGGGCAGGACCCCGGTCCCCAAACCCTTTTTAGGACAATACCATGCAAATTAGCCTTTAAAATGAGCACTTTTGATTTTGAACGTTCGAGTCCCATAGACGTCAATGGGGTTCTAAAGTTCGTACAAATTTTCGGTCCGTTTGCAGGTTCTGGTGCGAACCGAACCGGGGGGTATTCGGCTCATCCCTATAGAGGACACATATACACACATTTAGTCTACTAGGATAGGAATTTCCCTCCATATAGGTAGGGTTATCTACCTTATCATTCTTCCCATATCCACCCAGTTTCTAATAGGGCAGCGCCACTGCCCCATTTCTTTATCTTTCTCTGCTGGGAGCGGACAATAGCCTATGGGTGTGCTGGCCATGGCCTGTGGGTCCTGCTGGCCTGTAGGCCATGGGCAGCTCCCAACAGGATTCACAGGCCATGGGCAAGGTAAATGAGGTGTATGGGGGGAGATCGATGGGATGATTGATCCTGTGGGGGTGTCAGGGTCTCTCACCTCGTCAGACTCAGAGCTTAGCAGCAGCAGGACAGGACAGGTCCTCTCTTCCTCCTTCTCCTTGCACTGCTTCCCCCAGTCCTGGAGTCAGTGATGTTGCTCCTGGGGTCAAGTCCACTCCACAGTACTCTGTACTGCAGCCACCAGCCAGCAGCGGTGCACCCAGGCCAGCCACGTCATGTGGTGTTTCCACAGTGTCCAGGCAGGCAATATCCAACCACGGCGATGGGAGTTGTAGCACGTAGGTTGGCTGTGCTGCTCTCCTCAGACTGACTCCACCCCCTGGGAGCAGGGAGCTGCTTGAGCAAAGCAACCGCCGCCATGGACTACAACTCCCATAAACAACAGCGGCGGCCGACGGCCGTCATGCGGTATTACCTGGGCTAGCCCCGCTTACTCAAGGCTCAGAGACTGAGAGACTGACAGTCAATAGGGAGTCATTCAAGCGGGCGGACGCTCGGACAGCCGCTCCGTCGGCCATTATTCGGGTTATACAGTCAGTACTTAACTTGGGGGGGACATGGGGGAGCACACAGTAAAATTGGGGTGGTCATGGCCCCCTCAGGCCCCACCCTGGTGACGCCATTGTACACCGGGCTCTGTACATTACATACCAGGCTGTACATTATACACAGACAGGGCTCTGTACATCATATACCAGGCTCTACATTATACACCAGGTTCTGTACATCGCATCATCATACCAGCCTGTCAGAGCCAGGGGGTAGAATATTAGGTGTCAGCTGACTGTGAAAGGGGAGTAGCTGGCGGAGACCCCTTCAGCATCATGTCGGGAAAGGTGTCTTTGCAGCTGCAGCTGCAGACACAAGGGCCTGGACCACTGACAAAGTAAGTGCCACTATGCCAGCCTGCCTGTTTGCCAAAAAATACTATTTTTGTACAGGATTCATGATAAAAGCATGCTTTGGTTTGGTCACTGTCACTTTTTTAAACAAGGTGTCCTGCATTTAAAGTGTATATATGATTTTTTTAACACTGCACTGCATTTACTCAGCCAGTACTAAATATACCACAGTTACAAAAAAAAAATAAAATAAATAAATAAATAAATATATATATATATATATATACATATAAATATATTTTTTGGTGTTTGTAATTTGGGTATATAAACATATATATACAGGGCCACTGATAAGGGAGCACCACCGGTCCTTCTGTAGGGGGACCTGGGTCCCATCAATTTAACATGGGGCCCGGCAGCTTTAAAGGCTAAGTTCACCCTTTTTTTTTTTAATTCCATCTCTCCTATGTACCAATATAGCATTCATGTACTTTTTTTGCAAAAATATCAAAGTTTTCCATAAAATGTACAGACACGTACCTTACTGTCCTCCATCTATGATTTCAAACGTATCTATTGCTTCTGTCTTACGTCCTTGTATAATCAGATTGTATAGTGTATGGCCACCTTTATACACCTAAAATTACTAGTTGCCCTTTCAGTGCCATTAATTGTTAACAACACAGAAGCAAACACACATTTTGGCATGTGAAAAAACTAGTAGCAAATGCTGCAAAACACACAGCAAAAAACACACAACCCACAAAATGCCAACATGTCCTATAAGCCACATATAGCACAGCCCATTTAAATCAACGGGTTGCCCTATGCGTGTCACAGGGAAAACGAGACACAAAACATGCGCTCCCACTAAGCTAGATGTGAATGGGACATGAAAGTGAAATTGGTGCGATAACACAAGAACAATGAGGCTCCATTCACATCTGTGCATTTCCTTGCTTTTCAGAAATGCGCTGCACCAAAAATCGCAGTAAAAAAACGCACCAAGCTCCGATCTAAAAAAAAAGTTCTGAAGCTTCTTTGGGATGATTGCTGTGTGTAGGGCGGCCCATTCAGGTGGATGAGCTGCCCTATGTGTGATGAGTGAAAATACTCCAAAACACCTCCCCTCGCTAAAAAAAAATGCAAGTTCCCGCTATGCAGAGATATGAATGGGGCTTGACAGCTGAGTGTTTCTGTCCACTCCCTCCTATTTACTTGTATAAATATGGCTATACACTATGCAATCTGATTGTATATTTAGTGAGAAGGGTGATCACTGATTGATTGCATTTCATTTAAAAAATGTGCAGCTGGGAGTGGGAGGGTGGATGATGCAGGGTTTTTGCTAATGAGATTAGTTGTTCAACTCCTTCCTGTGTCATGACCTAAAGTCTGTAAGGACATAAGACAGAAGCAATAGATACGTTTGGACTCATGGATGGAGGACAGTAAGGTAAGTGTCTGTACATTTTATGGAAAGCTTTGATATTTTTGCAAAAAATTACATGAATGCTATATTGGTACATAGGGGGGCTGGAATAATAATAAAAAAGGGTGAACTTAGCCTTTAAGTTTTATTAAGTGTACAGCCAGTATATACTGTATATGCTTCCCTGTGGCTCCCATGTTATTGATTTGCAGATGTATTACGTTTCCCCAGGAAGCTGTAGCAGAGAGGGAACTTTTTTATTATTTTTGCCCCCTCTGAGACTAGACTCTGGATCCGCCCCTGGGACTGACAAAGCGAGCAGATTGCAGATTTAAAACCTGCAAACTATCTAAAGAACATTTCCATATCCAGCCTATCCCAGTTAGATAATCATAAAATGCCGTGCCACTGTACTTATGAGCCAGATTCACCACTATAAGCAAATAGGTATCCAGTTCCTCTCTCCTATTAGGGCTGACTGAGCAAATTACATCTCTGTATGTACCAAAAGCCAACACAAACTCAGCCAGGGTGAGTTTACAATTTAACTGGGAATCCTTGGCTTTGAGGATGACAGAGACTTCACCCAGGGCCGGACTGGCCTACCGGGATACCGGGAAATTTCCCGGTAGGCCAGCTGCCCTGGGGTCGCTTTGAGCGGCAGCTGCAGTGCTCCCCTCCCTCCCTCTGTTCTCCAGCTCCTCCTCTTGTATGTCATGGAGCAGGGTCTGTGTGTGTAAGGTGGCGCTGTAACAAGGTCCTGCCCCCCTAGACCGGCTCGTGTGATAGTCTTCTAGATGGAACACTGATTGAATCAGTATTCCGCCTATCACACGAGCCGGTCTAGGGGGGCGGGACCTTATTACAGCGCCGCCTTACACACACAGACCCAGCTCCATGCCATACATCACAAAAGTTAAAAAGAAAAAGAATTGCGCTAGGTGCATAAAAGCTGTGAATAAATGTAAATGAAAGCGGGTCCTGCTGCTGTGCACTATAACCCCGATAAGAGGGCACAAAAAGCAAAATGCAATATAGAAAGTGCAGCGCTGGACAGGTGAATAGATGGTGAAATTAATGAACCAATTATTATAAATGGTGAAAAAGCTCTCAGAATCAAATTGGTGACAAAATCACAATCATACGTGATAATTATATAGAGTGCTTCATAATACATGAACACATAAACTATAGATAAGTGAGAAAAATTGAAGACTTATAAAAAACATAAACGTCCATAACAGTGTATTTGATGCAAAATGTTCTATGCAGATTTCAGGGATAAATCTTCACTGTTCAGTGTCAGCCCACCACCGAATAAATAAATTGAAGGCTTACCAGAAAGCCTGTGACCGCCCTAATTCAGGGGGGTCAAAACAAGCTTAGCAGACGTGGGTGAACCACCACAGGAATGCTCCAAAGGACACCGTTAGGCCGATGCGTCAGGACTCCTTGCCGGGTAGCCGACCAACCGACAGCGGCTGTGGATGTTTTCCAAAATCCTATCTTGGGGTATCCTCTCATGGGGCAAACTCAATAGCTTCCACGGATCCAGTACAAAAAAATGGTGTTGTAATACCAAAAAAAGAAACAGAGGGAGATGCTCCGCTGGTGCAAATAACTTTTTGGCTTTTTTATTAAGCAGAATAAGGTATACAACATCAATAAAAGCAAAGGGAATAAAAAACGACACTACCGCCGTTTAATTTAAAATCGCGTATGCGCGGTGCGTTCAATGTTGTGCATTCCCGGCAAGGAGTCCTGACGCATCGGCCTAACGGTGTCCTTTGGAGTATCCCTGTGGTGGTTCACCCACGTCTGCTAAGCTTGTTTTGACCCCCCTGAATAAGGGCGGTCACAGGCTTTCTGGTAAGCCTTCAATTTATTTATTCGGTGGTGGGCTGACACTGAACAGTGAAGATTTATCCCTGAAATCTGCATAGAACATTTTGCATCAAATACACTGTTATGGACGTTTATGTTTTTTATAAGTCTTCAATTTTTCTCACTTATCTATAGTTTATGTGTTCATGTATTATGAAGCACTCTATATAATTATCAGGTATGATTTTGATTTTGTCACCATTTTGATTCTGAGAGCTTTTTCACCATTTATAATAATTGGTTCATTAATTTCACCATTTATTCACCTGTCCAGCGCTGCACTTTCTATATTCCATGCCATACATCGGCTACTGTGTGTGATCCAGGAAATGGTGAGGCTGCAATTGGTAGGCACAGAGGCTGCAATGGTGGGCACACAGAGGCTGGAATGGCTGGCACACAGAGGCTGTAATGGTGGGCACACAGAGGCTGCAATGGCTGGCACACAGAGGATGCAATGGCTGGCACACAGAGGATGCAATGGCTGGCACACAGAGGCTGCAATGGCAGGCACACAGAGGCTGCAATGGCGGGCACACAGAGGCTGCAATGGCTGGCACACAGAGGCTGCAATGGCGGGCACACAGAGGCTGCAATGGCGGGCACACAGAGGTTGCAATGGCTGGCACACAGGGGCTGCAATGGCTGGCACACAGAGGCTGCAATGGCTGGCACACAGAGGCTGCAATCAGTGGGCACAGAGGCTGCAATGGTGGGCACACAGAGGTTGCAATGGCTGGCACACAGGGGCTGCAATGGCTGGCACACAGAGGCTGCAATGGCTGGCACACAGAGGCTGCAATCAGTGGGCACAGAGGCTGCAATGGTGGGCACACAGAGGCTGCAATTGGGTGGCACAGAGAGGCTGCAGTGGTGGGCACAGAGAGGCTGCAATTGGTGGGCACAGAGAGGCTGCAATTGGTGGGCACAGAGAGGCTGCAGTGGTGGGCAAAGAAAGGCTGCAGTGGTGGGCACAGAGAGGCTGCAATTGGTGGGCAGAGTGAGGCTGCATTCACGGGCACTGTAAAGCTGCATTTGATGGGCACTGATGAGGCTGCATTGATCTCTTGTGCCATGTCTGCAGTCTCTGGCCATCTCTTGTACCATATCTGCAGTCTCTGGCCATCTCTTGTACTATGTCTACAGTCTCTGACCATCTTTAGTATGATGTCCTCAGTCTCTAACCATCTCCTGTACCATGCCCGCAGCCTCTGAGACCTACTGTATCATGTCTGCAGCCTCTGACATCTACTGTATCATGCTTGCAGCCTCTGACCATCTCTTGTATCATGTCCGAAACCTCTGACCATCTCTTGTATCATGTCCGCAACCTCTGACCATCTCTTGTATCCTGTCCTCAGTCTCTAGCCATCTCTTGTATCATATCCTCAGTCTCTAGCCATCTCTTCTATCATGTCCTCAGTCTCTAGCCATCTCTTGTATTATGTCCTCAGTCTCTAGCTGTCTCTTGTATCCAGTCCTCAGTCTCTGACCATCTCTTGTATCCTGTCCTCAGTCTCTGACCATCTCTTGTATCATGTCCTCAGTCTCTAGCCATCTCTTGTATCATGTCCACAGTCTTTAGTCATCTCTTGTATCATGTCCTCAGTCTTTAACCATCTCTTGTACCATGTTCGCAACCTCTGACCATCTCTTGTCTTATATCATGTCTTCAGTCTCTGAGGGGGAGTCTGGAGAGGAGTCAAGAGTGGGAGTGCCACCAGGATGGGGGTCATGGGAGAAGTAAAACGTGTGTGGACCCACACTCTGCTTGAGTGCTTTCGTCTTATACCGCTTCCTCCCAGTCTGAATATAGATATCAGATATTCCAACCGCTCACAAGCACAAAACAAGATGATACTTGTTTAGTTGCTGAACATGGACTGTTTATTAGAACCAAAATACAAGTCTTATATACAGTAGAAGAGGAGGTCCCCCCTCCTGCTCATATTACTCTAACAATACACCTGTAACCAGAAACCTAATTAACATGAGCTAATTAACTAATCCCTTATAGCAGCCGAAGTGACTCCATGCCCTCCTGAGCATTGTTATGATTAATCAGGATTTCACTAGAGGTCAGACTTGTTGTCACCAAGCTTCACACAGTAGATTATATATTATCATAAGTATAAACACAGGACACCTTCTCATAATAGCAGGAGCTCCAGCAGGAGTCGGCCCGTCTCCTACATTGTACAGAGGCCAATGTGATCAGCTCTCTCAACTAACATGTTGAGTTCAGAATCAAACAAACCAAGAATAGTCTTTACATATATCCTGGGAGATATTGTGGATAAATATTACTGTCCCATTTTAAGTAATCCAAGATATATATTCTCAGTCACCCTGTGCCAGGATGGCACAGGGTGACTTATACATAAGAGGTGCATGGGGAGCTGAAACAAGGGTTTCCCAACCTTTCCAAGGGATTCTGGGTGCCACGGGCCCTCCCGTCACATATCTCCCCTTTCGGCAGAAGACTAACACAGGAGGAGGCCCCAGCTGGGTTGACTCCGAAGTTAGTCCATAGTTCCAGTCCTCTAATGCCTGTACCCACACAGTACCCCAAACAAATGGTTCCAAACAGAGCATTACTCACCCAGCCAACCTCTGCCTCTCTCATAGAACATACCCGCTGCTGGGGGGAAGTGCGGACTGGTCCTTCCCCTGGAGTCCCTTTAGCTGCAGGAGAGAAGACAGGGTGGCTGGGCTCAGTCCGTCATGCTGTTGGGCATCTGGGCCGATTGCCCAGCATCCCTGGGGTTTACAGGTGGAGACTGAAGTCCCATCCACCTTTACAGGAAATCCGTCCTCTGTTAGTTGAGGGCAGAGGCCAGCAGAAGTCTGCCCTGTTGCCAGCCCTTCTGCTGGAAACCTCACACCATCTGCTCCGGCTAACTGTTGGGGAGGGAGGCTGACTGGCCCGGTTCCCTGGAACTCTGTAGTTTTTGCCGGTGCTGGGCAGAGGTTGGTAGCACCCTGCCCAGTTGCCAGCACTTTTGCTGGGTTTATGCTAGGGGAGACAGCAGGCCCACCGACACCAAATCAAGCTGCAGTTGTGAGGTGCCGATTGCATTCTCTCCTTGGGTCCTGATCTGCTGCTTTGAAGTGACCGCCACCTCCTCACCCTGGGCCTCCAGAATTGCCGCAGGTGTGGGGCAGAGGTCTTGGACCCTCTGTCCGGTTCCAGCGCTTCAGCTGGGTTGGTGTCATCATTCTGGGGCGCCGTCTGCTGTTGGAACTCCTTTTCACTGGTATCGTCTCCCAGGTACACAAACCCTTGTTGGGGAGGGGAAATGGCTGCTTCTCCTCCCTGCATCTCTGAAATCCACTGGAAAAGAGGAACCATCACCTTCTCATCTCGGGCCTCCGAAACTGCCACGGGTGTGGAGCAGGGGTCTGCAGTACTCTGTCCTGCTGCCAGTACTTGAGCAGGTGATGCATAATCTATAACATCCTCTGATGAACAGTCCATTAAGTCCATACATTCTGTAATCTGTGGCTGGAGAGATGAGCCGACTGCCGGTGCTGGGCAGAGTTTGATAGCACTCTGCTCTGTTGCCAGCACTTCTGCTGGGGACTCCACATCATCCGCTTTGGCTAACTGTTGGGGCAGGAGGCTGGATTCCTCCACTCCCAAACTGTGTAGCTGCCATTGGGGAGGTGAGCTGCTTCCTTTTCCATTTCCTCATCTGGCTGCTGGGACGACATGTCCATGGTACTGTCTCCCAGGTGCACGGATCTTTGCTGGGGAGGAATGACTGCTTTCTCCACCCTGGCCGACTGTTGAGGAGGGACAACGAACACCTCCTCTCCCTTCTCCCCCTGTATCTGCTGCTGGGAAGTGATTGCCACCTTCTCACCCTGAGCCTCCGGAACTGCCACAGGTGTGGGGCAGAGGTCTTGGACCCTCTGTCCGGTGACCAGCGCTTCAGCTGGGGAAGTTCCTTGCAACTCCACAGATACTGCTGTTGGTGCTGGGCAGAGCACAGTGAAGTTTGGCCCTGATACCAGCTCTTCTGCTGTAGGCTCATCAGGTTGTTCTTCCTCAGCAGAAAAATCTATCAAATCCCCTGTCTCTGCAACTGGTGTCTGGGGATAGAGATTCACCATCTCCTGTCCGTGGAACCCAGAAGATGCTATCGGTGCTGGGCAGAGGTTAGCAGAGCTCTGCCCTATTGTCAGCACTTCAGCTTTGGGGATGGCAATCTCCATATTTTCCACTGCCGATTCTCTGGCATGCTGCTGGACAGGCACATTCCTCCATCCAAGATCATCCTATGCAGAAACAGGATCATCAAGGTCAGTCAGAACTTGCTGCATCCGCCATAAGACCTCCGCGTCCATAGCTGCGGGGGCAGGTTGGCAAAGCACACTGTTACTCTGCCACATTGCCAACTCTTCAGCCAGGATTTCAGAGTTTTCAACTGGTATTTCCTGATAGTCCCAGTCAAAGGGAGCCCAGCCCTGGCACTGAGCAGAGTCTAGTAGCCTTCTGTAGGTGATCTCCAGCAACCATTCCTGAACGGCCATAAACTCTATTGCCCCGTACACACGGTCGGATTTTCCGATGGAAAATGTGCGATCGGAGCATGTTGTCGGAAATTCCGACCGTGTGTGGGCTCCATCGGACTTTTTCCATCGGATTTTCCGACACACAAAGTTTGAGAGCAGGCTATAAAATTTTCCGACAACAAAATCCGATCGCGTCAATTCCGACCGTGTGTGGACAATTCCGACGCACAAAGTGCCACGCATGCTCAGAAGAAATTCCAAGATGGAACAGCTCGGTCTATTAAAAGTAGCGTTCGGAATGGATAGAACACTTTCGTCAGGCTGCAATGTTTAAAATTGTTTAATACAGCGCACTCTCTTCTTCTTTATAATGCTAGAAGAATGAAGTAGTTTTGCTGCTCATATTCACACAGACTTCTCACAAACCTCTTTCTTTATTATTTCTCGTGATTCCCTCAATATATTTTGATTTGTCACATCTGACCAAAAATCTATAGATTTTTTTTTTTTTTTTGGTTTGTATTTTTTTCAAGCCTGTTTTTTTTTTTGGTTTGTATTTTTTTCAAGCCTGTTTTTTTTTTTATTTATTTTTTTTTTTGGTTTGTATTTTTTTCAAGGCTGTTGTTTTTTTTTTTGTTTTACTCCAGAATATTTTTGTGTGTGTTTTGTGTGTCAAGTTACCACAACACCATTATTATCTTGTATTATTTAATCTCAAGGAGATTGTTTGGTGTTGGTGTTTCTTGTTAATTTCACATTGTATTTTTGAAATGTACCTGCCTACTCACAAACAAACTGTCCTTTTTGAAGGAAAACACACATAGGCGAGTATAATTGAATCAATTCCTTTATTAAGGGCTCAGAACCAAACAAAGAGGGGAGCAACGCTGGATAAACAGCAGAAATTGGCGAAGCCTTTGACCCCCAGGGCAGACATCAATTATTTTCCTGCAAAAAAGCAGTCTGGTCCAGAAGTCCCAGAGATCATGAAAGCAGCAGATGACATCTGTGTCCCCAGGCTGTGGTACTACAAGAGGCTGCATATTTTGCCAGACCAGACTGAACCCAGATCATCACTCACTGGTCTTCCTTCCACGCTTCCTTCCCAGCTGTGGCTCTGGTGTTGGAGATGTGGCAGGAGGAGGAGTAGGACCTGGAGGAGGAGGAGGAGTAGGACCTGGAGGAGGAGGAGGAGGAGGACTATGGGTGAGGTGACAAATGTGGGTTGCACATGTGACTTGGCCCCTCAACCCCTTATTTAGAGCTATCAAAATTAAAAACTCACATAAGAGTTGTTGGCCCTCCTCCATCTGCATCATTTTGCATGCAGTTATGCCAGCAAAGTCCTCCTCCACACTGTGGGGTGTTCCAAGGGCCTCAGTAGCCTTTCAAAATAGGCCTATTGCAGCCTCCTCAAGGTTACTTCTCTTCCTGCCACTTTGTTTTTGATAGCGGAGGGTAGGGACCTGGGTATCAGGCAGCCTGCTTGCCCCGGCCACCTCCTGGCTGAGACTTCCTTGTGTATGGAAAAGGGACATGGTTTTAGTTTTTGCTTCATCAATCACAATCATAAATTAGTACTCCAAACTAACATCTATTTAACATCATTGATTGGACAACCAGAAATATTTAGAAGAATGCTATACCTGGCTCAAGCTGGGCTCCTCCACATGTTGCTGCCTGGAAGGCCCAGGTTGGGCGTCAGAAGCCTCAGCTGGGGGGGAAGGAAGCGTGGAAGGAAGAGTGGAGAGTGCTGGCCTGGGTTCAGTCTAACCTGCCAGAAAATGCAGTCTGTCATATTACCACAGCCTGGGGACATAAATGTCATCTGCAGCTCCTGATCTCTGGGAATCCTGGACCTTCATGCGCTCCCTTAGATAAGTGCTCCTCAGGCCACCAATTAGGATTTTCAAAAAGGTGTTGTCTGCCGTGGGGATCACCGACTTCACAAATTGCAGCAAATTATCCAGCGCTGCCTTCCTCTTTGTTTGGGTCTTATATTCCGGGTGGTTTATCTGCCACAGACAAGGCAGCCCCCTGAACATATCTATGAAGATTGGCATAAAGTCATGATCCTTCAAGATATCCATTTTAACTGCAAGACGCAACACAAGACACACCCTAATGTCAGCCTAAAGTCTTCTAAACTTGTGCAAATACAGGCCTCAATCTAGAAGCAGTATAGGCCCAATGTTAAATCTTACCTTCGCTATCACGATCGGTGCCTCCGTTACTCCTTCCTCGGCTCACAGATCGTAGTACTACGCACGCGTGTTACGCTTATAGACACTGCGCCTTCTCATTCATCGCAGTGGGGGAAGAGCACATGGCGGAGACACAGCAGGTGTCTGATAATTACAGCAATGAGGAGGAGGAAAGCCCGGAACCAGAAACGTCCCGATCCCGGAAGAGACGATTTAAGGCATCAAATATGTCCTTTGGGGAGATGTTGGACATCCTGAAGAAGGCCAACTATGACAGGAAGTATGGACCTTATCCCAACCCCAATGTCCAAAAGGCCAAGATCATGGCGAAAGTGGTCAAGAGTCTGCACCGGAATTTTGGGGTACGACGATCGAAAGATCAACTCAGGAAGCGGTGGTCGGACCTCAAATTAAGGGAGCATGAGCAGTACAGAAGGATCAGGAGAGTGCTGCAAAAAAGTAAGTAGTTGTGCTGTATTCCTATTCTTTATGTCTATTACATTCGTGCTGCTCCATGTGCTTTTCTTTACTGTTGTACAGTTTAAAATGGCAACTTTCATGTTCATGGGCACATTATTCGTTCGTATGAAACATTGTTCGTTCGGCCTAGAAAACACCATTGTTTTGGCCATATGCATTTGAAAACATTTTTTATGGCCTACTTGTCAGAAAATAATTTGGTTGTGTAGATGGGTTTGTAACTAGAATGAAATGCAAACTAAATTCTGTGTAAGGAGAGGACACTCAGCAGCTGTTTACACATCTGGACGCTGGAGCACTAGTGGGGGACACCAGAACACCCTTTTTATTAGGGGGGCCACACAGGTGCTCCAGTGTATACTATAGGGGTGTCTCCATCTGTGAAGCTTGTACTAAACAGGTAAGTATTCAAGCTTGACAAAGGACAAAAAAATTTCAACATCTTGGAACTCTGCCAAAACAGACAATTGTACCCCACTTCCAAGCAATGTTTCATATTTATGGTTCTGCCATCAAATATCTGTGTGCTAAGTATACCTATTTTTTTTTACATAAGGGATAAAAGACTCGGAGGACACCCCTCATCCGAGGAGACCGCAGACCCCCCACCTCTGGAAGAAGGGGAAATCCCACAAACACAACAGGAGGAGGAGGAGGAAGGAGACGTGGTGGAAATTGTCACCACAACAGGTGAGTGTCTGCGACCACAGGCTCAGGTAAGAGATAGTTGGCAGCATATTTATAATACATGGTATGTTTTTGTTTCTATCTTTTTAGGTGATTGTGATGTTGTGGATCCAGATCATTTCACCTCTGAAAGTGCACAGATCCTGATCGGAGAGATCATGGGGTGTAATAGGGACTTGGAAAACATCCAGAAAAACATCAATGATGTTCATAAAAAATGAAGAACATCATTGATGTTTTAGGGAGAGTTTAAAACCCATCCAAATCCCTTTTTTTTGTGCTTTTTGTGATCTAAAAATTTCTAAAATTTTTTGACATATTCACGAAAAGCCAAATTTTGAAGATGCACACAGTGTGTCAACATGTGCTATCTGCCATCACGTGAGACCAATGGATGCGTTTTGGGGGTGCAACCTCTTCCTTAATAATAAAGTAGCTGTGAGTAAGGGCTTGCTCCCCCAAAACACATCCCTTGATCCCCCCTGATGGCAGATAGCACATGTTGACATTCGTAAATTGGTGTGCATCTTCCAAATTTGGCTTTTCCAGGGGTGATTTCCCCCCATCTGAACGCTATATAAAACCCAGTTCCTAAATACTGATGTCTGATATAGCCTTCAGGTTTTACCTAATGTGAACTTTGCAAGTTCAAGTTTTTTGGCTTTCTTGTTGGTTTTACACATGCCTGTTTTATCTGAAATGGATATTTCGATTATTGATAATGCCCCCCCCAAAAATTGTTATACAACAAACATGCTGTTTTGTTTTAAAAACCTTTGGTAAATGCACATGTGATTGTGCAGGTATAAAAAAGTGCCTTACTCAAGAATGTGTGGATTATTGTCTCACTACACTACACTACACTACAACACTTTTGGGGTGATGTAATAGCTGTTTTATGCAAAAATGGGGGTTATTTCCTAAGGGCAAATACACTTTGCACTACAAGTGCAGGTTCAGTGCAGTTGCAAGTGCACTTGTAGTGAAATGTGTTTTTGCATTTAGGAAGTACCAGCCAACACTATTCTTTATAAGGTTACCCAATCACGACATTTTCTGCACTCAACACATTTCTGTCAGGGTCAGCTCAAACAAACACAAGCAGTAAATGTCCACCAAGAGTAGCTTTTGGTTGTTTTTTATTTGAAAAAGGTGTCACAGATTGTCTGGCATATTGATAGCCCCCCTACCCGCAAAGAACTACAGGTATCGTAACCGGACATCACGGGCACTCAGGGAGGGCAAGCCAGGACGGCCGCTTTCAAGCGCCGTCATTGTTGATGTATTTGGTATTCCGGCCTCAGGCCCAACTGAGCCAGCATAGTTGGCTGAATGTTTTCTTAAAAATTTATGGAGAACACAGCACGCCAGTATAATATGGTTCAGTTTATACTCCGCCATATGGATGGGTGTCAGAAATAGTCGGAACCGGCTGGCCAGGATTCCAAATGTGTTCTCCACCACTCTTCGGGCTCTGGCCAGCTGGTAATTAAAAACCCTCTGTTCCGGGGTGAGGGTCCTCATCGGGAATGTACGCATCAGGTTGTCCCCCAGCGCAAACGCTTCATCAGCAACGAACACAAATGGGAGACCTTCAACATTGTCCTCTGGAGGTGGCAAGTCCAAGCTGCTATTCTGGAGACGCCTGTAGAACTCCGTCTGGGCGATCACTCCACCATCGGACATCCGGCCATTCTTCCCCACGTCCACATACAAGAAGTCGTAATTAGCCGACACCACCGCCAACATCACTATACTATTAAACCCCTTGTAATTATAATAGTACGACCCCGAGTTAGGTGGTGGGACGATGTGGACGTGTTTCCCATCAATTGCCCCTCCGCAGTTAGGAAAGTCCCACCGCTGGGCAAAGTGGGAGGCCACAGTCTGCCATTCCTGTGGCGTGGAAGGAAACTGTTGAGGAAAAAACAATAAACATTACTATTTTTTCACAGAAACATGGCAAGCAGATTAGACACAAACATTATGGGTCAACCTCCAGATAGCATTTATTAAGGGGAATTTTACAACAACAAAGTATAAGGTACACCTATCATATTCCCCCTCCCCCCCCTCTCATGGGCCATTTCTAACATTATAGGGGGGGGGGGGGGGAACTCTTGGACAGGTAACCCTCTTCACTTCATTGAGAGATGAATGCCTAAATACAGGGTATTACTTGGAACAGCCCCTCCTTAGTTACACTATTGGCAGCCCACTGGACAGGTAAGAAGTGTCATAATACAAAGATATAAATACACACTGTACAAATTTGAGCACATTTGAACATTCTGCTATTACCTATCAAGATCATAATAGGATACAAGAACTTTAAACAGTACCATTGGAAATTATACAGGTAGGTCCTTGCACTACATGCTTTGGGGAATTCATCCATAAATCTGACCAGTAAAGAGATGGGTATAGTGTGTATGGGTTTGGCAAAGTCAGCAGATAGATGATTGAGGATAAAGAATTGGGATCAGCTGACTTAGCAGTTGGGGGGGAGGGTTACAAAAAAATTGGGGACACCACAAAAAAAAGCCTCTGGCCCTCTGCCTGAATTTAAATCAAAAATAACATTTCCAAACATTTTAGGGGGTGTTTGGGGTAAAGCACTACTATGGAGCTGATAAAATACATTGTTAAGTGACTACATGAGGTGAATATAGGGCAGGAGACACCATGCTGGAGAGGTTATTGAAGGGCAAATATGTATGAAGGACCTAAAATAATAATTACATAAAAATCCAGCATGCATGAGAACAAAGGGGACATTCACAGCATATTCCAATCATGGTAATTAGGGAATGAGGAAAGAAATACAATATATTAGCAAACATTCAATACAATAAAATATGATATTAAAGGATAAAAATCTTACCTTCATATACTCCTTCTGCAGGACCTGGATGATGGCAGAACAGGTCTCTGGGATAATGATCCCCAGAGCCTGGGGGGAGATGCCTGTCGAGAACTTCAAGTCCTGTAGACTTCTCCCTGTGGCCAAATACCGCAAGGTAGCGACCAACCTCTGCTCCGGAGTGATGGCTTGCCTCATGCAGGTATCCTGCCTGCTAATATAGGGGGTCAGCGAAGCCAACAGACGGTGAAACACGGGGTCCGTCATCCTGAGAAAGTTCCTGAAATCATCAGGATTATTCTCACGGATCTCACGGAGCAAAGGCATATGAGAGAACTGGTCACGCTGAAGCAACCAATTCTTGGTCCATGAACTCCTCCCCACCCTGTTCATGGACTGGACTTGTGTCAAGGTCAGGACCCCAACACCAAGCCCCCGCACAGCACGAACTCTACGAGGAGTATGCATACGAAACATGGCTAGAAAATGGTCGGCTGCTCAGAACAAAGTAACAGAACGCACTGAAGAACAGCAAGGCCTGTGAAGAGCGACCTGAAAAACAGCAACGAGCAGGCAAGATCACACAGAAAACTCCGATACGAACTGACTGCACGCACTGAAGAGCAGATACAAACCCACAAGCACAAACTGAACGTCAGAAAACGATCTGAAAGCCACGAGTCTGAAAAAGCGCGAATCGTCTCTCACCAAACTTTTACTAACACGAGATTAGCAAAAGGAGCCCAAAGGGTGCCGCGCTTGGTTCTGAACCGGCCTTTTCTAGTCTCGTCGTACGTGGTGTACGTCACCGCGTTGTTGGCGATCGGAAATTCCGACAACTTTGTGCGACCGTGTGTAGGCAAAACAAGTTTGAGCCAACATCCGTCGGAAAAAATCCTAGGATTTTGTTGTCGGAATGTCCGAACAAAGTCCGACCGTGTGTACGGGGCATAACACTTCAGTGCGATGTTGTAAACCCTGAAGGGACAGTGCTTAACGTCTTATCTATCAGGGTGAGTGACATAGCTAACTTGTGTAGGGAAACCTGCTCGGTACAGGTGGAGGCAGCACTTGGAGGGGGGGGGACAATAGTTTAAATAATTCGGCCTTTCTGACCGTAGCCGAAAAAGGGATGTCTTTGCACTGAAGTTGCGCTATTAACTTTGGGATTGTCCAAGTTCTGATGGAACGAGCAGTGCCATGTACAGAACCCCTAACTGTCGTGGCAGGGAGCGAAGCAAAATCCTCACTGTCAGATACATGCAACATGCTTGTTCCTGCAAATCAACAGTAAGGATCAAAAAAAAACGAGTGGTGGTAATAAAAGCAGCAGAAGTAACAGAAAACAAACGCAAGGCAACAAACAATTTGTGAAGTGAATGTGAGAGAGGAACTAAAATCAGAGCAGTGTACGTGCAATTAGTAGCATATACGTGAAGGCCTAACAATAGGTTAGAACACAAGTTAATCTCGTAGGGTGTGGCAGACCGTAAGAGCCTGTGGCAATCAGACTAATTCATAAACTAAATTACTGACCTGCCTGATGACCTGAAGTTCGTGTCAGGTAATAGTAAGACCCCTTTCACACTGAGGCGCTTTACAGGCACTATAGTGCTAAAAATAGTACCTGTAAAGCGCCTCTCCTCTAACTTTAGTGTGAAAGCCGAAAGCAGCTGTAGGAGTGGTGTATACACTGCTTATAAAGTGACCCTGCCCATTCAAATCAATGGGCAGCGGCGCTGAAGCGACGGCAAAGCGCCGCTGCAGCGGCACTTTGCGGGAGATTTTAACCCTTTTTTGGCCGCTAGCGGGGGTTAAAAGCTCCCCGCCACCGCTCCTAAAGTGCCCCTGCCCATTGAAATCAATGGCCAGCGCCGCCGCCCGAAAAGCGCCGTAACAACGATGGTTAAGCACCGCTAAAACTAGCGGCACTTTACCGCCAACTCCCGGATGATGGCAGTGTGAAAGGGCTCTTAATGTCAATATTGCGTAACATTAAAATAACTAACATATTATGTAAGTGTGGGACAACATTGAAAAAAAATAAAACACACCTGAAAACAGGTAATGCAGACACGTGATACTGAAGACAAGACTCGAACAGTTAGGTATATAGCCAGGTAATATACCACCTCGAACGAATACGAAAAAGCTAACATGAAACAACGGCAATATGTGGGGGGAGATGTTAAGGGTGGGAGATGTAAAGGGGTAGCAGTGTTGTGGGAGGGATGTGAAGGGGCCCACTTCTGCTGTGGGGTGATGTGAAGGGGCAAAGGAGAGTACTGTGGGGTGGGGGGGTGATATGAAGGGGGCACAGTTTTGTTGGGGGGGATGTGAAATCGGCAGAGGACAGTACTGTGGGGGAGGGATGTGAAGGGGCAGAGGACAGTACTGTGAGGCGGGGGTGATGATTTGAAGGGGGGTTGAGGACTGCTGTGAATAAAGGGGGTGTGTGTTGTGAAAGGGGGTTCAGTACACTCTCTGGTGGAAAGTTTTATTGGTTGGACCTCCATGAATTTTAATTCAATACCCCTGCTCTATAGTGTGTACTGTCCTCAATCCAAAGCACCAAGTCTGATTTCTGTCTCCTCTCCCTTCTCTCTGCTATCTGCATTAGCCACTTCTGACAGTCTACAGAATCACGGGAGACCGCCTACCCCCCTGCCCAGGACACACAAGGCAATTGACAGCCTCAGTTGTGCATGTTTCCCATTTGTTGGGTGTGTCAGTGTGTAATGTTAAACCTCCGCCCCCTGCCTGCTGGAGCTGAGTGTGTTCTGAAGGCTGGAAAGGAGAGATGGCTGCAGATAAACAGGTACAGCTTATGTAAGAGAATTAGTTTAATCTCTGTGTATCACTAAGGCTTGACACTTCACTGGGTGCATGTATGAGTTTACAACCACTTTAATATTTCTGGGAGATGTTTTGGATCATGTACCATAAAAATACACTGGCAGGAATAGAAATTCCAATACCTATAAGAAGCTTAATGCTGGGTTCACACTATTGCAAATTGAATGCAGGTTTCTCTGCATCCAATTTGCATGTCAGGAGCCTGTGTCCGGCTCTCAATAGAGCCAGTTCACACAGCTCCGGGATGGCTGCGGAGTAAATTACACAGGAGTCCTATGCGTCTTCTGGTCTGTTTCAGGTCCGAATTCAGCCAAAAATTCAGACCAAAATCGGATCTGAAACAGTGAACAGGAACACACCGAACGCCTGCTGTGAGCCGCTCCACACGGAGGTGTGAACCCAGACTCAAGCAGAGCTCCACCCCCCCTCCAAAAATGAAAAGTCAACAGCTACAAATAATGTAGCTGCTGACTTTTAACCACTTCAGCCCCGGAAGGATTTGCCCCCTTACTAGGCCATTTTTTGCGATACTGCACTGTGTCGCTTTAACTGACAATTGCGTGGTTATGTGACACTGTACCCAAACAAAATTGACGTCCTATTTTTCCCAAAAATAGAGATTTCTTTTGGTGGTATTTGATCACCTCTGCGGTTTTTATTTTTTGCGCTATAAGCAAAAAAAGGCCGACAGTTTTGAAAATAAAACATTTTTTTTTACATTCTGCTATAATACATACCTCAAAAAAATATATAAAAAAACTAATTTATTCATCGATTTAGGCCGATATATATTCTTCTACATATTTTTGATAAATAAAAAAAAATTGCAATAGGCATATATTGATTGGTTTACACAAAAGTTATTGCGTCTACAAAATATGGGATAGATTTAGGGACTTATTTTTTAAAATTGTTTTTACTGGTAATGGCGGCGATCTGCGATTTTTAGCGGGACTGCGACATTGCGGTGGACAAATCTGACCCCAAATAACACAATTGCACTGATCAATGTAAAGAAGGCACTGACAGGGAAGGGGTTAACACTAGAGGGCGATCAAGGAGTTAAGTGTGTTCCCTGGGTGTGTTCTAACTGTAGGGGGGACCAGGCACATGACAGAGATCACTGTTCCCGATCACTGGGAACAGAAGATCTCTGACATGTCATCTGGCAGACCCGGGAATCACCTTGTTTACATAGGCGGTTCCCCGTTCTGCCTCTGTACACCGTGATTGCGGGTCGCCTGCTATCTCCTGTGCAAAGACCGATTTACACCTACGGCGGTTCGCGCAGGAGAGCCGACCTGGCGCAGTTTAATGACGGCGGCTGGTCGGCAAGCAGTTAATATTAGGACACTTACCTGTCCAGGGGTCCCGCGATGTCGGCACCCCAGATGATTTCCCGATCGGCTCTTGGGTGCTGCCGTCGCCGTTCGTGGTAAGGGAAACTGGCAGTGAAGCCTTTCAGCTTCACAGCCGTCTCCCTACACATGTGCGAAGCGCCCTGGCTTTCTAACTGGCCCGGCGGCAGAGGAAGAAGGCGGAGGGCCGAACTTGCCGTATCTCGCTGCAGCCAGGTCTCCTGAAAGTGGGGAGGAGTACCAGTCAAAAACAGATACCCGTTCCCCCCTCCCCCCAAAAGGTGCCAAATGTGGCACCGGAAGGGGGGGGAGCACACAAGCAGAGTTTACCCTTTTGAGTGGAACTCCACTTTAAAAATGTTATATACTGTAACTTAAAATAATTATGTTTTCTAAATTAAATTATACCTTGAAATGTTTTGAAACTCTTTTATGTGATTTATACCTTAAACAGCAATGAGATATGACTTCTGTTTCTAGCAATATATTTATTAACCCTTAACCCTGAGACTGGATTCACAACTGTTTGGTATGTTAGAGGACGGGCCTTAATGTGCATTATGTCACATGTTAACATGCATTGTGTTATGGCAGTCAATTTATCTGAATGGTCTTCCTAATGCAACAAAATGCAAAAAGTTCATACTCTACTATTTGCAACTCAGCACATCAAACAATACCATTTGAAATATTACACTTTTGTGGGTCAGTGGCTAAATTTTTTTTTTACACATAGGAACATCCATGTACACTGTATTTGTGTTTAACTTGTTGCTAGTAAAAGAGTCCGAAAGATTTTCTTTGGTGCACAGAATTGTTTTATTTGAAACTGAAAACAATGTTTGTTAAAGGAATAAAATACAGTATATGCTGACTTACAGTCAACGTTCCCTATAAGATTTTGTTGTACAACCTGTTCTGGTTGATGAACTATATACACTTGCATCCTCCTAATAATAATTTTCTATTGGCATGTCTATTCAGATCTGCTATGATGCATTGCAACAACATCAAATTACAATGGTGCAAGCCCCTGCCAAGGGCAACATCTCTGACATGTCATCTGTCAGAACCGGGAATCGCCTTGTTTACATAGGCGGTTCCCTGTTCTGCCTCTGTACACCATGATTGCGGGTCGCCCACTATCTCCTGTGCAAAGACCGTTGTACACTTACGACGGTTCGTGCAGGAGAGCCGACCTGCCGCCGTATATGAGCTATGACTTCTGTTTCTAGCAATATATTTATTAACCCTTAACCCTGAGACTGGATTCACAACTGTTTGGTATGTTAGAGGACGGGCCTTAATGTGCATTATGTCACATGTTAACATGCATTGTGTTATAGCAGTCAGTTTATCTGAATGGTCTTCCTAACGCACCAAAATGCAAAAAGTTCATACTCTACTATTTGCAACTCAGCACATCAAACAATATGCTGACTTACAGTCAACGTTCCCTGTAAGATTTTGTTGTACAACCTGTTCTGGTTGATGAACTATACACACTTGCATTCTCCTAATAATAATTTTCTATTGGCATGTCTATTCAGATCTGCTATGACGCATTGCAACAACATCAAATTACAATGGTGCAAGCCCCTGCCAGGGGCAACAGCAGACAAATAGCATACATTTAAAGTGAACAACACGTGGTATTACACCTAAGCGTAACAAAGGTGGTACAGCACACATGAACATGGGAATGTAATAAATCAAGTAAATTTTTAGTTTATTGCTAAAACTGGTGAGAAGAACAAAGATGAAAAAAATCATTTTCCAGAGTGTCCACAGCATAATACACTGAAAGTAGACATTACGTGCAATATCCACAAATCAAATTTTTTTTAGGCATCCAAACACAGTGTACCAATGGACATGAAACTTACAAAAAATAAGCACATCACACCATGGAGCAAATAATACTGCAGATAAATTGTATAGAAATTAATATAGAAAGTACTGCATTCCCTGTCAAAGAAGGAGCCTGCCTACCACTAGATCGAGTGTGCTCAGTCCTGGTGTATCTAGCAATGGAGACCATACCTTCTCGGATTTGCCTGCACACCCTCTGTGTTGGTATATATATATCGTTCCAGCCTAAACGCCTCTCCCATTGGTTTTATCGAGTCTGCATGGGTCAGAAGTTCTGCAGACTTCTGGGGCAAAAGAATCAATCTGCAGGCCTGAAACAGCCCTAGCTATGGCTTCCCTACATGGATCTTGGACTGTGAGATCACTAAGAACACCTAGTAAGCATTGTTTGGGGTCTTCCCTAACAGTGGTTTGAAATACATTATTTATAGTGGTAATAACCCCTGTCCAATAAATGTGCATCGTCAGGGCTGTCTTTAATATTGATTGGACCCTGGGCAAACATTTTCTTTGTGCCCCCCCAATGCAATTTTGCTCTCCACCTGCTTTGAAACATACAGTAAATAGCAGCTAAACTCCAAATCAGTTTAGTGCAGCAGATCAAGCAGCAATTTGTGATTGGACTGGTGTCGCTGCTCATGGGCTAGCGCTTCCTTCCAGAGTTTGCAGCGCATAGAATCAAACCATCCCAGCAGGACCTGCTCTGATACTGGTCCTCTGTGCTGTATCTGCATCTCTTGCAACCTCCTTCTGAATTCCTCTTCCATGGTGGCTGGTATCTGTACCTCTCCTCTCCGCTCCTGCAATCCGGACCTTGGATCCAGGTGGAGGTTTGGATGTCCCAGACTGCAGGAAGCGTCCCACTGCTTGCCACCAATGTAACGAAATGTCCCACACTCCGCTTGAGTGCTTTCGTCATATACCGCTTCCTCCCAGTCTGAATATAGATATCAGATATTCCAACCGCTCACAAGCACAAAACAAGACGATACTTGTTTAGTTGCTGAACATGGACTGTTTATTAGAACCAAAATACAAGTCTTATATACAGTAGAAGAGGAGGTCCCCCCTCCTGCTCATATTACTCTAACAATACACCTATAACCAGAAACCTAATTAACATGAGCTAATTAACTAATCCCTTAAAGCAGCCGATGACTCCATGCCCTCCTGAGCATTGTTATGAATAATCAGGATTTCACTACAGGTCAGACTTGTTGTCACCGAGCTTCACACAGTAGATTATACATTATCATAAGTATAAACACAGGACACCTTCTCACAATAGCAGGAGCTCCAGCAGGAGTCGGCCCGTCTCCTACATTGTACAGAGGCCAATGTGATCAGCTCTCTCAACTAACATGTTGAGTTCAGAATCAAACAAACCAAGAATAGTCTTTACATATATCCTGGGAGATATTGTGGATACATTTTACTGTCCCATTTTAAGTAATCCAAGATATATTTTCTCAGTCACCTTGTGCCAGGATGGCACAGGGTGACTTAGACATAAGAGGTGCATGGGAGCTGAAACAAGGGTTTCCCAATCTTTCCAAGGGATTCTGGGTACCATGGGCCCTCCCGTCACAGTCACCAACCTGGAGCCATCTAACTGAGCCCTGCACAGTGTACCTGAGAGGACAGTGACAGCGCCGCCAGGCAAGTCTGAGAGGGGAGTGAATACAATAATATAAGGGGGCACTGATATAAAGGTTTCCCCCTTATATCAGTAACCCCCCCATTCTTTCTGTGGAAGGTGGTCTCTGGAAACCAGAGCCCCCCCCCCCCCCCCTCCCCCACGTTCCTGGGATTCCCCTTGACGATGGACCAACTTTACCACTTTTAACTGGAATTTGCTTTTATATATATATATATATATATATATATATATATATATATATATATATATATATATATATATATATATATATATATATATATATATATAGCCCTATGTGCTTTTATATCTGCCTTTTATATGTATATATAATAAACTCTTCAAATGTGCTTTAAAATGCATGGTTTTCCCTTTCATGAACAATGTTGGGCTGGTATAATAATGCTATGGTGCTGGTATGACATTTTTTCCAGGACTGGTTTTTATTCCCAGTCCGGCCCTGACTTCACCGCAGGCATAAGGGCTCTTTCACACGGACAATCCGTATGTCCGTTTTTCATCCTTCCGTTTTCGGATGAAAAACGGACATACATTCATCCCTATGGAGCGTCGGATGTCAGCGGTGACATGTCCGCTGACATCCGACCCGCTCCGATCCGAAAAGTGTAACGGAGGAAAAATCTACTTTTCTATCCGTTTTCGGATCGGATCGGGTGACGACGGACACTACGGTCCGTCATCATCCGATCCCCCCATAGGGGAGAGCGGCGCTCTGACAGGTCCGCCGCTGCACAGCGTGCAGCGATGGACCTGTCATCTTCCTGCTCAGCGGGGATCGGCGGAGCGATCCCCGCTGAGCAAGCGGGTGTTCACGGGGCGGATCATGACTGATCTGCCCCGTGTGAAAGAGCCCTAAGACTTATTTTCAGCGACTTCATTCACTGCAATCAGGAGAGAGACTAGATTAATGTGTTTCCCTTTAAGAATATTCTTTTGAAGCATAGCGGGTAGAAAATTTGCAGGTGTACCCATGGGAGAATATGACTCCGTACCTGGGACTAGAAGTGCCTTGAAGAACCCTAGGTGGAATAGATACGTCCAGAGCGGGACTACCTGGAGTAGCCGCGGCCTTATTCTCTAACACTTCAGTGCGATGTTGTAAACCCTGAAGGGACAGTGCTTAATGTCTTATCTATCAGGGTGAGTGACATAGCTAACTTGTGTAGGGAAACCTGCTTGGTACTGGTGGAGGCAGCACTTGGGGGGGGGGGAACAATAGTTTAAACAAATAGTTTAATCCAATTTGCATGTCAGGAGCCTGTGACCGGCTCTCAATGGAGCCAGTTCACACAGCTCCGGGATGGCTGCGGAGTGAATTACACAGGAGTCCTGTGCGTCTTCTGGTCCGTTTCAGGTCCAAATTCAGCCAAAAATTCAGACCAAAATCGGGTCTGAAACAGTGAACAGGGACACACCGAACACCTGCTGTGAGCCGCTCCACACGAAGGTGTGAACCCAGACTTAAGCGGAGCTCCAGCCCCCCCCCCTCCAAAAATGAAAAGTCAACAGCTACAAATAATGTAGCTGCTGACTTTTAACCACTTCAGCCCAGGAAGGATTTGCCCCCTTAATGACCAGGCCATTTTTTGCAATACGACACTGTGTGGCTTTAACTGACAATTGCATGGTCATGTGACACTGTACCCAAACAAAATTGACGTCCTTTTTTTCCCCACAAATAGAGATTTCTTTTGGTGGCATTTGATCACCCCTGCGGTTTTTATTTTTTGCGCTATAAGCAAAAAAAGAGCGACAATTTTGAAATAAAAAAAACAATTTTTTTTACATTCTGTTATAATACATACCTCAAAAAAATATACAAAAAAACAAATTTATTCATCAGTTTAGGCCGATATATATTCGACATATTTCTGGTAAAAAAAAATCACAATAGGCGTATCTTGATTAGTTTACACAAAAGTTATTGCGTCTACAAAATATGGGATAGATTTAGGGACTTATTTTTTTTAAATTGTTTTTACTGGTAATGGCGGCGATCTGCGTTTTTTAGCGGGACTGCGACATTGCGGCAGACAAATCTGACCCCAAATAACACAAATGCACTGATCAATTTAAAAAAGGCACTGGCAGGGAAGGGGTTAACATTAGGGGACGATCAAGGAGTTAAGTGTGTTCCCTGGGTGTGTTCTAACTGTAGGGGGGATGCGCTACCAGGCACATGACAGAGATCACTGTTCCCGATCATTGGGAACAGAAAATCTCTGACATGTCATCTGGCAGAACCGGGAATCACCTTGTTTACATAGGCAGTTCCCCGTTCTACCTCTGTACACCGCGATCACGGGTCGCCCACTATCTCCTGTGCAAAGACCGATGTACACCTACCGTGGTTCACGCAGGAGAGCCAACCTGCCGCAGTATAATGACAGCAGCTGGTCGGCAAGCAGTTAATATTAGGACACTTACCTGTCCAGGGGTCCCGTGATGTCGGCACCCCAGCTGATTTCCCAATCGGCTCTCGGGTGCTGCCGCTGGCATTCGTAGTAAGGGAAACTGGCAATGAAGCCTTTCAGCTTCACAGCCGGCTTCCTACTGCACATGCGCAAAGCGTCCTGGCTTTCTAACTGGCCGCAGAGGAAGGAGGTGGGGGGCCGAACTTGCCGTATCTCGCTGCAGCCAGGTCTCCCAAAAGTGGGGAGGTGTACCGGTCAAAAACAGGTACCCGTTCCCCCCCCAAAAGGTGCCAAATGTGGCACCGGAAGGGGGGGGAGCAAACAAGCAGAGTTTCCCCTTTTGAGTGGAACTCCGCTTTAAAAACGTTATATACTAGAAATTAAAATAATTATGTTTTCTAAATTAAATTATACCTTGAAATGATTTGAAAGTCATTTATGTGATTTACACCTTAAACAGCAATGAGCAATGTTATTCAGTGAATTCTTTGGCCTCCTTCCACTTTCTCAGCGCTAGAATATATATCAGGCTTCAGACAATCTTAAATCTATAACAGTTATAACACTAAATGTTAGAACTATATACCATCATTAAAAACAGTGATATTAATATTAATGAAATAAGCTGCCGCTTAAAATGCAAACGCACACAAAACACATAAAACTATTACTAATAATAAAATTGCACAAGTCCAGACACAGTGCCTTAAATTATTAATAAAGCAGCACTACTGTCACAAAGTTCATGAACAGCTTTCATGTGAAAAAAAATACACGAGAAATAATAATAATCGAGTGATGTAAGGACAGTTCCAGAAACCTCAGGTGGAAGGAAAAAAAGGTGTTGCTATGTTGTATCTTTTAAACACCCCACTGCAGTCTGTGTGTCACACTCTCCGGGGTTCAAACTCACCAAAAGGATGACAGGGTTAAGCATTAAACCACAGATCTCCTTAACAGGGCAGCAGGTGGACATGTACACCGTCAATAAATTTGTTTAGTTTCGTTCCGTTTCGTATAAAAATTAATTTGTAATTCGTAATTCGTGTCTGAAAACCAATTCGGATTCGTACGAAATACGAATTTTCGTAAAATTTTCGTAACAATAACGAAAGTTCGTTATGATCAATTTATCATTATGAGGGACTCCCACCATTCCTGTGCAGTGTTGACTTCCTGGGTTTTTAACTTTTAGTTTTATAAACTTTTCGTAACAATAATGAAAGTTCGTTATGATAAATTTATCATTATGAGGGGCTCCCACCATCCCTGTGCTGTGCTGACTTCCTGGTTTTTCAACTTCTAGTTTCGTTAACTTTTCGTAACAATAACGAAAGTTCGTTATGATAAATTTATCATTATGAGGGGCTCCCACCATCCCTGTGCTGTGCTGACTTCCTGGGTTTTTAACTTTTAGTTTCGTTAACTTTTCGTAACAATAACAAAAGTTCGTTATGCTAAATTTATCCAAAGTTCGTGAACGAAATTTCGTATTTCGTACAAAATTCGTATGCAAAAAAATTTGTATTTCGGATCCTTACGAATGTACGAATTTCCGGAATTTCCGATTCGTACATAACTAATCGCACATGTCTAGCAGCAGGTGTCACAGCAAGATCCACCGGTTCTCAGGACAAGAAAAGAGACTCCACATAGTGTAAATCCGTTCTTCTGTCTCTTTATTTGAAAGTTTCTCCATACAGCTTCAATTAATAACATCAGGCATTCTTTGGTGTATAAACGTGTGTTCCTCGTACCACTCTGGAGACAGTAAATCACACTATACTGGAAGCAGCGTTCAGCACTCGCTTCCTGGTGTGTCTTCCTGTCTTCCATGAAACACACACGTCATTTCCAGTCGTTAAGCCACGCCCTGACTAGTTTCGTCATTGCGCCTTCCTCCGAGGTCTTGGCCTAACGCTTTTATACCAGCAAGTACACAAGTGACAGACGGCACTGCACATCAACACCTACAGCTAGCCGGCTCAGTGCAAGTCCAATGGCAGCGTCAGGTCATGTAAGACCAATACGGTCGCATGAAGCAACGCTGTCAGAATCAACATCAAGTATACTTAAACAATTTAAAATAATATAATATAATGCACTAAAATAGCAGCATTACCCGCTCAATAAGATATTTATGCAACAGTATAGCTAAACGGCTATAGCACCATTCTAAGTGGCTACATCTAATTCATAAAACATAACATTACAAAAATACCAACAGAACATTAAGAGCAACTATTCAATATTAAAATATATGAATGTTAGAAGGCAGCATTCAACATTCATAATAGCATTACCCTAAAAGATTATCGTTAATACTATAACATCTAATGGAGATATTGATCCCAACAATATCATCTTAATCAATTGACCTTATATAACCGTCACTCTTTCAATTAAATAGACAAATAGCACTATACCAATAATATAAATCCATTGTCACATGTGATATAGAAATAGCACAGTGGAGGGGTGCATGCGCGGAGCAGACAGCGATGGACATGTCCCGCTGAGGCTCTGTTATTCCCGGGACTTCGCGGCTACCACAGACGCCCACATGGCAGGGTAACTAAACAAAAAGCATACTAATATCCTCCTTACTACCCTGTGAAACAAATAGAATGGTTTTGGGAGCTGCCCGAGGCAAAACAAAAGTGAAAAGCAACAAGGAAAAAACGCTCAGAGGCTCCTGTAATATGGCTCAGTCTAATTCTCCTCACACAGCTAAGGCACGCGCTGACAAGAAACAGCTGCATTTACCTCAGGAACTGTATGACACAGATAGTTAATACAGTGCCAGCTCCCAGCCACAACAAGCAGATACATTACACCCAAATATATTAAAACAAATAGAGAAAATGCTACACAAAGCTTTAAAGCAGACCTCTGACCAAATTACAGAGAAACTGACAAAAGAAATACGTGATTTAAGCCAACGCACAGCTGAATTGGAAAACAGAATGGATGACATTGAAACTAATGTACTATCACATGACAATGAATTGGAGTCTCTTAAGATGAAAATTTAACGCTGCAAGTGCGTTTAGAGGATTTTGAGAATAGGGCACGTCGTTCAAACCTCCGCATACGAGGTATGCCTGAGTCAATCACTGACCTTCAATCGACTATGACTGCTCTTTTTTAGGAATTAACACCATCAATCCTAATTGAAAGATTGGAAATGGACAGAATCCATAGAGCTTTGGTGCCACGCAAAGCTGAAGGTCCCCCTTGTGACATAATTGTAAAGTTCCACTTTTTTCGCACAAAAGAGCAACTTATGACAGCTGCCAGGAACAAAGAATCTCTTACTTTTCAAGGTCATTCATACCAGATTTTTGCTGACCTATCACCAATAACAGTTTCTAAACGGCGCGCGATGAAACCTTTGCTCCAAAATCTCCAACACCACCATATCCCTTATCAATGGGGATTCCCATTTTCTATTCGTTTTACATTTCAAGGCACCAAATATTCAAGCAGATCCTTCGAACAATTAAAGAACACTTTGCAAAACCTTCATCTATACAATGGGCCCTCTACTAGCCCTCGTCGACGTACAACATCTAATTCTCCACAAAGTGCATCTAAGCCTAAAACTGACAGAAGCAGACAAAGTTGATCAAAAAGGGGTCGATTCAATTCCCCAGACCTAGACCCACCAGACACAATGGACTGAACTCATTTTTCATTTCTCTCTGAAGCTCATTCAACTTAACGGTTCACCTACCTTATCTTTAATTTTAAATATTTCAAGTTCTTATTATGTTATAACTTAAAGTATATAACTTTACATTCAAATATTCATATATAATTAATTAAGGATTTGTTAAAAGGAATACTATTTAATCTGACTCTTATGTTTGCTTATTTTTTAAGGAATATAGCCAATATATGTCTAAATTGATTTTTTTTTTTTTTTTCATAAAATTTGACCGCGGGGGACCCGAGAATTGGTCACTGCTGCCCCCATTTTTCTGTCCTAGGACTCTCCTCCACTTGGGTTACAGTGTGAGGGGCCTCCTCGGATAGACATTGTGCCTCTGAGCTAGCAGATTTGCGTGCTCAGTACGCCAACGTTTTATTTTTATACATATATTAGTAATTATAACTTATTTTAAATATATGACTCTTATTATTTCTTTCTTCTCTCATAATCTACTTCTCCTTTTTTCTTTTATCCAATCTTTCCCTGGGGTTTCTTTAATTCCGCACCTGATAACAGAAATATATCGATATATCTTATGTAAACATTATATATGGCTCTTTTAAATGTCCTAACCTTAAATGTCCAAGGTCTAAACATTCCTCATAAGCGAACTAAAGTATTTCAATCTTTATTCTCCTCAAAAGCCCATACGCATTTTACTGAAACTTCAACCCCTAAATATTTTGGGACATGCTACCCCCAAGTTTATACTGCTTCAGCTAAATCAAAACGCAGAGGAGTACTAACAGCATTTCACCAAACTACACCTTTTTCCCTGATAACAGAGATCAAAGATCCAGAAGGCCATTATCTCATACTTTTGGGACACCTGTGTGATATCCCACTCACAATTGTTTCCTATTATGCACCTAATAAAAGACCAACATCATTCCTCTCTCATTTGCTACAAGTAATAGATTCGCAAAAAATGGGCACACTTTTGATATGTGGTGATTCAAATCAAGTTCTGTACCCCTATCTAGATAAATCCCCTACTTCAACTGTATCCAGCTCTCAATCTCGTATGTTTTAAAGACTTCTTCAACAGCATTCACTGCTAGATTCCTGGCGTGAAATAAATTCTTCAAAACGTCAATTCTCTTTTTACTCCCACCCACATAAATCTTTTTCCCGTATTGACCATATCCTAATATCTATAAGTATGTCACCAGAATTGCCTAACTCTAATATTAAACCTTATACTTGGACAGATCATTGTGCGATAATTTCAACCTTTACTTCTTTAATCCCAAAAGCTCAAGACATGGCACATAAACGATTCAATTCTCACACACCCATCACATTCACCTGATTTTGAATCAGCAATAAAAGAATATCTGGGAAACAATGATACTCCTGATATATCCCCACTGACATTGTGGGAAGCCCATAAACCTGTTCTTAGAGGGGTCTGTTTAAGACAAGCATTATGCCTTAAAAAAGAAAAACGACATTTACAACAAAAACTAGAAAAATAATTTAATGGCTGCCACACAAATTTCCAATCAAACCCTACTCCAGTGTCAAAAGCACAACTTGATAAGGCAAGTTTAAATCTTGACCTATTCCTATCAGAATTGGTGGACAAAACAATACGTAAATCTAAACATAAATTCTACTTTAAAGCTAATAAACTTGGCACCCTTCTTGCACGTGCGCTTCAAAAATTAAATAACCCCTTTAAGCCAATTCGCCTAAAAATACCCCATGATAAATACACTAGTAACCCAGTAAAGATATTACACATCTTTCATAAACATCTTACTTCTTTATACAAAAAAGAAGGATCCTTCGACCAATGCTCAGCAGAATCATTTTTTTCACAAGTTAAACTTCCAACCATTTCTCAAGTTCAATACAATAACCTTGAAAGTCCTATTGAACCTATAGAAATCGAAATAGCAATTAAATCCCTTAAGTTAAATAAACAACCAGGCCCTGACGGATTCTCAGCCCTCTACTATAAAAAATTTTCCCATATTCTTATTCCCATCCTGATAAAAAGCATTTAACTCCCTACTTAACAAACAATCCTTCCGACCGGAAACTTTAACAGCAATAATTTCAATGATCCCTAAACCTCAGTCTGATGACTCATCTTGTACTAACTTTAGACCTATATCCTTATTAAACCTAGATATAAAACTACTAGCAAAAGTAATGGCGTCCTGTCTTAATAATATAATTGGTTCATTAATAAGCAAAGATCAAGTAGGTTTCATCCTTTTACAACAAGCAGCAGATAATGTCCGTAGAGCATCATTATTGATTCAAGCAGCTAAAACAAGGCGAATACCTCTGTGTCTCCTGTCATTAGATATCAAAAGAGCATTTGATACAGTGACAGGGCCCTACTTAAATTTCACTCTACAAAAATGGGGCTTTGGCCCTCATTTTCTAAGCTGGGTCACTTCACTTTATAATAATCCCAAGGCATATGTTAAATATGCAGGATACAAATCAGACATGTTTGACAGAAATAGAGGAACACGTCAGGGTTGTCCCCTTTCCCCACTTTTATTTGCCTTACTCATTGAACCTCTTGCCCAGGCTATCCGTACAGATCCCTCAATCAAGGGCATAGATTTAGCAGGCCATCAACATAAATGATGTCTATTTGCTGACGATATATTAATTTTTATGTCTTCCCCTTATATTTCTGCTCCCAATCTTATAAGCAAACTTACTCTTACCACCAATCTATCTGATATCTTCTCTGCTAACTATCCTCCACTACTACGAAAAATTACTAATTTTCTTAAACAATGGTCCTCTTTGCCAATATCATGGATTGGTAAAATAAATGTAATAAAAATGACTGTATTACCTAAAATGTTATATCTCTTTCGTGTATTACCCATTTCTATCCCGGCATACTTCCTTAGGAACCTACAACGTAAAACATAAGCATTCATATGGAGCTCCTTAAAATGTTGCTTACCTACCCACACTCTTTATCTTTCTAAACTTAAAAGAGGATTAGGTTTCCCTAATTTTACTGATTATTTCCATGCAGCACAAATAGCACATATTCCTAAATATCACACAAAACACGAGATCCCCCTCTGGGTAGCGACTGAATCAATCGACTGTGATCCGATCTCCATACCAAATCTAATATGGTCTACCTCTTCTGACCATAAAATAATAAAAAATAGGATTACTAAACATACAATTGCTATATGGGATAGATTCAAAGTAATCAAAAGATTACAATCTCCGCAATCCACATTTCTACCCGGCTCATACATCTCCTAAAACTTTTAAAAAATGGATTTCTGCTGATTTAACACAACTCTATGACCTGATAACGACCACTTCACTTAAAACATTTCCTCAAATATGTGAAACCCATCAATTTCCAGATTCAGAACTCTTTCGTTATCTACAGATCAAAATTTTTTTATGCCATTTATACAAGGTAGAGATAATCTGTGACATAACGCATTTTGAACGTATTTGAAAAAGGACCCCCACTCAAAGGGGTTTGTTTCAATGTTGTATAGTCACCTGAATGCTTTGCCTGATACAAAAACACCATCCTATGTGTATGGAAAAATGGGAGAATGATCTTGGTTTTCACATGGACTCATCCAAATAGGATAAAGTCTGGGCCAATACCAAAATATCTTCTCATAATGTAGTAGCCTTAGAGGCAAACTATAAAGTACTTATGCGTTGGTATCTGGTCCCTGTTAGGATCGCGAAATATGTTCCACAATACTCTCCACTTTGCTTTTGCGGCTGTGGTGATCTAGGAACTGTAATGGAAATTTGTAAGTTCTGTATATAATTGTATTCTATTTTGTATGTATTGCACACTGCCCTCACTGTGCACACAGCACTAATAATATTTTCAGTACATGTTTACATTCTTTCGAGTCCTGATTAGAATTAGCCTGCCTATGTAACGCCCCTTGTTACCATAAACGTACTATTGTAATAATAATGTGATACCTACGTAATCATGTGTATAAAAACCTTCAATTGCGTCATAATAAAGCAGAACAGTTATTTGGAAAGATGCTGAGCATTTCTTTTGTGCTTGTTCCCTACTGCAGTAGTTATTATTAATTTGGAACCCTTAATTGAACTGTATTGATTGGTGGTTATATGTTATGTTGTCCCTGTCTATTGTCCATCGGAGTGTTATAGACAAGAAAGGGAAGAATAGTGCTGTTCACAGGTATATGTAGTACATCTGCTAGATAAAGTAGTTTAGAGGCAAGAGGGTATAGGCACATGTAGAGAAGACTGGCCAGTCATTATGGGCATTGAATTAAGTAAGGGAATAAAGGGTAAGAGACCCTCAAAAATGCCCAGCGCAAGAGGATCGCTATATATAAACCGAAGGTGTGGTTCCACCTATACTGAGCCCCTAGATTAATGGTTAAAGTGGACAGGGATCCACAATGGGTAACTGGGTTACCAAGGTCCACAGGGACTAAGAATCATGCAGAGTAAACAGCTAGAGAAACAGCTATCTATGTGAGCAGGATGGATCAAGGGTGACAATAACACTAGACAGAAAGGGACATTTTCATGTTGTCAGAGAGGGAAGATGGGATGAGCACTCTGGCTGCCCGTCTGATCATAGAAGCTAGATATAAAGGATATCTGAACAAAATAAAAGAAAGTGAGAGAATGGTATGCATGTGTAGTGTACAAATGGGAAAAAGTAAGCGATGTAACCACTTCAGCCCCGGAAGGATTTACCCCCTTTCTGACCAGAGCACTTTTTACAATTTGGCACTGTGTCGCTTTGACTGCTAATTGCGCGGTCATGCAATGCTGTACCCAAACGAAATTTGCGTCCTTTTCTTCCCACAAATAGAGCTTTCTTTTTATGGTATTTGATCACCTCTGCGGTTTTTATTTTTTGCGCTATAAACGGAAAAAGACTGAACATTTTGAAAAAAAGTTATATTTTCTACTTTTTGTTATAAAAAAAAAATCCAATAAACTCAATTGTAGTCATACATTTAGGCCAAAATGTATTCGGCCACATGTCTTTGGTAAAAAAATGTCAATAAGCGTATATTTATTGGTTTGCGCAAAAGTTATAGCGTCTACAAACTAGGGTACATTTTCTGGAATTTACACAGCTTTTAGTTTATGACTGCCTATGTCATTTCTTGAGGTGCTAAAATGGCAGGGCAGTACAACCCCCCCCCAAATGACCCCATTTTGGAAAGTAGACACCCCAAGGAAATTGCTGAGAGGCATGTTGAGCCCATTGAATATTATTTTTTTTTGTCCCAAGTGATTGAATAATAACAAAAAAAAAAAAAAAATGTACAAAAAGTTGTCACTAAATGATATATTGCTCACACAGGCCATGGGCATATGTGGAATTGCACCCCATAATACATTCAGCTGCTTCTCCTGAGTATGGGGATACCACATGTGTGGGACTTTTTGGGAGCCTAGCCGCGTACGGAGCCCCGAAAACCAATCACTGCCTTCAGGATTTCTAAGGGCGTAAATTTTTTACTTCACTCTTCACTGCCTATCACAGTTTCGGAGGCCATAAAATGCCCAGGTGGCACAAACCCCCCCCCCCCCCCAAATGACCCAATTTTGGAAAGTAGACATCCCAAGCTATTTGCTGAGAGGCATGTTGAGTCCATGGAATATTTTATATTTTGACACAAGTTGCGGGAAAGTGACAATTTTTTTTTTTTTTGCACAAAGTTGTCACCAAATGATATATTGCTCACACAGGCCATAGGCATATGTGGAATTGCACCCCAAAATACATTTAGCTGCTTCTCCTGAGTATGGGGATACCACATGTGTGGGACTTTGGGAGCCTAGCCGCGTACGGGGCCCCGAAAACCAATCACCGCCCCCAGGATTTCTAAGAGTGTAAATTTTTGACTTCACTCTTCACTGCCTATCACAGTTTCGGAGGCCATGGAATGCCCAGGTGGCACAACCCCCCCCCCCCCAAATGACCCCATTTTGAAAAGTAGTGATTGAATAATGACAAAAAAAACAAAAAAAAAAATTTACAAAAAGTTGTCACTAAATGATATATTGCTCACACAGGCCATGGGCATATGTGGAATTGCACCCCATAATACATTCAGCTGCTTCTCCTGAGTATGGGGATACCGCATGTGTGGGACTTTTTGGGAGCCTAGCCGCGTATGGAGACCCGAAAACCAATCACTGCCTTCAGGATTTCTAAGGGCATACATTTTTGATTTCACTCCTCACTACCTATCACAGTTTTGAAGTCCATAAAATGCCCAGATGGCACAACCCCCCCCCCCCCCAAATGACCCAATTTTGGAAAGTAGACACCCCAAGCTATTTGCTGAGAGGCATGTTGAGTCCATGGAATATTTTATATTTTGACACAAGTTGCGGGAAAGTGACAATTTTTTTTTTTTTTTGCACAAAGTTGTCACCAAATGATATATTGCTCACACAGGCCATAGGCATATGTGGAATTGCACCCCAAAATACATTTAGCTGCTTCTCCTGAGTATGGGGATACCACATGTGTGGGACTTTGGGAGCCTAGCCGCGTACGGGGCCCCGAAAACCAATCACCGCCCCCAGGATTTCTAAGGGCGTAAATTTTTTACTTCACTCTTCACTGCCTATCACAGTTCCGGAGGCCATGGAATGCCCAGGTGGCACAACCCCCCCCCAAATTACCCCATTTTGGAAAGTAGACACCCCAAGCTATTTGCTGAGAGGCATGGTGAGAATTTTGTAGCTCTCATTTGTTTTTGAAAATGAAGAAAGTCAAGAAAAAACATTTTTTTTTCTTTTTTCAATTTTCAAAACTTTGTAACAAAAAGTGAGCTCTGCAAAATACAGGTACTCTTTTTTGAAAAAAATGGGGTCTATTAGACCCTAGATCTCTCCTCTGCCCTCAAAGCATCTGACCACACCAAGATCGGTGTAATAAAATGCCTTCCCAATTTCCCAATGGCACTGTTTACATCCGGCGAAATCTAAGTCATGAAATGCTTGTAGCTTCCGGTTTCTTAGGCCATAGAGATGTTTGGAGCCACTCTGGTCTCTGATCAGCTCTATGGTCAGCTGGCTGAATCACTGGCTGCATTCTCAGATTCCCTGTTGGGACAGGAGAGCCAAAGAAAAACATGGAAGATGGTGGGGGGGCATTCCCTCCCACTGCTTGTAAAAGCAGTCTAGAGGCTAATTAGCTGCTAAGATTGCTTTTACATGAAAAGAATGATACCAAGATGATACCAAGATGATACCTAAACCTGCAGGCATCAATCTGGTATAACCACTCAAAGTACAGCAACATACCAGTACATTGCTGGTCCTTGTTGGGCATATATTGTAATCTTTTTTTTTCATGCAGCCTGTGGGCTGAACGAAAAAAAGAGATTAATCGGTGGGTATGCCCACCATTAGAATACCTCCCTTCATCCATCCACTTCTAATGATGGGCATACATGCACCATTTATATATGCCGAAGCATGGGGGCATCCTCCTGCAAAAGGTAGGAGCAAATCGCTCCTCCGCCCCTGCTGCCCCCATGCTTCGGCATATATCACCTCCGCTGGAGTCACGGCTTTATATATTGTGGGAGCAAACGCTGTTGCTGTCAAGATAAATAAATCCGCGCTGCAGCAGAATGGCGTACCTGAAGACAAAAAAATGGTTAACAATAAAACACAGTAAACAGTAAAGTATAAAAAATTGCATACCTGAAACGCAAACATGATAAAACATAATAACAATAAAACATTGCAGAATAGAATACAGTAAAAAAGAGCGGAACAATAGAGAGAGAATAGAGAGAGAGAGAGAACAATAAAACAACAACTATTTTTGTTTTTATTTTATATATTTTTTTGTGTTTTTTTTTTTTTTGTAACTGTAACTTTTGTAACTGTAACCGGTTCCAGGTTCAGATCTCTCAAAATGCGATGGCATCTTGGGAGACCCTGTGAAAGTGTGCCTAGTCTGTGCAATGCTGTACGCTAATACTCGACTAGTGTATGGTAGCGTTCAAAACATTCACCAATGCAAAGACCAGAATTGTCAGGACAGGAGGGACAATAATAGCGGGTGTCACACCTATATCCGCGCTTGCTGCAGACACAACATCTTTTTTGGGGGGGTTCGTTGGGTAGGGGTACTCTGGAGGACATAAAGAAAATGCCTCTCATGCAGCCGACTGCATTTGGTTGGGGATGTGAATGGGGGAAGTACGGGCGCTGCAGAAGTGGTGGGTTCCCAATTAGGATTGGCGAATGCAGCATGAAGGGCACTATGGGCACGATGGGCCTGTGTTTGTCTTCTTCTTGGTGGCAGCGGGACACTACTTGTGCTTGCCACCTCACCAGCTTGAACTGCACTTATGGGACTCGCCACGTCACCAAGTGTTACTGCAGTGCTGGTTTGACCGGGGTGAACTAGGCCGCTGGTGCTTGCCAGTTCACCAAAACGCTACCAAAAAAACTGTTAGCGATTGCAGGGATCAGGCCTGACTCTGCGAACGCTGCAGTTATGCATTTAGTGTTTTGTAAGTGACAGTGATCGATCGATACTACACTTGGGTGGGCTGGGCTGGGCCGGGCGGAGGGGCAAAACGCAGGTGCTAGCAGGTATCTGGGCTGATCCCGCTAACACTGCGTTTTTGGGAAGCCTAAACTGCTGGGGATGCTAGTATAGATCTGATCGGATCAGATATTGATCTGTTCAGATTCTATACCACTAAGGTAGGTGTATGCTGCGTGCGTGGGTGTTAGCGGTACTGCCGATAACCTGACGCTGCCTGGGGCGATGCAGACCCTAACTGACCCTAAAACCTAACTTATATCACCGCCGGGCGATCAGGGGGCTAAACCTTTATTCGGTAATAAATGGCGGGTGCCTGACACTATAAAAAATACTAACTAACCAGCGTCACCCGTAACAGTTATACGGTGAGCACTGGTGAAAGGGTTAACTAGGGGGCAATCAAGGGGTTAAAAAATGAAATTTTAAGGTTCTTGATAATAACTTGATGTGCGGTCCATGATGTGAGAGTTATAATAAAAAAAATTAACTATAACAGACCCATCACATCAAGTCCACACACCCTGTTAGGATAGATGCCACCTGCAGCCAGTTGTTTTTTAGTTTTTTCTGGTCCATCATACAGATTGTTGGTCCTTTTGTTTTATTTATTTTTATTTTTGAAATCCAAAGCAGAATGTGTGGATTGTGAAATGATGTGCCCCTTTTCCTTGTAAGTACAGTGGTATAAGCAGAAGAATATTTTGGATTTATGGGCATCTCTGCATGACCGCAGGTTATTGTTATCATTTATTATAATATTGCCAGTAAAAAGTTGTGTTTTGAAACATGAAACTGGAGTTCTTACACAAACAGCGTGACAGAAAACAAGCCATTGTAATATATTTATGCAAGCGGGACCCAGTAATGAAGGGTTCATCCCGATATATCAGAGCTGTAGCTTTATGCAAAGGTGCTATTAGACTCAGATATTGTTGAGGTCAAACATTTAATTTTTAATGGTCCGACATTCTGCGCAGCAAATATACAGCTAACGAAATGTTTGTCTAATGAAAGGTTTAAAATATGAGTTTGTTTATGTACAAATCTAACAATGAAAAACGCGTACATTTATTCAAAAGAAGGGAAAAACCACGTGTTAAATTGATGGTGTAGGAATCAGCTGCTGTGAGCCCAGTGCAGGACACACTCCCTGAAGACACAAATATTAAATTTTTTGTAGATTTGAGTATGCAGTTTATCACCCAGAAGGATACTCTGTATTCAAAGTCATTGGATCCTTTTTTCCCCAGCTCAAGAAGCAGAGCTCCATGTTTTAGCAAAGCCTGTGAGCTATAAAAAGAGTGTATATTTATATAGATAGTCGAGATATAGAGAGCTTTTGGTTCCATTTGAAGGGCCAGAAGTTTGATTTTACTTCGGCAGGTAAACCAATCAAGCATGCCAAGTTAATTTGATTGATTAGCTGTTTTCAGCCTTCCAGGTTCTTGCTGAGGTAGCCATATTAACTTTCACACATGGAAGCAGACCAGGTGACTAAGGATGCTGCATTTACAGCCCTGGACACTTGATGGGTCTGTACAACTCACAGATTCCACCCCAGTTCTGACCCAGTATAGCTGGGATTAATAATTCAACTTTAAGGACCCCAGAAAGAGAAGAACATGTGGTCCACAGGGGGCAACTTCTTATGAAACAGGACTTTGGAAAAGGTGATCATTTATGTCTGCCAGCCACTCTTTTCCCTCCAGCTTGACACATGGACCATGTCATCAGTCACAAGCAGTTATGGCTGCCTTAGTAAATGAGCATGGGATAGATCCAGGGTTCACCACAGTTGTTTTTATAACATACCACTTCTTGTTTTACCTGCTACCAAAGGTGTTACCAAAAGCTGAACATCAATTCCAGAGATTACAAAAAAAGATATATCCAGATGCCCAAGTCAGGATCTTACGAGTATGCATTTTGTCTGTATGGACATGTTTTCTGGATGTCCAGTGGCAAATTCTACTGCAAAGGCCACAGTTAAAAGTATTATCAGAAGTAGTTTTTAAGTACAGAGAGTAACAGAGGAAATCATTTTTATAGGAGAGTCCTTACTAGAAGTTTTGATGTTTTATTTTTACACCCCCTACTGTCTACAATGTAGCGGACAAAGTAGAGTAAGAAACTAGAAAACTTTTGCCTGAATGTTTTCTTATATTTTATCAAGCCCCTAAGGGGGATGTTGGACTCTCTCCCTATGGGATTTGGTTTGGGAGTGTGTTACTCACTTGCTTATATTTTGTCTCAGCAGCTGAAGTCCTCCATTCGGATCTCACAGAGAATGTTGCTGATCTTTTAAGGGTTTTGACAAACTCATTTATGTGTTTTCTCCCCAATTCCAGATTCTAAAAGTTTGGAATGATCTCAAACTAAAGCCAGGTGACTTGTGGATTGTTAAGAGACATTTATATATATGGAAAAGTTTGGAGACTCAATACAGCATCTATTTCATGTACAGTTTTTGCAAAACTTGAAGGAAGAGTCACCTGGATCCACACCAGACACTGCAAAAATGACTAAATTAAAGAAATCTCTGTGTTTGATTTGTTTCCCTCTTGTGCTCACAGTCTAGGGTACTTTTTGATTCAATTACTTTAATTGTAAGGGATATATATATATTTGAAAAGTAGTTTAGCCATGTTGAAGTCATATTTGTCTTTTGTAAGTCTTCCATTTTATGTAGAATTGTCTGTGTTTACATATGCTGATAAGTCAGCACATGAGTGTACAGCCAGTACTCTGTAAATATGTCTTATCAATCATTTGATTTCACAATGAAAAGTCATTTTGTAATGAAAAAGTTGCTCAGCTATTATTTTCTCCACAATGGAGTTTTTTTTGCATCTTTGGCCAGGAGTACTTCCACCTAAGCGTGTGAAGGTTACAGGTTAAAGGTGATAGCAGGTATGGTTAGTGATCAAAATATTGATCAAAAAAGGGGAGACTGTAATGGAAATTTGTAAGTTCTGTATATACATGTATTCTATTTTGTATGTATTGCACACTGCCCTCACTGTGCACACAGCACTAATAATGTTTTCAGTACATGTTTACATTCTTTCGAGTCCTGATTAGAATTAGCCTGCCTATGTAACGCCCCTTGTTACCATAAATGTACAATTGTAATATTAATGTGATGCCTACGTAATCATGTGTATAAAAACCTTCAATTGCGTCATAATAAAGGAGAACAGTTATTTGGAAAGATGCTGAGCGTATCTTTTGTGTCTGTTCCCTACTGCAGTAGTTATTATTAATTTAGAACCAGTAATCAATATGAGGATAGGAGTTGCCTATCATCAATTTAACCAAGTCAGCGTGGCAAGCTTTGCCTAGGAGGAGTTTCCAGGTGACCCTGAGTATCCGAAACGAGGAGCTTGAGACGATTCGGGAATTTCTGACAATCAGCCGGCTGAGGTAACATTTTGCTTACATTTGAGTTATCAGATTTCCTTGATCGGTAAGGCATTTCCGGGACAAAAGGTACCTATTTTACTCCCCTTAATCGAACTGTATTGATTGGTGGTTATATGTTATGTTGTGCCTGTCTATTGTCCATCGGAGTGTTATAGATAAGAAAGGGAAGAATAGTGCTGTTCACAGGTATATGTAGTACATCTGCTAGATAAAGTAGTTTAGAGGCAAGAGGGTATAGGCACATGTAGAGAAGACTGGCCAGTCATTATGGGCATTGAATTAAGTAAGGGAATGAAGGGTAAAAGACCCTCAAAAATGCCCAGCGCAAGTGGATCGCTATATATGAACCGAAGGTGCGGTTCCACCTATACTGAGCCCCTAAAAAGTGGACAGGGATCCACAATGAGTAACTGGGTTACCAAGGTCCACAGGGACTAAGAATCATGCAGAGTAAACAGCTAGAGAAACAGCTATCTATGTGAGCAGGATGGATCAAGGGTGACAATAACACTAGACAGAAAGGGACATTTTCATGTTGTCAGAAGATGGGATGAGCACTCTGGTTGCCCGTCTGATCATAGAAGCTAGATATAAAGGATATCTGAACAAAATAAAAGAAAGTGAGAGAATGGTATGCATGTGTAGTGTAGAAATGGGAAAAAGTAAGCGATGTAACCACTTCAGCCCCGGAAGGATTTACCCCCTTCCTGACCAGAGCACTTATTACAATTTGGCACTGTGTCGCTTTAACTGCTAATTGCGCGGTCATGCAATGCTGTACCCAAACAAAATTTGCGTCCTTTTCTTCCCACAAATAGAGCTTTCTTTTGATGGCATTTGATCACCTCTGCGGTTTTTATTTTTTGCGCTATAAACGGAAAAAGACCGAACATTTTGAAAAAAAATTATATTTTCTACTTTTTGTTATAAAAAAAATCCAATAAACTCAATTTTAGTCATACATTTAGGCCAAAATGTATTCGGCCACATGTCTTTGGTAAAAAAAATGTCAATAAGCGTATATTTATTGGTTTGCGCAAAAGTTATAGCGTCTACAATCTAGGGTACATTTTCTGGAATTTACACAGCTTTTAGTTTATGACTGCCTATGTCATTTCTTGAGGTGCTAAAATGGCAGGGCAGTGCAACCCCCCCCCCCAAATGACCCCATTTTGGAAAGTAGACACCCCAAGGAAATTGCTGAGAGGCATGTTGAGCCCATTGAATATTATTTTTTTTTGTCCCAAGTGATTGAATAATGACAAAAAAAAAAAAATAAAAATTTACAAAAAGTTGTCACTAAATGATATATTGCTCACACAGGCCATGGGCATATGTGGAATTGCACCCCAAAATACATTCAGCTGCTTCTCCTGAGTACGGGGAAACCACATGTGTGGGACTTTTTGGGAGCCTAGCCGCGTACGGAGCCCCGAAAACCAATCACCGCCTTTAGGATTTCTAAGGGCATAAATTTTTGATTTCACTCCTCACTACCTATCACAGTTTTGAAGTCCATAAAATGCCCAGATGGCACAAACCTCCCCCAAATGACCCAATTTTGGAAAGTAGACACCCCAAGCTATTTGCTGAGAGGCATGTTGAGTCCATGGAATATTTTATATTTTGACACAAGTTGCGGGAAAGTGACAATTTATTTATTTTTTTTTGCACAAAGTTGTCACTAAATGATATATTGCTCACACAGGCCATAGGCATATGTGGAATTGCACCCCAAAATACATTTAGCTGCTTCTCTTGAGTATGGGGATACCACATGTGTGGGACTTTGGGAGCCTAGCCGCGTACGGGGCCCCGAAAACCAATCACCGCCCCCAGGTTTTCTAAGAGCGTAAATTTTTGATTTCACTCTTCACTGCCTATCACAGTTTCGGAGGCCATGGAATGCCCAGGTGGCACAACCCCCCCCCCCCTAAATTATCCCATTTTGGAAAGTAGACACCCCAAGCTATTTGTTGAGAGGCATGGTGAGTATTTTGCAGCTCTCATTTGTTTTTGAAAATGAAGAAAGACAAGAAAAAAACATTTTTTTTTTCTTTTTTCAATTTTCAAAACTTTGTGACAAAAAGTGAGGTCTGCAAAATACTCACTATACCTCTCAGCAAATAGCTTGGGGTGTCTACTTTCCAAAATAGGGTCATTTGGGGGGGTTTTGTGCCACCTGGACATTCCATGGCCTCCAAAACTGTGATAGGCAGTGAAGAGTGAAATCAAAAATTTACGCCCTTAGAAAGCCTGAAGGCGGTGCTTGGTTTTCAGGGTCCCGTACGCGGCTAGGCTCCCAAAAAGTCTCACACATGTGGTATCCCCATACTCAGGAGAAGCAACAGAATTTATTTTGGGGTGTAATTTCACATATTCCCATGGCATGTTTGAGCAATATATCATTTAGTGACAACTTTGTGCAAAAAAAAAAAACAATTGTCTTTTTCCCGCAACTTGTGTCACAATATAAAATATTCCATTGACTCGACATGCCTCTCAGCAAATAGCTTGGGGTGTCTACTTTCCAAAATGGGGTCATTTGGGGGGTTTTGAACTGTCCTGGCATTTTATGCACAACATTTAGAAGCTTATGTCACACATCACCCACTCTTCTAACCACTTGAAGACAAAGCCCTTTCAGACACTTTTTGTTTACATGAAAAAATTATTTTTTTTTGCAAGAAAATTACTTTGAACCCCCAAACATTATATATTTTTTTAAAGCAAATGCCCTACAGATTAAAAAGGTGGGTGTTTCATTTATTTTTTCACACAGTATTTGCGCAGCAATTTTTCAAACGCATTTTTTTGGGAAAAAACACACTTTTTAAAATTTTAATGCACTAAAACACACTATATTGCCCAAATGTTTGATGAAATAAAAAAGATGATCTTAGGCCGAGTACACGGATACCAAACATGACATGCTTTAAAATTGCGCACAAACGTGCAGTGGCGACAAACTAATTATATTATTAAAAGCCTTTAAAAGCCTTTACAGGTTACCACTTTAGATTTACAGAGGAGATCTACTGCTAAAATTACTGCCCTCGATCTGACCTTCGCGGTGATACCTCACATGCATGGTGCAATTGCTGTATACATTTGACGCCAGACCGACGCTTGCGTTCGTCTTTGTGCGAGAGCAGGGAGGGACAGGGGTGATTTTTTTTTTCTTTATTTTTTTTTTGCTTTTTTATCTTATTTTTAAACTGTTCCTTTCATTTTTTTTTAATCATTTTTATTGTTATCTCAGGGAATGTAAATACCCCCTATGATAGCAATAGGTAGTGACAGGTACTCTTTTTTGAAAAAAATGGGGTCTATTAGACCCTAGATCTCTCCTCTGCCCTCAAAGCATCTGACCACACCAAGATGTGTAATAAAATGCCTTCCCAATTTCCCAATGGTGCTGTTTACATCCGGCGAAATCTAAGTCATGAAATGCTCGTAGCTTCCGGTTTCTTAGGCCATAGAGATGTTTGGAGCCACTCTGGTCTCTGATCAGCTCTATGATCAGCTGGCTGAATCACCAGCTGCATTCTCAGATTCCCTGTTGGGACAGGAGAGCCAGAGAAAAACATGGAAGACGGTGGGGGGGCATTCCCTCCCACTGCTTGTAAAAGCAGTCTAGAGGCTAATTAGCTGCTAGGATTGCTTTTACATGAAAGCCGACCGCTGGCTGAAAAGAATGATACCAAGATGATACCTAAACCTGCAGGCATCAATCTGGTATAACCACTCCAAGTCCAGCAACATACCAGTACGTTGCTGGTCCTTGTTGGGCATATATTATAATCTTTTTTTTTCATGCAGCCTGTGGGCTGAACGAAAAAAAGAGATTGATCGGTGGGTATGCCCACCATTAGAATACCTCCCTTCATCCACCCACTTCTAATGATGGGCATACATGCACCATTTATATATGCCGAAGCATGGGGGCATCCTCCCGCAAAAGGTAGGAGCAAATCGCTCCTCCGCCCCTGCTGCCCTCATGCTTCGGCATATATCACCTCCGCTGGAGTCATGGCTTTATATATTGTGGGAGCAAACGCTGTTGCTGTCAAGATAAATAAATTCGCGCTGCAGCTGAATGGCGTACCTGAAGACAAAAAAATAGTTAACAATAAAACACAATAAAAAATTGCATACCTGAAAAGCAAACATGATAAAACATAATAACAATAAAACATTGCAGAATAGAATACAGTAAAAAAGAGCGGAACAATAGAGAGAAAATAGAGAGAGAGAGAACAATAAAACAACAACTATGTTTGTTTTTATGTTATATATTTTTTCGTGTTTTTTTTTTTTTTACACTTTTTTTTGTAACTGTAACTTTTGTAACTGTAACCGGTTCCAGGTTCAGGTCTCTCAAAATGCGATGGCATCTTGGGAGACCCTGTGAAAGTGTGCCTAGTCTGTGCAATGCTGTACGCTAATACTCAACTAGTGTATGGTAGTGTTCAAAACATTCACCAATGCAAAGACCAGGATTGTCAGGACAGGAGGGACAATAATAGCGGGTGTCACACCTATATCCGCGCTTGCTGCAGACACAACATCTTTTTTGGGTGGGTTCGTTGGGTAGGGGTACTCGGGAGGACGTAAAGAAAATGCCTCTCATGCAGCCGACTGCATTTGGTTGGGGATGTGAATGGGGGAAGTACGGGCGCTGCAGAAGTGGTGGGTTCCCAATTAGGATTGGCGTATACAGCAGGAAGGGCACTATGGGCACTATGGGCCTGTGTTTGTCTTCTTCTTGGTGGCAGCGGGACACTACTTGTGCTTGCCACCTCACCAGCTTGAACTGCACTTATGGGACTCGCCACGTCACAAAGTGTTACTGCAGTGCTGGTTTGACTACAACCGGGGTGTACTAGGCCGCTGGTGCTTGCCAGTTCACCATAACGCTACCAAAAAAACTGTTAGCGATCGCAGGGATCAGGCCTGACTCTGCGAACGCTGCAGTTATGCGTTTAGTGTTTTGTAAGTGACAGTGATCGATCGATACTGCACTTGGGTGGGCTGGGCAGAGGGGCAAAACGCAGGTGCTAACAGGTATCTGGGCTGATCCCGCTAACACTGTGTTTTTGGGAACCCTAAACGGCTGGGGACGCTAATATAGATCTGATCGGATCAGATATTGATCCGTTCAGATACTATACCACTAAGGGAGGTGTACAGTGCGTGCGTGGGTGTTAGCGCTACTGGCACTAACCTGACGCTGCCTGGGGCTGGTGCTTGCGAGTTCACCAAAATGCTACCAAAAAACTGTTAGCGATTGCAGGGATCAGGCCTGACTCTGCAAACGCTGCAGTTATGCGTTTAGTGTTTTGTAAGTGACAGTGATCGATCGATACTGCACTTGGGTGGGCTGGGCTGGGCCGGGCGGAGGGGCAAAACGCAGGTGCTAGCAGGTATCTGGGCTGATCCCGCTAACACTGCGTTTTTGGGAACCTTAAACTGCTGGGGACGCTAGTATAGATCTGATCGGATCAGATATTAATCCGTTCAGATTCTATACCACTAAGGGAGGCGTATGCTGCGTGCGTGGTGTTAGCGGTGCTGGCGATAACCTGACGCTGCCTGGGGCGACGCAGAACCTAACTGACCCTAAAACCTAACTTATATCACCGCCGGGCGATCAGGGGGCTAAACCTTTATTCGGTAATAAACGGCGGGTGCCCTGACACTATAAAAAATAAACTAACTAACCAGCATCACCCGTAACAGTTATACAGTGATCACTGGTGAAAGGGTTAACTAGGGGCAATCAAGGGGTTAAAACCTTTATTATGTAGTATATGGGGGTCCCTGACGCTATAAAACGCTGACGACGAACCTATATATTTACCTCCCTAACTAGCGTCACCAGTGACACTAATACAGCGATCAGAAAAAGATCGCTTAGTGACGCTGGCGACAGGGAGTGATCAAGGGGTTAAAACTTTATTAGGGGGGGTTAGGGGGTACCCTAGACCTAAAGGGGGCTAACACTAACTGCCCTACCACACTAACTGTCACAAACTGTAATCAGAAAAAAAACAAAAAACTGCTTGGTGTCACTGTGACGGGGGGGGTGATCGGGGGGTGATGGGGGGTGTAAAGTGTGCCTGGTGTGTTCTACTGTGTGTGTATGTGTTGTGCACTCACATAGATGTCTTCTCTCCTCGGCGCCGGAACAGAAAATACCAAGCCTAGGAGAGATGACATCACTTCCTCTGCCGCTGTTTACTATACAGCAGCAGAGGAAGGATTTAATTGGCTGGGAGCGATCGCGAGGGGGGGCCACGAATGGATGGCCTCCCCCTCACCTCTGATTGCTCGGGGACAGAAGCCGACCACCTCGGGCACCGGGGGGGGGGGGTCCGATAGGACCCCCCACCATGCGGGAGGCAGATCATGTACCAGGTACGTGATTTTGCCTGCCCGTGCCATTCTGCCTCAGTATATACGCGTGAGGCGGTCGGCAAGTGGTTAAGAGACATATATTTATGTATGTGTGAATGCTGGGAGCTTTAGTTCTATCCCTTGTGTGTGTCATATACACAGATGTGACCCCCTCCTTTTTGCTCTCATGAAAGAATGTGGCTGGGATGAGAGGTCAGCGATAAGCTGGAAGGACACCATGCAATTCCAGTTTTTTAGACAAAACATTTATAACAAAATGTGCCAGGTTAACGAATCTAATGATAAACAATGTGATCACAATTATTCTGAATCTGTTTTCCAAACATGGTAAAATGAAGGTTAAATTTAACCGTGTATTACACAAATTGAATATCCTTTGATAGTGGAAACAGTGCAAAAGCAGTAAAAAAGGAAATTAAGTAAAATTAAGTAATAATGAGTATTCATTTCTAATATGAGTTTAACAATTTTATTAATAATATAGATATATTGAAACTGGTTTAGACAACCTTTGGCTGGAAATGAAATCCAGGTTATTGGGGAAATTTTTTAAAAATGGGATTAGTTTAGATTAAGATAACAATTTTGTAATTTTACATTTATACAATAAGCTCTTATTGAGAGGAAAAAAGATTAAGGATTAAGATGAGGTTGGTACTTGGAATACAGCTGCCATGGGGGGCAGGAGGCGGAGCCTAGCGGAGCAGACATGCATTGTTAGAGCTCCACACCGCTGAGGAGAGAAGAGAAGGACAAAGCGGAGCCTGCAGGCTCAAAAGGTATCCATTTGAACCTTTCTGCCCCAGGGAACAAACTGTGAAAGTTTGGGCAGGAAATATGGTACTGGGAGGAAACCGCGGCAGAAATAAAAATCACCTCACAAAGAGCTCACAGGCACTCACTGCAGCTGAAGCAGCTCCAGTCACCTCACAAGATACAGCATCAGGGCGCTCTCACAGACAGAAAATGTCACAGCAAGACTCTCCATTTGAGTCAGATACAGAACAAATCCTCTCACAAACTTCTCCACAAGCCTCCTCAGCATCCCCAGTAATATTATTACAATTTGAAAAGATGCTTCATAAGGCTTTAAAACAAACCTCAGACCAAATAACAAAAAGCCTAACCAAAGAAATAAGAGAGCTGGGAAACCGCACCGCAGCCTTAGAAATAAAAATGGATGAAATTGAAATTACAACCCAAGAAAATATAACAGAATTGGAACAATTAAAAAAAGAGAATTTAATACTTTAAACTAAGCTCGAAGATTACGAAAATAGAGCCAGACGTTCAAACTTGCGCATAAGGGGAATACCTGAAACTGTGACAGACCTGCAATCTACTATTACTGCTCTATTACAAGAACTAAAGCCAGATATCCCTATTGAACGTTTAGAACTGGACAGAGTGCACAGAGCCCTCACAGCCAAAAAGAAAGATGGACCCCCACGTGATATAATCACAAAATTTCATTATTACAGAACGAAAGAACAAATACTAATTGCTGCAAGAGAAAAAAAGGAACTTAATTTTCAAGGACACAATTATCAAATTTTTGCTGACCTATCCCAACTTACTATTACTAAAAGACGATCCATGAAACCCCAACTAATGGAACTGCAACGCCACAACATTATGTATCAATGGGGCTTCCCCTTTTCAGTCAGATTTAACTACCAAGGTACAATTTACAGAAGCAGATCAGCAGATGAACTACAACAAACCCTTTTAAAATTAAATCTGACAGAACCCACAAGCAGCAACACTCCCACACGCAGAAGAATGGCATCATCTTCACCTTCAGGCAGCACCCAGAAAATTTCAGAACAAAATGGGAATCATCATTCTCACAAAAGAGGCCGTTATGCCACATCATCCATGGACCAAGAAGATTCAATGGACTGACATCCTAATTCCTGATATCTCTTCATTTATTATACTAAGAGATGGTTCTCTATAAAAAACCTATATTTATAACTGAATGTAACTGCATTGTGATAGTCACACACTGTGTGGGATCATGTTACATTCCAGTTATATTTCTTATTACTTCTGATTCATATAGCCTTAGAATATATAAGTGAAATAAGGAAATTCTTGTTCAGTTATATATTATCAGGTAATAACAATAGATTTATTACTTTTTAGGACAAATATGTTCAATAATCCAGAAGTAATGGAAGCTTTTTCTTTCTTTTCTTAAAACAAATATATTATTACCTAACTAGTTCCTAGAATTATGTTTTTGTTTATTCTAATCTGAAGCAATACAACCTCAATTTTATGAGTTAACATTTCTAAACAGTTGCATATGAATAAAATATGTAATTGTTTACTCTAAAAGGGTTAAAATCCCAAAATAATTCAAACTATCTTCATCAATACCAATGTTATTAACAGTACCTTTCTAACTGAATTATTTAGCCTAGGGCAAAACTAACCATATACAAACACCCTGGAATAAATAATTTCAACAAAAACTATATTCTGCACTCCAATTAATGAAACATCATTTTGATGTCTTTTGACATAGCACTTCTCTCCTGTAAGTGGAAGATCCGTGTACCCCAATTAGCCCTCCTCATTCTCCCAACCATATTATGTGGGAGTGTGACGAAGGCACTTATTCCCCTGAGAGAGATATTTATTCTCTTTCACGGGTAAATTGTGATTACTTGCAAAAAATAATTTATACAATGTATCATCTAATCTCATATTTTTTTTGTTTACTCTTTACTCCAGAATTCACTGGTTTCTTTTCTATCTTTTCATCTCTTCAGTCCACACAGGTTGATCTGCGCAGTCAGCTCTGCATAACAAAAAGTAAGTCAAAACTATTTGATATGTTGCCATGGCACCACTGAATATACTCTCCCTGAATGTTCAGGGAATAAATGTCCCTCAAAAAAGGACCAAAGCCTTCCGTACTTTCCATAACAAGAAGGCTCACATAGTATGCCTCCAAGAAACACACTTCACCAAAGATTCTACTCCAAAATATATTTCTCCTTTTTATCAACAAATTTACACGGCTTCTGCCTGTACCAAGCAAAGGGGAACTCTAATTGCATTTCACCGATCCACACCATTCACCTTATCATCAGAAATTAAAGACCCAGAAGGTAGATACCTGATACTCATGGGTTATATAATGGATACAGCAATCACGGTGATTTCCTACTACGCTCCTAACAAACAACCTACACCATTCCTCTCACATATATTACAAGTGATTAATACACACAAAATAGGAACAGTGATAATGTGTGGGGATTCGAACCAGGTCCTCCTCCCATTTCTAGATAAATCACCTTTTACACCATCCAAAATAACCTCTAGATTACCTTTTTCTCAACTTCTTTCCAAATACAATCTGGTAGATTCATGGAGAGAAAGTAACCCAATGAAAAAGAAATTCACTTATTTCTCGCACCCTCATCAAACCTTCACCAGAATAGATCATATTTTTCTAACAGTAGGAATGATACCAGAAATTATTGCATCAGATATAATTCCGATTCCGTGGTCTGACCATAATGCAGTATACACTACTATAGCCTCAGCCATACCAAAAGCGCATGACCCAACGTGGTACTTACCGGACATAATGCTCAAACACCCACTACATCAGATGGCCATTGAACAAGCTTTAAAGGAATACATATCAATTAATAATACAACAGACATCTCCCCAATAACACTGTGGGAAGCTCATAAGCCTGTCTTGCATGGTACAATACAAAGACAAATGGCACTATTTAAACGGGAACGCAAAAATCTAGCAAAAAAACTAGAACTCAATTTTAATGCAGCCTACATATCATTCCAAGATAATCCATCTCAGAGTACAAAATCTCATCTGGAAAAATCTAGATTGGAATACGATCTATTTCTCACTGAGTCAGTTGATAAATCCCTCAAACGCTCCAAACACAATTTCTACATGAATACAAACAAACCAGGTACATATTTGGCTCGGGCATTAAATTCAACTAACAAATCTTTCAAACCAATACGTTTGAAATTATCAGAAAATGTTTATACTTGTAATCCAGTTAAAATAGTCCATAAATTTCACTCACATCTCGCAACTTTATACAAGACAAACAATGACTTTAATCCTACAGAGGCTGAATCCTTCTTCTCAAAAATAACCTTACCTGAGTTATCTCAGAATCAAAAAAGCAGTTTGGATGAGCCTATAACTATAGATGAAGTTGCTAACGCCATAAAAGACCTAAAACTTAACAAAAGACCAGGCCCAGACGGCTACTCGGCTTTATACTATAAAACATTCTCAGAAATACTCTCTCCCATTCTCACTGAAACTTTTAACAAACTTCTAGATGGACATTCTTTTCGGCAAGAAACACTAATGGCAATTGTTTGTATGATCCCAAAACCCCTTTCTGATGATACTTCCTGTGTGAATTATCAGCCTATCTCTCTGTTAAACCTTGATAATAAATTATTAGCAAAAATAATAGCAAAACGCCTCAATAGCATTATAGGAAAATTAATACATAGAGATCAAGTAGGCTTCATGCCAAATAGACAGGCAGGCGATAATATACGCAGGGCAGTGTTATTGGCACATATTGCTAAAAAACGGAAAATCCCTTTATGTTTTCTATCTCTTGATATTAAGAGGGCATTTGACACAGTATCCTGGCAATATATGCAATATTCATTACAAAAATGGGGTTTTGGACCCCACTTTTTAACATGGATCAAAGCATTATATAATAAACCCAAAGCCTATATAAAATATGCTGGATACAAATCTGATGCCTTTAATATCGAAAGAGGTACCCGACAGGGTTGCCCATTATCTCCCTTATTATTTGCCCTTATACTCGAACCCATGGCCCAATACATCAGAACAAACCAAACTATAACTGGCATTGAAGTAGGAGGTATCACACACAAATTATGTATATTTGCAGACGATATATTACTTTTTCTATCATCACCACAGGTCTCTGGTCCTAACTTAATACCAGCTCTTGATGGATTTGCAGCCCTATCCGGCCTTATGATTAATCCTAAGAAATGCCTAGTGCTTAATATTTCACTCACAAACATGGAGTTGATCCCGGCTAGGGCTGCACTCCCATTCACATGGGCAGAAAAATCAATCCCATATCTTGGAATTCATTTAACAGCATCTCATTCTGATTTATTCTCAACCAATTATCCTCCTGTATTAAGACAGATCACAAATCTAATAAAACAATGGTCGCAACTTCCTTTATCCTGGATAGGGAAGATTAATGCAATCAAAATGACTATTCTACCCAAATTGCTTTATCTATTCAGAGTCCTCCCTATTCCAATTCCTTCCTATTTTTTGAGAATAGTACAAAAAAGAGCAACTTCGTTTATATGGGGCTCTTCTAAAGCACGTATACCTATACACACACTACATCTTCCGGAAAATAAAGGAGGCCTGGGATACCCTAATTTTACTAACTACTACAGAGCAGCACATTTGGCCAGTCTGTCCAAATACCATGCAAAACAGGAAATCCCATTATGGGTATTTATAGAGGCTTCAGAAAATGACCCTCTATTAATATCAAACTTATTATGGCTTGATCCTAAAGACCGCTTTAAAATTCATAATCCCATAACTAAACACTTCTTATCTCTCTGGGATAAACTAAAAACCAAATATCAGTTACAATCTCCACACAATCCTCTCCTTTCTTTTATCAGAAATCCGGCCTTTTATCCGGCATGGATCTACCCAAATTCTTTTAAAGCTTGGACAACATCAGGCATTCAGACACTAAATGACTTCATAGCATCTAAATCATTCCTTTCATTCCCATCGCTTAGAGAAAAATATGATCTACCAAACTCTGAGATATTTAGATATCTTCAAATCAAAAATTTCTATATACCATTCCTAAAGGGGGATACACCATTATCCCAATTATCCATTTTTGAATCAATCTGTACAAAAGATCCATTTGCTAAAGGTACAATTTCATCACTTTATAATCAATTATATGGAGTAGCAAATCTTAATAGACCCTCTTACGTTCAGAGGTGGGAGGAGGACCTGGGACACACTTTAGAAGACACGGACTGGTCTAACATATGGCTCACATCTAAGTCATCTTCACCCAAAATCTTAGCACTGGAGACAAATTATAAAGTCCTAACTCGCTGGTACCTTGTACCCGCTAGAGTGGCAAAATATTCACCTAATACCTCAGCTCTTTGTTTTCGAGGATGCCCAGAAATAGGCACACATTTACACATATGGTGGACGTGCCCAGTAATCCAAACCTTCTGGAAGGAAGTCTTCGTGATTGCATCTAAAATATTTAAAAAAATAATACAACCAGATCCTTATATAACTTTACTTAATCTAAAACCTGAATGGTTAACACTCTCTCAATTCAAACTTATGATCCAACTAACAACGGCTGCAAAACAAACAGTGGCCAAGGCATGGAAATCTCCTACATTGGTACTAGCAGAAACAATTCACAGAATGAATAATACAATGTCCCATGCTAAGATGGTAGCCATCGATCAAAATCAAATTCCAAAATTTGAAAAACTTTGGCATCCTTGGATAAAACAACAGTTCCTGTCAAACTTCAATGACTCTGTCCTGTTGCCATGGTAGCAGATTAAATGACTTACAGAGACACCCATTCTAAGGCTTCAAAGAGAACTAAAAAGAATAATAAACTGACGAGCGGGACAACCTTGTGGACCATACCTCTGCCTTTCTACCCTTTTTCTTCTTTCTCTTTCCTTTTCTCCACCTTACGATTAAAGCTCATTATCAGAATTTATTTGACCTATATACACTCTACCTGTAAACAATATGTATAGTAGGTATAAATCATTTAAATACCTACAAAAGTAACTAAGGAAATGATATATATCTTTAATTTAGGTTTATGTGAACCCAATGTTTAACCACTTGACAACTGGGCATTTAAACCCCCTTCCTAACCAGACCAATTTTCAGCTTTTGGTGCTCTCACATTTTGAATGACAATTACTCAGTCATGCAACACTGTATCTTTATGAAGTTTTTGTCCTTTTTTTCACACAAATAGAGCTTTCTTTTGGTGGTATTTAATCACTGCTGGGTTCTTTATTTTTTGCGCCGTAAAAGAAAAAAGACCGAAAAATCTGTAAAAAAATACATTTTTTCTTCATTTCTGTTATAATATTTTGCAAATTAGTAATTTTTCTTCATATATTTTGGCCAAAATTTATACCGCTACATATCTTTGGTAAAAATAACCCAAATCGGTGGATATTATTTGGTCTTTTTGAAAGTTATAGAGTCCAAAAGCTATGGTGCGAATATCTGAAAATTGATCACACCTGAAGTACTGACGGCCTATCTCATTTCTTGAGACCCTAACATGCCAGAAAAGTACAAATACCCCCCAAATGACCCCTTTTTGGAAAGAAGACATTCCAATGTATTTAGAAAGATGCATGGTGAGTTTTTTGAAGTTGTCATTTTTTCCCACAACTCTTTGCAAAATCAAGGTTTTTTTTTTACTTTTTTTTTTTTCCACAAAATTGTCATATTAGCGGGGTATTTCTCACAGACCGCATATGCATAACACAAATTACACCACAAAACACATTCTGCTATTACTCCCGAGTATGGTGATACCACATGTGTGAGACTTTTACACAGCGTGGCCACATACAGAGGCCCAACATACAGGGGAGCACCTTCAGGCGTTCTGGAGCACCCAGGCCAATTCTGACATTTCTCTCCTACATGTAAAAATCATCATTTATTAGCTAGAAAATTACTTAGAACCCCAAAACATTATATATGTTTTTTTAGCAAAGACCCTAGAGAATACAATGGCGGTCGTTGCAACTTTTTATCTCGCACGGTATTTGCGCAGCAATTTTTTTAACGCGTGTTTTTTGGAAAAAAAACTGTTTTGTGCTTTACAAAAACCAAAACAGTAAAGTTAGCCCAATGTTTTTGCATAATGTGAAAGATGAAGTTACGCCGAGTAAATAGATACCCAACATGTCACCCTTAAAAATTGCACGCGCTTGTGGAATGGCGCCAAACTTTGCTACTCAAAAATCCCCATAGGCGACGCTTTAAAATTTTTTACTGGTTACATGTTTTGAGTTACAGAGGAGGTCTAGGGCCAAAATTATTGCTCTCGCTCTACCGATCATAGCGATACCTCACATGTGTGGTTTGAACACCGTTTTCATATGTGGGCGGGACTTACATATGCTTTCGCTTCTGCATGCGAGCACACAGGGACAGGGGCGCTTTAAAAAATTTTTTTTTTTTTTTATTGTTCATTTTACTTTATTTATTTTAGTTTGATGCTTTTTTCCAAAAAAAAAAAAATTTGACCACTTTTATTCCTATTACAAGGAATATAAATATCCTTGTAATAGGAATATGGCATGACAGGTCCTCTTTATAGTGAGATATGGGGTCAGTAAGACCCCATATCTCACCTCTAGGCTGGGAAGCCTGAAATTAAAAAAAAAAAAAAAAAGATCCTGGCTTCGATCGTAGCGGTGAGTCGGTAGAAGCACCGCAAGGCGGCGGGAAGGGGGGACGTCTCCTCTCACCTCCTGTAAGAACGATCAAGCAGTGGAACAGCTGCTATGATCGTTCTCATGGTGTAGGGAATCGCCGGCTGAAAAAGCTGATATCTGAATGATGCCTGTAGCTGCAACCATCTTTCAGATATCTCCGCACAAAGTCAAGGACGTTGTATGACGGCCGGCGGGCGGGAAGTGGTTAAAACGCTTTTTTTTTTTTAACACAAAGTTGTCCATTTATACAATATTTCTACCACATAACATGTACATACCAAAAATGACACCCCAAAATAGATTCTCCTGCTCCTCCTGAGTACGGCGATACCCCATGTGTGAGACTTCCACAGCCTGGCCACATACAGAGGGCGAGTACAGCTGAGCATGGCACAGCATGGCAGGGTATGGCGGGGTATGGCGGAGTATGGAGGGGTATGGCGGGGTATTGCGGGGTATGGCGGGGTATGGCGGGGTATGGCGGGGTATGGCGGAGTATTGCGGAGTATGGCGGGGTATGGCGGAGTATGGCGGAGTATGGCGGGGTATGGCGGAGTATTGCGGAGTATGGCGGGGTATGGCGGAGTATGGCGGGGTATGGCGGAGTATGGCGGGGTATTGCGGAGGCATGGCAGAGTATGGCGGGGGCATGGCAGAGTATTGCACAGCATTGCAGAGTATTGTGGGGGCATTGCAGAGTATTGCACAGCATTGCAGAGTATTGTGGGGGCATTGCAGAGTATTGCACAGCATTGCAGAGTATTGTGGGGGCATTGCAGAGTATTGCACAGCATTGCAGAGTATTGTAGGGGTATTGCAGAGTATTGCACAGCATTGCAGAGTATTGCACAGCATTGCAGAGTATTGCACAGCATTGCAGAGTATTGTGGGGGCATTGCAGAGTATTGCACAGCATTGCAGAGTATTGTGGGGGTATTGCAGAGTATTGTGGGGGTATTGCAGAGTATTGTGGGGGTATTGCAGAGTATTGCACAGCATTGCAGAGTATTGTGGGGGTATTGCAGAGTATTGTGGGGGTATTGCAGAGTATTGCACAGCATTGCAGAGTATTGTGGGGGTATTGCAGAGTATTGTGGGGGTATTGCAGAGTATTGCACAGCATTAGTAGTGAGGGATGGCTGAGCATGGATGGATGGATGTCTCTGTGCAGCGCTGTGGGCACTACACATACAGCCCACAGCGCTGCAGACATCCATCCATCCCCCTCCCCGCTCACTGTGTACCGATCGGTACACAGGAGGGGAGGAGAGGAACCGGCGTCATCAGATGACGCCGGTCTGTTTACATGTGATCGCGCCGTCATTTGACGGCTCGATCACATGGTAAACGGCCGCGATCAGCGGCCATTTACCGGGATCCGTGTTCGGGTGCGCGCCCCAGGGGGCGCGCGAGAGGGGAATTCTGGGAGGATGTCATAGTACGTCCACCCAGAGTTATCCAACCGCCCTGCAGCCGTCATTCGGCTATGGGCCGGTTGGTAACTGGTTAATATTTGAAATTTCATGATATTTACCTATATAAACCCTACTGTAAAACAATGAGCTTACTTTATAGATCCTTGTAAACTTACTTTATGTATTTTTATAATATTGTATACTCAATAAACTTCTTTTGACAAGGAATACAGCTGCCATAATATTTAACAAAGCCTAGATGAATGGGATACATAAGAAGTTTTTCTACAAAAATGAAATTTTAAGGTTCTTGATAATAACTTGATGTGCGGTTCATGATGTGAGAGTTATAATAAAAAATTAACTATAACAGACCCATCACATCAAGTCCACACACCCTGTTAGGATAGATGCCACCTGCAGCCAGTTGTTTTTTAGTTCTTTCATACAGATTGTTGGTCCTTTTGTTTTATTTATTTTTATTTTTGAAATCCAAAGCAGAATGTGTGGATTGTGAAATGATGCGCCCCTTTTCCTTGTAAGTACAGTGGTATAAGCAGAAGAATATTTTGGATTTATGGGCATCTCTGCATGTCCGCAGGGTATTGTTATCATTTATTATAATATTGCCAGTAAAAAGTTGTGTTTTGAAACATGAAACTGGAGTTCTTACACAAACAGCGTGATAGAAAACAAGCCATTGTAATATATTTATGCAAGCGGGACCCAGTAATGAAGGGTTCATCCCGATATATCAGAGCTGTAGCTTTATGCAAAGGTGCTATTAGACTCAGATATTGTTGAGGTCAAACATTTAATTGTTAATGGTCCGACATTCTGCGCAGCAGATATACAGCTAACTAAATGTTTGTCTAATGAAAGGTTTAAAATATGAGTTTGTTTATGTACAAATCTAACATCTAATGAATCTAATCTAATCTAATGAAAAACGCGTATATTTATTCAAAAGAAGGGAAAAACCATGTGTTAAATTGATGATGTAGGAATCAACTGCTGTGAGCCCAGTGCAGGACACACTCCCTGAAGACCCAGATATTAAATTTTTTGTAGATTTGAGTATGCAGTTTATCACCCAGAAGGATACTCTGTATTCAAAGTCATTGGATCCTTTTTTCCCCAGCTCAAGAAGCAGAGCTCCATGTTTTAGCAAAGCCTGTGAGCTATAAAAAGAGTGTATATTTATATAGATAGTCGAGATATAGAGAGCTTTTGGTTCCATTTGAAGGGCCAGAAGTTTGATTTTACTTCGGCAGGTAAACCAATCAAGCATGCCAAGTTAATTTGATTGATTAGCTGTTTTCAGCCTTCCAGGTTCTTGCTGAGGTAGCCATATTATATTATATATTATTATATAGCCCTGGACACTTGATGGGTCTGTACAACTCACAGATTCCACCCCAGTTCTGACCCAGTATAGCTAGGATTAATAATTCAACTTTAAGGACCCCAGAACGAGAAGAACATGTGGCAACTACTTATGAAACAGGACTTTGGAAAAGGTGATCATTTATGTCTGCCAGCCACTCTTATCCCTCCAGCTTGACACATGGACCATGTCATCAGTCACAAGCAGTTATGGCTGCCTTAGTAAATGAGCGTGGGATAGATCCAGGGTTCACCACAGTTGTTTTTATAACATACCACTTCTTGTTTTACCTGCTACCAAAGGTGTTACCAAAAGCTGAACATCCCTTCCAGAGATTACAAAAAAAGATATATCCAGATGCCCAAGTCAGGATCTTACGAGTATGCATTTTGTCTGTATGGACATGTTTTCTGGATGTCCAGTGGCAAATTCTACTGCAAAGTAGGGCTGCTGAAATTAATCGCAGCATCGATGCATCGCGATTCGGGTGTCCCCGATGCGGCATCGATGCATGCGACCCGAAAAATCGATGTCTGGCCCCGCCCCCTCCCGGGAGAGCGCTCCGTGCATAAAGCTGTTTTTAGTGTGTGTATATTCCGGTCATGTGATTCTCAGCCGCGCCTCCCTCCTCTCAGTCTCTCCTGGTGTCAGCTCCGCCCACTGACTGGAGCTATCAGGTCAGAAGAGAGGCGGGCGGGGCTGACATCAGGAGAGACGTGAGAGGAGGGAGGCGCGGCTGAGAGTCACATGACCGGAATATACACACACTAATTACAACTTTATGCATGGAGCGCTCTCCCGGGAGAATTCACTGCTGACCTGATATGTGACAACCGGCGGAACACCAGCCGCACGAATGTAGATCGGGGGGAGATGGTGAGCAGGCAGATCGCCCTGCTCATTACAGGCTGCCACCGGCAGAGCAGCATGTAAGTACAGAGGGGGAGGGGGGGGCGCTGTGACACAAGTCCATATCATAGAATTGTCTATGTGCCTTCATCACACCACAACTCTGCATTATTGTCCACAGTCTGTGACCATCTCCTGTGCCATGTCCCAGTGTCTGACCATCTCCTGTGCCATGTCCTCAGTGTCTGACCATCTCCTGTGCCATGTCCCCAGTGTCTGACCATCTCCTGTGCCATGTCCCAGTGTCTGATCATCTCCTGTGCCATGTCCCCAGTGTCTGACCATCTCCTGTGCCATGTCCCCAGTGTCTGACCATCTCCTGTGCCATGTCCCAGTGTCTGATCATCTACTGTGCCATGTCCCAGTGTCTGATCATCTCCTGTTCCATGTCCCCAGTGTCTGACCATCTCCTGTGCCATGTCCGCAGTCTGTGACCATCTCCTGTGCCATGTCCCCAGTGTCTGACCATCTCCTGTGCCATGTCCCCAGTGTCTGACCATCTCCTGTGCCATGTCCCCAGTGTCTGACCATCTCCTGTGCCATGTCCCCAGTGTCTGACCATCTCCTGTGCCATGTCCCCAGTGTCTGACCATCTCCTGTGCCATGTCCCCAGTGTCTGACCATCTCCTGTGCCATGTCCGCAGTCTGTGACCATCTCCTGTAGCATGTCCGCAGTCTCTGATCATCTCCTGTAGCATGTCCGCAGTCTCTGATCATCTCCTGTAGCATGTCCGCAGTCTCTAATCATCTCCTGTAGCATGTCTGTCTGCAGTCTCTGATCATCTCCTGTAGCATGTCTGTCTGCAGTCTCTGATCATCTCCTGTAGCATGTCTGTCTGCAGTCTCTGATCATCTCCTGTAGCATGTCTGTCTGCAGTCTCTGATCATCTCCTGTAGCATGCCTGTCTGCAGTCTCTGATCATCTCCTGTAGCATGTCTGTCTGCAGTCTCTGATCATCTCCTGTAGCATGTCTGTCTGCAGTCTCTGATCATCTCCTGTAGAATGTCTGTCTGCAGTCTCTGATCATCTCCTGTAGCATGTCTGTCTGCAGTCTCTGATCATCTCCTGTAGCATGTCTGTCTGCAGTCTCTATTCATCTCCTGTAGCATGTCTGTCTGCAGTCTCTGATCATCTCCTGTAGCATGTATGTCTGCAGTCTCTGATCATCTCCTGTAGCATGTATGTCTGCAGTCTCTGATCATCTCCTGTAGCATGTATGTCTGCAGTCTCTGATCATCTCCTGTAGCATGTCTGCAGTCTCTGATCATCTCCTGTAGCATGTCTGCAGTCTCTGATCATCTCCTGTAGCATGTCTGCAGTCTCTGATCATCTCCTGTAGCATGTCTGCAGTCTCTGATCATCTCCTGTAGCATGTCCGCAGGCTCTGACCATCTCCTTTAGTATTTTGGAAGAGAGCCTGGAGCTCCTCTGCTGTCTCTTTTTTTCTTAAGAACAGATAGAATAAAAAAAAATGGAGTTCTCCTGACTACTTTAATTTTTTTTGATGAAAATCATGAGCACCTGCGGACTTGCGCTGTAATCGTGATGCATCGTGATGCATCGCGGAATCGAATCGAATCGAATCGTTGACTTGATAATCGTAATCGAATCGAATCATGAGGCCAGTGAAGATGCGCACCCCTACTGCAAAGGCCACAGTAAAAAGTGTTATCAGAAGTAGTTTTTAAGTACAGAGAGTAACAGAGGAAATCATTTTTATAGGAGAGTCCTTACTAGAAGTTTTGATGTTTTATTTTTACACCCCCTACTGTCTACAATGTAGCGGACAAAGTAGAGTAAGAAACTAGAAAACTTTTGCCTGAATGTTTTCTTATATTTTATCAAGCCCCTAAGGGGGATGTTGGACTCTCTCCCTATGGGATTTGGTTTGGGAGTGTGTTACTCACTTGCTTATATTTTGTCTCAGCAGCTGAAGTCCTCCATTCAGATCTCACAGAGAATGTTGCTGATCTTTTAAGGTTTTTGACAAACTCATTTATGTGTTTTCTCCCCAATTCCAGATCCTAAAAGTTTGGAATGATCTAAAACTAAAGCCAGGTGACTTGTGGATTGTTAAGAGACATTTATAGATAAGGAAATGTTTGGAGACTCAATACAGCATCTATTTCATGTACAGTTTTTGCAAAACTTGAAGGAAAAGTCACCTGGATCCACACCAGACACTGCAAAAATGACTAAATTAAAGAAATCTTTGTGTTTGATTTGTTTACCTCTTGTGCTCACAGTCTAGGGTACTTTTTGATTCAATTACTTTAATTGTAAGGGATATATATATATTTGAAAAGTAGTTTAGCCATGTTGAAGTCATATTTGTCTTTTGTAAGTCTTCCATTTTATGTAGAATTGTCTGTGTTTACATATGCTGATAAGTCAGCACATGAGTGTACAGCCAGTACTCTGTAGATATGTCTTATCAATCATTTGATTTCACAATGAAAAGTCATTTTGTATGAAAAAGTTGCTCAGCTATTATTTTCCTCACAATGGAGTTTTTTTTTTGCCTCTTTGGCCAGGACTACTTCCACCTAAGCGTGTGGAGGTTCCAGGTTAAAGGTGATAGCAGGTATGGTTAGTGATCAAAATATTGATCAAAAAAGGGGAGACTGTAATGGAAATTTGTAAGATCTGTATATAATTGTATTCTATTTTGTATGTATTGCACACTGCCCTCACTGTGCACACAGCACTAATAATGTTTTCAGTACATGTTTACATTCTTTCGAGTCCTGATTAGAATTAGCCTGCCTATGTAACGCCCCCATAAACGTACAATTGTAATATTAATGTGATGCCTATGTAATCATGTGTATAAAAACCTTCAATTGCGTCATAATAAAGGAGAACAGTTATTTGGAAAGATGCTGAGCGTATCTTTTGTGTCTGTTCCCTACTGCAGTAGTTATTATTAATTTGGAACCACTAATCAATATGAGGATAGGAGTTGCCTATCATCAATTTAACCAAGTCAGAACGCATTTTCATATCTTTTGGGATTGCCATATAGCAAAAAATTATTGGAAAGAAATATTCCTAATGCTCTCTAAATTATTTAAGAAAACTATCATCCCAGATCCGACAATTGCGCTTCTAAATTTAAAGCCTACCCAAATCTCCTATACACAATTTAAACTCCTTCTACAAATTACCACAGCCGCAAAGCAGACCATCGCCAAAGCGTGGAAGTCCTCATCATTAATGCTTTCTGAAACTACGAATAGAATACATCAGGCCATGATCCTCTCAAAAACAGATGCCATATCCAACGATAACTACTTAAATTTGAGAAAATTTGGAGTCCTTGGGTGACCCACTTTCTTTCTCCCGATTTTGACACTTCTTTACTAAGACCTTGGTAACTATATAACTTTGTTTTGACTAACTGTAAAAAATACTATGTACATATTGTTACTAAGAAATCCGCAGAAAACTCTAATAATCCAGACTATTTTTTTTTCTTCTTATCTTTACTTTCCTTTAATTCTTTTCTTTTCTCCTTATTCTATCCTGTCTTCTCCTATTTATTTTTACATATTTCTTTATTACATATTACTCAATGTTAAAAGTTTAACAACTTTTTCATTTTTTGTTGCTCTTGATTATATAATTGTTAAAATTGATTGTAACACCTTAATCTTTCTAAAACATATAGCCTATTTAAGTCTTTCATTGTAACTATAAGAAATACTTAGATCTGATATGTAAATTCAACTAATGCTACCATTTAATGTAATCAATATTTTGTTAATTGTACCAATGTTTATATTTTCAAAATCAGTAAACAAATTTGACAAGAAATAGCACAGTGATAATATGGACTAAATATGGGAAAGGTGGGAGACCCACATACATTAGGGGATAATCTAAAAAAACGAGAAAATTAAAAACAATAAACTAGTGTATGACCTCAGTAGTCGCTGATAAAGCAATTTATATCTAATTCAATGTTTAACCCTTTAGGGGAGAGTGTGTCTGACAAAAGAATCCAATATGTCTCACGCTTAGAGAGTTCTCACTCGCTTAGACCCTCTCCAAGATATTTTTACATGGTCAACTTCCCAAAATTTTAGTTATATAGGGTCTTGGTTGTGGTGTATTTTAAAATGTAATGAGACATTGTGGTCTTTGAATCCGAGTTTTATATTATGTATATGTTCCACAACACGGATCTTCAATGGTCTTTTTGTGCGTCCCACATACATTAAGCCGCATGGACATGTCAATACATATACCACATGTGTGACATTGCACGTTATAAACTCCTTTATTTCAAATACTCTATGATTCGCTATTGAGGTGAAGTTCACTAATCCTTGCATGGGGGTGGCAACCTCTCTACATTCTTTACACTTACGGCAGGCATAAAAGCCATCTTTATCTCAAAAGCTCAGCAATCTAGAGGGGGGATGAAGAATTCTCTTTACCACTCTGTCTCCCACATTAGGAGCTTTTCTGTATATGAACTTGGGGACCACTGGTAAAACAGGGTTAAGGGTCTTATCTAAGCTTAAAACGTGCCAATGGGCTTTAAAGATGGACTCTACTTCTTTATACTGAGAATGGAAAATAGAGATAAAACTCCATTCAAGATCTGTGTGAGTCCTGGCCACTGTTGAGTTCCTCAAGCAATCCTCTCGTGGTATATTCTTTATCTCATTAATAACCACAGCAAGCTTCTGATGATCGTACCCTTTTTCTATGAAGTGTTGCTTCAGTATTGCGGATTGCACCTCAAAGTGGCATACAGTTGTGCAATTCCTCTTAACATGCATCATCTGCCCCTTTAGGATTTTTTTTTAACCACAACGGATGGTGGCCACTCTGTATGGGCAACCTATCGTTAACCCTATAAATATTAACATCAAGAAAATTTACCTGGATTTTACTCCACTGACTAGTCAGTTTAATGTTATTGTTGTTTCGGTTTAGAGTATCCAAATATTCAATCAAGGAGGGTTCAGAACCTGCCCAAATGAGAATGAGGTCATCTATATACCGTCTATAGAACAACAGTTCTGCCGGCTTTTCCTTAAACACATATTTGTTCTCCCACTCTCCCATAAACAAGTTAGCTATACTCGGCGCGAATTAGCGCCCATAGCTACGCTTTTTTTTTGGGAAACAAATGTGTTATTAAACCAAAAATAATTACGTGAAAGACAAAAGTCTAGGGCATCACGCAAAAACACTTTCTGATGGTGAGGTAAGTCTTCTCTTTGGCATAGGGCCCAATTAAGGGCCAGTATTGCATCCTCATGTTGCATCACAGTATAGAGTGATGATACATCAGAGGTCACAATGAAAATATCATCACTCCCTGTAAATCTCACTTCCTCAAGTAACTGTAGAAGATTTTTAGTGTCTCTAAGATAAGCTTTAGTAACTATAACGCTTTTTAAAAAAGTAAAAAGCGATCTAAATACTGGCCCATCCTTGCACTGACGGAACCTATTCCATTAACAATGGGCCTAGCTGGAGGGATTACAGGGTCCTTGTGAATTTTGGGAAGCGTATAAATAATAGGAATATGTGTACTATTAGGGGCAAGGCAATTCTTCTCTTTCATTGTGAGAACATGAGTTTGGTAGCCATATTCTACTAGGGCTACCAATTCTTTACTGTATTGTAAAGTGGGGCCTTTATCCAGTCTCTTGTATGTCTCATCATCAGCAAGCATCTCTATTAGTTGGTTGTTATAGAAATCCTTATTCAAAATGACTACTCCCCCTCCCTTGTCTGCTGGTCTGACTATCACATAATTTCTTGCCTCCGACATTTCTATGCCTTCCCGTACATAATGTGGGTTAAATGCACTGAGCCGGCTAGCTATAGATACCAGGTACTCATGTGCAGCGCCGTCTGTCACTTGTGTACTTTCTGGTATAAAAGCCGGTCTATAACGTTGTTAGGCCACGCCCTTGAAGGAAGTCGCGACAAAACTAGTCAGGGCGTGGCTCAACGACCGGAAATAACGCGTGTGTTCCACGAAGGACAGGAAGACACACCAGGAAGCGAGTGCTGAACGCTGCTTCCAGTATAGTGTGATTTACTGTCTGCAGAGTGGTACGAGGAACACACGTTTATACACCAAAGAATGCCTGATATTATTAATTGAAGCTGTATGGAGAAACTTTTAAATAAAGAGACAAAAAAATGGATTTACACTATGTGGAGTCTCTTTTCTTGTCCTGAGAACCAGTGGATCTTACTGTGACACCTGCTGCCCTGTTAAGGAGATCTGTGGTTTATCTATCCATGCTTGACCCTGTCATCCTTTTGGTGAGTTTGAACCCCGAAGGGGAGCGTGATACACAGACTGCAGTGGGGTGTTTAAAAGATACAACATAGCAACACCTTTTTTCCTTCCACCTAAGGTTTCTGGGACTGTCCTTACATCACTCGATTATTATTATTTCTCAGGTGTATTTTATTTCACATGAAAGCTGTTCATGAACTTTGTGACAGTAGCGCTGCTTTATTAATAATTTAATCTACTGTGTCTGGACTTGTGCAATTTTATTATTTGTAATTCTTTTATGAGCAATGAGATATGACTTCTATTTCTGGCAATAGATTTATTAACCCTTAACCCTTAAACTGGATTCACAACTGTTTGGTATGTTAGAGGACGGGCCTTAATGTGCATTATGTCACATGTTAACATGCATTGTGTTATGGCAGTCAATTTATCTGAATGGTCTTCCTAACGCACCAAAATGCAAAAAGTTCATACTCTACCATTTGCAACTCAGCACATCAAACAATACCCTTTGAAATATTACACTTTTGTGGGTCAGTGGCTAAATTTTTTTTACACATAAGAACATCCATGTATACTGTATTTGTGTTTAACTTGTTGCTAGTAAAAGAGTCAGAAAGGGGGGGCGTGGCTGGATGTGACTGAGGACGTGTTGAGGCTGAGCTCCGCTCCAGCACTTATCCTGTCAGCTATTTTTGAGCTTAAAACTCCCTATTACTACCTCAACTCAGGCACCCTGGGGTCTAAGAGGACACACGGCACTCCGTGGGCTCCTCCGCTGTCACCGGGTAAGCTCCGCTCCTCTTCCACGAACATTGCCCGATCAGCGGCCGCCATCCTGTCCACGAGGCCCCTTGCTGCCACGATGAAGATCAGCACTCAAACTCCCCCCCGAGCCGGCTACCTCCCATGCTACTTTTTCATGCAGAATTACTGGCAGCTATCAAAGTGGGCAACGACTCAGTGATGGTCAAAATTGACCACTTAGTCACTGATGTCAGCCTAATACGGCATGACATGGACAAATTTAGGTCCCAGTTTGCTGAGGCCGAAGGCTGCATCTCCCAGCTAGAGGATGATACCAGGTCTGACTCCCGGGACCTCCGTGCATTGCAGCTACAAGTTAAAGCCCTGCAGGAGAAATCGATAGACACAGAGAATCGGCTTCGGAGGAACAATATTCGTGTACTGAGCCTTCCTGAGCGGGCGGAGGGCTCCAGGCCTGCTGAGTTTGCAGAAACCTTTCTCATCTCACTGCTGGATTTACCTGCCATGCCTCCCACCTTCGTGGTGGAGAGGGCACACAGAGTTCCTCCAACTCCTCCGATTCCTGGCGCCCCACTGCGGCCCTTCCTGCTCAAGTTATTGAACTACAGAAACAGAGACAGGATTCTAGCGGCAGCCAGGGAGAAACAGGACCTGTGTTTCAACAATGCCAAAATCATGCTTTTCCCCGACTATTCTCCTGAGGTACAGCAGCGCCGCCGCTCCTTCACCGAGGCGAGACAACGCCTTAGCGAAAAGGGCCTCAAGTTCAGCCTGCTCTACCCATGCTCTACTCGCTCTGTGTGATTGACGGTGATCATGCACATTTCTTTGTGGATCCGGAGGCAGCATTTTCCTGGCTGGACGGCGATAAGTGACCCTTTTAATATGACAAGTATTGCAGCTTGCTATAGCCAGATCTCTTCAGTATTTTTTTGTTTTTTATTTTTTCATTTCCCCCTTGTTTCTGTTGACTGTTCCCTTTTGGAAGTCCTCATGACCAGATGCCAGCTTATCTGTCCAGGGGGCTCTGATCCGAGACCCATGGTTGCTATGCGCTGACCCTTTTTCAGCATTCAAGTCCCTCTACGTCATGTGGAGTAAGCGCTATATCGGCAGCTGGGCTGCTCAGCACTCTGTTGAAGATGCACCCCAACTAAGCCGAGAGACAGGGTAGCAGTCCAGGATTACCAGACCTTCCCCCCCTCTCTCCCCTTTTTTTTTTTCTTCTTGGTGAGCACTGTCCCACACCTCTCGCTTCCCTGTTAACCGGTCCTTGGACATAGTGTCCACTCCTGGATACCCAGTATCCCTCACTTCACCATCTGGAAGGTGACAGACATTGACCAGTTGCCTGGTGTTTGGACTTGTGAACAAAGTGTAGTGCCTCTAGGTTAGGGGTCCAACTACAGTTTCTATGTTTTGGTTTAGGGCTAAAACTATTCCCAGGCCCTCTCCCCTGTTTTGGAAGAGGGTTGGGACATAGTAGGAAAGGCACTTTGTGCTTGGGTTGTTTAAATCTCTTTTTTGTGTTTTTTCCCCTTTTTCTGTTGATGGTTTATAAAGAAAGGCCCGTAACACAGCATGTAATGCATAGGTGGAGGGAATACATGACTGTGACAGCAGTGGAGTTAACACAGATGGGGGTGTGTATATTAGTTAACCGAGGGGGAGGTACTAGGAGGGTCTTTATAAGTTTATCCCACCCTGGGGGGAGTAACAGTTTTCCAGAAGAAAGTTCCCTGAAGAGCAGCATGGCTGACCTAGAGCGCCTTATGGAGCAGATGAGAGCTGAAGCTATGGTGAGAGGGGCAGCCTGGCTCCAGGACACCATAGAGGCAGCGGTGAGGGGGACAGAGCCTTCAGCTAGCAGGGGGGTAATGAACGGCACCAGGACACGGCGGTCGCGGCCCCCAGAGAGGTTTTCCCCCGAACAGCGGCAGCCCGGGACTCACGCCGGTCCCTCGGCGGGCCCGCCGCCAAAAAGAGTGGCGAGTGAGCGAGATGGACGGAGGGGAAGCGATGGCGGGACGAACAGCGGTCGGCGGGAAGGATCGGGAGCGGCGCGGCGGCCTACAACATCCAGAGCGGGGAGAAGTGTTAGCCCCGCCCCCAGAGTGAAGGAGTCGTATGTGCGCAGCGGTGCACGAGGAGAGATCCCTGGGCCTTCTGGTTCCACGGCAGGGGATCGCAGAAGAAGTGAGAGAGGACGGCCTGGGAGAACAGCGAGAGTACCTGACGGCAGGACTGTGGTTCCCAACACCAGTCCGGGCAAGGCACAGCAAAAAACAGCCAGCAGAGGGGATACACGGAGGCGGGGGCGCACGGCCACGGCTTCAACGGCAACCTTGGTGTCCAGTCCGGGTGGGCCTTCATCGGCGGAGGAGGAAGAAGGAGAATGCAATGTGGAGGATGAGCGATCCGATTCAGAGGAAGAGGCGCCCCCCCCCCCCCTCCAGGAGGTCAGCAGCGGTGGAGAACAGATGTCCGGCTGATGAGGCTACGCCTGTGCAGCCTGGTGAGTCTAGTGTCGTGCTTTCTGTTACAGGTCTGCCGAGTAGTGGGGGGCTGGGGGTTGCAGGTGGGAGTGAAGTCGGCAGAGTGAGCGAAGCAAGTGGGGGGGCCCCTGGCTTAGGGGGTTTCTTGGCAGGCATAAAAGAGCTTATACAGCGTTTTGAAGCGGCAGAGAAGGGTCGCACGGTCCCGGCGGCAGCATGGGTTTCGCCGGGGGAGGCAGGGGCAGTGGCATTGCCCAGCCCTGTGGTGACAGTGAGCAGGGCCGCAGAAGGGGCGGAAAAAACAGCGGAGGCAGCAGGCAGGCAGGACATAACAAGGTTGGCTGACGCGGCAAAATGCGAGGTCTATGTTTGTTGCGAGGGACCGTTAGGGTCGCATTTAAAACCAGAAGTGCGTGAAAAACTGTGGAAAGGTGAGTATGTGGAAATTTTTTCACTGCTACCATTGGAAAAATTCAATCTGGATAGAGTTAAGCCGGATGGCTCTAAGAAAGAGGATGAGGAGAAGAGAAGATATCGTTTGATCCCTAGAACGTTTGCTAACTGGTTGCAAGCGTTTGCGATTATGGCAAGTGTGATAGGGGAAAAACAACCCGAGCATTGTTCGGCACTGTTTTGTTATCAAGATTCTATTGGCGAGGCGTACAGAGTTTATGGGGGAACAGCGTGGTTGAGGTATGATGAACAGTTCCGACAACGGAGGGCAGTCAGGCCTGCGCTGCATTGGGATCACAAGGACATCAGCCTCTGGATGAAATTGATGACGACGGCGAGGGCCCCCAATCAGTTTTTTCAGGGGGGGGCCGGTGGACCTTCGACCCAGGGACATTCGGTCGGAAACAGAAAAGGGGTTTGTTGGCAATACAACACCGGGACATGCAGGTTTGGAGTCGCATGTAAGTATAAACACGAGTGTTCGGGATGCGGGGGCTCTCACCCCGGGTCCAGGTGTTTCAAGCAGGGAAAAGCTTGTGCAGGAGAGACTGCAAACAAAAGGGAGGACCCCAGTGAAGGTGGAAAGGATGCGACCGTTTCTAGGTAGGTATCCGGACAAGGCAGCAGCTCAATTGTTGGAGGTAGGGTTTTCGGTTGGTTTTAAGATCCCATGCGAGTTGACGGTGATTCCACCGGTTCCACGCAATTTACGGTCAGCAATGCAACATCCTGATGTGGTTTTGGAGAAGCTAAGGAAGGAGGTTGCATTGGGGCGGATGGGTGGCCCATTTCCAGTGGCACCGTTTGACGATTTGGTGGTCTCGCCGCTGGGGGTGGTCCCAAAAAAGGAACCAGGAAAATTCAGACTAATTCATCACCTATCTTTCCCAAAAGGGGGGTCAGTGAACGATGCTATAGATCAGGGGGCGTGCTCCGTGACCTATACTTCATTCGATGCGGCAGTGGGATGGGTCCGTCGTTACGGTAAGGGGGCCCTGATGGCGAAAGCGGATGTGGAATCTGCTTTCAGACTACTGCCGGTGCACCCGGATAGTTTTAGGCTGCTGGGGTGTCGTTGGAACAACGAATTTTACGTGGACAATTGCTTACCCATGGGCTGCTCAATATCGTGCGCGATATTCGAACAGTTTAGCTCTTTCGTGGAATGGGTTGTGCGGGATGTGTCGGGGGTGAATTCGGTTATTCATTACCTAGACGATTTTCTTTGTATAGGTCCGGCGGCCTCCAGGATTTGCGCGGTGCTGCTAGCCACGCTGGAGCACATCGCAGATAGATTTGGCATTCCATTGGCTGCTGATAAGACGGAGGGACCTTGCACGGTCATCCAGTTCTTGGGCATTATCATAGATTCGGACGCAATGGAATGCAGGCTGCCGGACAATAAGCTGGAAGACCTGAAGAGAGAAATTGCAGGGGTTTTAGGTTTAAAGAAAGTGCAGTTAAGGACACTACAGTCGGTTTTGGGCAAGCTGAACTTTGCATGCCGCATATTACCGATGGGGAGGGTGTTTAGTCGCAGGCTTGCGTCTAGCACGAGTGGGATAAAATCACCGAGACATTTCGTGCGATTAAGAGAAACGCACAGGGCAGACTTGAGAGTGTGGCATATGTTTTTGGAAGCTTTTAACGGTAGGGCAATCTGGATGTCTGGCCCGGTCAGTAACTTTGACCTGGAACTATTCACAGACGCCGCAGGTTCTACGGGTTTTGGGGCATATTTTCAGGGACAGTGGAGCGCAGGGCCATGGCCCCAGGCATGGGTTGAGGCAGGCTTCACAAAGAATCTGGTCCTGCTGGAATTGTTTCCGGTAGTGCTGGCAGTGGAACTGTGGGGAGCATCATTCAGGGATCTGAAGGTGCGCTTCCACGGGGACAATTTGGGGGTGGTTCAAGTAATTAATAGGATTACGGCATCGTCTCCTCCAGTGATCAGGTTATTGCAACACTTAGTATTGCGCTGTCTGCAGTTGAACGTTTTCATTCATGCGGTACACTTACCAGGGGTGGAAAATGTGATAGCTGATGCGTTGTCTCGCTTTCAGTGGGACAAGTTTCGGGAGTTGGCGCCGGAGGCGGAGCAGCAGGGGGTACCTTGTCCCGAATGGCTGTGGGGGATAGCATTGGCCTCATCGCTGGATGGATAAGGAAGTCGGTGAGTGGGTCGACATGGGCAGCGTACTCTAAGGTATGGAACGAATGGCTAGAGTTTGTACAAGGAATAGGGGAGGAGCCGGTGGGGCAAGAAGTGCGGTTGTTGTTGATTTACTATATTGCCAGAAAAATGGAGGAAGGCGTGTCTGCGTCGGTGGTAAATAAGATAATTGCGGGTTTGGCATTTCTGTTTAAATTACAAGGACAGGTGGACTTTACTAAGGATTTTTGGGTGAGGCAGGCTATGAAAGGCTATAGGAAGTCGACGGTTAGCAAGGACGCTAGAAGACCGGTGACGTTTGAGATCCTGCAAGGTATTATGACACAGTTAGAGGGGGTATGTTTATCTACCTATGAAAGTATGTTGTTTAAAGTGGCATTTTTGTTGGCTTTTTTTGGGGCTTTCAGGATCGGGGAATTAGTCAGCCCTTCTAAGAAAGTGGAAGGGGGGCTGGGTTATCATGATGTACAGTATGGGGCGGAGGGGTTAAAGTTGTGGTTAAGAAAATCTAAGACTGATCAGCTGGGAAAAGGCAGACTGGTACAAGTTTACCCAGTGAAAGGATCGCAGTTATGCCCGGTAGAGGCGGTCGGGAAATTTTTGAAAGTTCGTTCAGAACGACCGGGCCCCTTTTTGGTACATTCAAGTGGTGAGTTTTTATCTAGATTTCAATTTGTGGCAGTCTTTACAAAATGCATACGGGGATTGGGCCTGGATGAGAAGGATTTCTCGTCCCATTCGTTTAGAATAGGTGCAGCTACGGAAGCAGCCAGAAATGGGATGCATGAGGATGCGGTTAAACGAATTGGGCGGTGGGAATCGAATAGGTTTCAGTCTTATGTTCGGCCCCACCTGGTGGTGGGTTTGTAACACAGAATTGGACATTTTAAGTAGAGTGGGTGACATGGGAATGAATGTGATGATATAGGAGTTTTTGTTATTGTTCGGTTGTTTTCTTTTCTTCTGTTTCAGATTCGTTGCCGGGGATGGTCTGGATCATGGGCCATTCTTACGTGTCCTGGGGGGCACGGAGAGGTGACGCACGTTTTGAGGGTAGGGAATTGGGTTTCAGCAAACGGGAGGCATGTATCAAGTGGTTGGGGATCCCCGGCATGTTGTGGGGCAGGTTGGTTGCAGAGGTTCATCGGTATGCACAACGAGATAGGCCGCCGGACGTATTAGTTATTCATTTAGGCGGCAATGACTTGGGCATTAGGGCCATGGTAGACATAAAACGGGACATGAAGTTGGACATTTGGCAGTTGAAGGAAGCTTTTCCTAAGATGGTGATTGTCTGGTCCGACATGGTGGCTCGGACATCATGGAGGATGGCTAGGTCGGTAGAAGGTGTGAACAGGGCACGGAAAAAAATTAACAGAGAAGTGAGCAAGTTTGTGATTAATAATGGTGGTTTAGCGGTGAGACACCTTGAACTTGAGTTTGAAACCTGGAGGTATTTAAGGTCTGATGGGGTTCACTTGAACGAAGTGGGTATAGACTTGTGGGCCTTAGGTTTACAGGATGGCATACAGCGAGCACTTCGGGTGTGGAGGGGCACACGAGATTAAGGTTTTATTCTCGTGTGCTGTGGCGGGCGTTGGTCTGGGCAAGAGAAAGAAGATGGCAAAAAGTAAGAGTTTTTGGGAGCTTGATATGGCTCATGATGGTGGTTCCCGGTTAACGGAGGTTAACCGGGAAGTGATAATGGGGCTCTGTGGTCATTGGTAGTCTCTGAGCCAGCTTGTCGGCTTGAGGCCTATGTGACAATTTTGATGGGACCGCAGGGTAAGTTTTTGTTATTGGACACTGATGATTATGAAGCTATTGCTCAGACCAACGCTTGAGAAATTAGACAGGTTGTTAACAGATGTTGTTGTTTTGCTGTTTTATGATGGATATGTTATACATTTATAATTTTGATATTCTAAGATATATTTGTTTAAATAAAATAGGCTGCTACGGCCTTTTTTAATACTCCAATATCGGTGTGGTCTGAATTATTGGGGTAAGGGTATATAATGGTGTTAGAAGGGTATGTTAATTACATCTGTTATCCTACAGTCAAGAAAGGCCCGTAACACAGCATGTAATGCATAGGTGGAGGGAATACATGACTTTGGCAGCAGTGGAGTTAACACAGATGGGGGTGTGTATATTAGTTAACCGAGGGAGAGGTACTAGGAGGGTCTTTATAAGTTTATCCCGCCCTGGGGGGAGTAACAGTTTTCCAGAAGAAAGTTCCCGCCCACCCTCCCTTATATTGGCAAAGTATTGTTGGGATGTAGGGGTATTGTCTTGTTTATCTTACAGGTGATGGTCGCAGATATGTCGTGGCAGGGGCGGGCGTTGGTCTGTCCAAGAGAAAGAAGATGGCAAAAAGTAAGAGTTTTTGGGAGCTTGATATGGCTCATGATGGTGGTTCCCGGTTAACGGAGGTTAACCGGGAAGTGATAATGGGGCTCTGCGGTCATTGGTAGTCTCTGAGCCAGCTTGTCGGCTTGAGGCCTATGTGACAATTTTGATGGGACCGCAGGGTAAGTTTTTGTTATTGGACACTGATGATTATGAAGCTATTGCTCAGACCAACGCTTGAGAAGTTAGACAGGTTGTTAACAGATGTTGTTGTTTTGCTGTTTTATGATGGATATGTTATACATTTATAATTTTGATATTCTAAGATATATTTGTTTAAATAAAATAGGCTGCTACGGCCTTTTTTAATACTCCAATATCGGTGTGGTCTGAATTATTGGGGTAAGGGTATATAATGGTGTTAGAAGGGTATGTTAATTACATCTGTTATCCTACAGTCATGTGTTTAAGTGCTGATGGTACCTGGTGTGATGTATCAGTGATTATGCTGCTCATGGGTTGCTTTCGGATACTCCCTTCCCTTTATCCTAGGTTATTGTTATTCATGTTTAATGGCTGATCCACTAGTTGACTCCTTTACTGTCCTCTCATGGAATGTCAGAGGCAGTGGCGGCTGGTGAAGTTTTAGGATGGGGGGGCGCCAGACCCCACCCTTCCTTTTTGACCCCTCCCACTTGGTGAAAATGGGCGTGGTTTCAGTGAAATAATGGGCATGGCTCTAAGGTGGTGTGGTTAGCGTCTGAGATGAACGAGGGATGGAGGGAGAGGGAGAGAGGGATGAAGGGACAGCAGGCCCAGATCCTACACAACAATAAAAATATGTGTATTCTATAAAGTTTAACAATCAGCAGATAAAGATATTCTAAACATCTGGTGTTAGCACTTTAATCATCCCGGGCACCATGGTTGTTATGGTGTCAGGATGATTGAAGCGCATTATTTCTATTATTACATTGTAATAAAAAAGGAAATCATTCAACTCACCATAATGCAGAATCAGTGGGAGCCCTGAGTGTGTCACTAGCCACGTTGCCTGCCACCAGATGCCATCAGGTGTCCCCAGCAGAGTCCGTCCTTACATCAGGTGCCCCCAGAGGAGTCCCTCCTTACGTGCAGCCTGTGTCCCACCAAATACAGCCAGTGTCCCACCAAATATAGCCTGCCTGTGTCCCACCAAATGCAGCAGCCTGGGTCCCACCAAATGCAGCAGCCTGGGTCCCACCAAATGCAGCAGCCTGTGTTACCACCAAATACAGCAGCATGTGTCACCACCAAATGCAGCAGCCTGTGTCACCACCAACTGCAGCAGCATGTGTCACCACCAAATGCAGCAGCATGTGTCACCACCAAATAAAGCAGCATGTGTCACCACCAAATGCAGCAGCCTGTGTCACCACCAACTGCAGCAGCATGTGTCACCACCAAATGCAGCAGCCTGTGTAATCCACCAAATGCAGCAGCCTGTGTCACCGCCAAATAAAGCAGCATGTGTCACCACCAAATAAAGCAGCATGTATCACCACCAAATGCAGCAGCCTGTGTCACCACCAAATGCAGCAGTCTGTGTCACCACCAAATAAAGCAGCATGTGTCACCACCAAATAAAGCAGCATGTGTCACCACCAAATGCAGCAGCCTGTGTCACCACCAAATGCAGCAGCATGTGTCACCACCAAATGCAGCAGCATGTGTCACCACCAAATGCAGCAGCATGTGTCACCACCAAATGCAGCAGCATGTGTCACCACCAAATGCAGCAGCCTGTGTCACCACCAAATGCAGCAGCATGTGTCAACACCAAATGCAGCAGCCTGTGTCACCACCAAATGCAGCAGCCTGTGTCACCACCAAATAAAGCAGCCTGTGTCACCACCAAATGCAGCAGCCTGTGTCACCACCAAATGCAGTAGCATGTGTCACCACCAAATGCAGCAGCATGTGTCGCTCTGGTCTCAAATGTATATTGTAATTAACTTATATATCCCTCCACTTTTTTCACCTGCCATACTTTATACTGTTCTAGAGAAAGTCACACCTTTCTGCCCGGGAAAAATACTAGTTATGGGAGACTTTAATGCTATCATGTCCCTGGACTTAGATAGGCCTATTCCACCTAAGAACCATTGTGTGGATCTGTCCACCCGGGCCCAGGTGGTAGGTCTGGAGGAGATCTGGAGGTGGAAGCACCCTACCACAAGAGCCTATTTGTGTTTTCCAGCCTCTCACAAGACTGCATCACGCATAGACCTGGCCTTCTCTAATCTCACACTGCTGGCAGATGTGCTGGGGGCATCCTATCTGCCAAGTGGGCTGTCGGATCATAGCCCATTGGCTGTGGTGCTCCGCTCTCCTGCATCCCAGAGCGCTGCACTTTGGAGGTTGGGTGCACACTGGGTCTCCCATCCAGATCTGACGGACAAAATACCACCCTTGTTGGCCGAGTTCTGGGAACAGAAAACTGGGTCCTCCTCTCCAGAAATTATATGGGATGGGTTCAAGGCACTAGGGGGCAGTACATTTCCTCTATTGCTAACATTAAGAAGCAGCAGTCGATTGAGGCTCAATCGCTGCAGCAGGCGGTGACGAAACATACCTCTACATACAGCGCAGACCCCAATCCTGTTCACTTTGATCTGCTGATGGCAGCTCAGAGAGAACAACACTTGCACTTGACCGAGGTCACACGACTGGAAACTTACAAAGGTAAACAGTGGACTTTTGAACAGAGTGATAAAAAGGGCCGTCTTTTGGCCATGCTTACACAACATGACCAACCACTCACACTTGTCTCCACTCTGCGGACCCCTAGTGGTGAGACAATAACCTTCCCTTTGGGAATTTTGCAAACATTCAATACCTTTTATGAGACGCTATATGCCTCAGCTCTACCCTCTGATTTCCAGCCTGAGGGGCTAAAAGACCTTTTAGATCCATTGGCACTCAGCTGGCTCTTGGACCCCGAGCGAGAGACGCTGGTTCAACCGTTCATGGCCTTGGAGGTCCTGAACGCCATCCAGTCCTTTCCCTCTGGGAAGGCACCTGGGCCAGATGATCTTCCGATTGACTTTTATAAAACACACGGGGACCTATTAGCACCTCTGTTGGCCCAATTATACACCACCTGCTTAGCTGATGGAAGACTGCCTGACTCCATGTATCAGGCTTACCTGACCTTAATATATAAGTCCCCCAAAGACCCCGCATCATATGCCTCTTACCGGCCAATTGCGTTACTAAATAATGATTTCAAAATATTAACTAAACTTCTTGCCCTCCGGTTGTACCCCCTGCTGGCCTCAGTAATAGATCCAGACCAAACTGGTTTCATGCCTTGTAGGTCCATGGATGTTAACCTTAGAAGGTTGTTCACCAACATACATACCCAACACCGTAATAAAGGGTCACGAGCGGTAACTTCACTAGACATAGAAAAGGCCTTTGATACAGTTGAATGGCCCTTCCTATGGGAAACATTGTGCAGAATGGGATTCCCTTTGCTGTTTATCAAATGGCTTCAGGTGATATATAAATGCCCCACCTCCTTGGTGCGCTAGGGGGGTGGACTGTCTGTCTCCTTCAGGCTCTTCAGAGGAACCGGGCAGGGCTGCCCTCTCTCTCCAGCCTTGTTTGCTCTGGCTATTGAACAGGTGGCAGAGGCACTATGCAGTTCATCACATATTAAAGGTCTTCGTATTGGTTTGCTGGGGGAGAGGGTAGCCCTGTACGCGGATGACATGCTACTTTCCTCAATAACACTGGCCCGTCCCTACAGGGTGCACTGACAGTCCTAGACGCTTTCACTGTTGTCACCGGGCTTAAGGTTAATTGGTCCAAGTCCCTTCTATTTCCGATTGATCAGGCAGCTACACCCCCCCCCCCCGACAACCCCCTGAAAAGATGTAAACCATCTGAGATTTCCTCGAATGCCCCGATCTGGCTGAACCCTAATCTACCCCACATCTACAAACTCCTAGACCCCTACGCATGGACCAAACACGGTATAAAACTCATGTCCCACATAGTGTCACAAACTTCCCTATTTCCCCTATCGCATCTCTCCTCTCTTTACAATTTACCAAAACACTACCAATTTCACTCTCTTCAACTGTCACATGCCTTCGCTGCACAATTTCCACACTCCTCCTGTATCATGGTCAAGTCAGAGCTGGAAAGAACACTTATACTGTATATGGCTGTGCTGAGAAACCTACCTCACATTTATACGCACACTTAGTGTTTGTGTCTCTTCCACCTCTCGATAAACTTTGGGCTCGCTCCAAATCTATCCTATAATTTTCCACTGATCCTCCTCTCCCAGTGTGTATCTATCTTATGCTTCCTCTGCTATGGTTTATAACCTATGCTCCCATTATTTCTGCGAATCTTATTGTTTGCTTGTAGTCAACCCATTCCCGCCATTTCTCTTCAAATTCCTCTATTCCCTCTCCATCACTGAACCTTAGATATTCTAAGTTTTGAATTTCATTTATTTTATTACACCAGCTCTTCTTGGTGGGCCTTTTTGGGTCCTGCCAATGTCTGGGTATAAGGCTTTTAGCCGCATATAAAAGCTGCGGGAGCAACATTCTTACATATTGCTTAGTTGGAATTCTTATCCCGTGGAATAGGCAACCCCACGGGTCGTCAGGGACCTCTATATTGGTTATCTCTTTAGTTATTTGCCTGATCTCCCCCCAGTATTTTTTTATTTCAGGACAATGCCACCAAATAAGGGCCATGGTCCCTATTTCTTTACACCCTCGCCAGCATAATTGTGATTTTTCACTTTGACATTTATGTGCCTTATCGGGGGTGATGTACCAATGGGTCAGGCATTTATAATTTAACTCTACTATATTACTATTGACCGAAGTGACATTAACCCGCCTCAGTAATTGCCCAATTTCAGCCTTATTTACTGGTGCTCCCAATTCCCTCTCCCATTTCTCGATGTATGGCGGTATCTCTGGCCCTGTCCAATCATTCAGCACTCTGTAGATCCTAGAGATTGCCTTCTTCTTCCCTTTGTCTACACAGATTTTCTCCAAGGGAAGCAGATTTTCTGCCGATCTAATGGGCTGTGGCAGTGTCTCGGTGAAATGTTTCAATTGACTATACCGCCATACATCTATCACCATCAATTACCTTTTATTTTTTAATTCCTGATAAGTGAGTATTTTACCTTTATGCGTTATATCTTTTAGTTGTGCGTTCTCCTGTATTATTCAATTACCAAACAGTGTCTCAATTCCTGGTGTGAAATATTCTGTATTTTTCAGTGGTATTAAAGGTGAATTAAATTCCCACTTCTCCCTTTTGTGTATATTAGCCCATATTTTTAATGCATTCCTCGTGATAGTGTGTGTATATTTACTGAGATTCCTATGTTGTGCCAGGTTCCAAATTATTTTACCCAATGTGACTGTGCTTATTGTACATTCCATCTTAACCCATCTATTTTCCTTATTATTGTTTACCCATTCAAATAATCGTGACATTATGATTGCGTTATAATAATTTCTAATGTCCGGTGCCCCCCACCCCCCTCTCGTCTTATCCTTAATTAACTGTGTCATCTTTATTCGTGATTTTTTCCCTCTCCATATAAATCTGGAGAACACTGTTTGTATTGTTTTTAAAAAAGCCAACGGAAGAAGGATCGGGAGCATCTGCATCTTATACATAATTTTAGGCAGAATAACCATTTTAAAGAGATTAATTCTTCCCCCCAGGACAGTTGTCCTGGTGTAATTTTATTTAACTCCATTTTGATGTCATTCAGTAATGGGATAAATTTACTTGATGTAGTGTCTCACTAGAAGTTGTTATCTTAATGCCTAGATATTTCAATTCTTTTTTTCCCCAGACAAATGGAAAATCTTTTTGGTAGGCGAGCACATCTTTTTTTGATAAATTAAAAGTTAAGGTTTCTGACTTGGCCGGGTTCATCTTGAAATTGGAAATCTCCCCATACTCTTTCAAGGTTTTCATTAGATTTGGGAGAGATATCGTGGGACATGTTATGTAAAATAGAATGTCGTCCGCGTAGGCCGCAATTTTATGGATTTCCTCCCCTACTTTTATCCCCCTGATATCTGTATTCCGCCTTATCTTCATCAGGAGTGGTTCCAGCGCCAACACAAACAGTAGGGGCGATAATGGACACCCCTGTCTCGTGCCATTATGCATTTCGAACGGTCCTACACTGTCCATTTACTCTCACCCTTGCTGTATTTCTGTTGTACAGTACCTTTATCCATCCAATCATTTTCGTTCCCAATCCTATTTCTTCCCACGTGCTCTGCATAAAACCCCAGTCTACCCTGTCAAAAGCTTTCACAGCGTCAATTGACAGGAGTAGTCCTGGGGCCCCACTGTCTTTGATTTTCTGTACTGCCAATAGGGATGAGCCGAACACCCCCCGGTTCGGTTCGCACCAGAACCCGCGAACGGACCGAAAGTTCGCACGAACGTTAGAACCCCATTGACGTCTATGGGACTCGAACGTTCGAAATCAAAAGTGCTCATTTTAAAGGCTAATTTGCATGGTATTGTCCTAAAAAGGGTTTGGGGACCCGGGTCCTACCCCAGGGGACATGTATCAATGCAAAAAAAACTTTTAAAAACGGCCGTTTTTTCGGGAGCAGTGATTTTAATGATGCTTAAAGTAAAAAAAAAAAAGTGAAATATTCCTTTAAATATCGTACCTGGGGGGTGTCTATAGTATGCCTGTAAAGTGACGCGTGTTTCCCATGTTTAGAACAGTCCCTGCACCAAATGTCATTTTTAAAGGAAAAAATCTCATTTAAAACTGCTTGCGGGTTTAATGTCATGTCGGGTCATGGCAATATGGATGAAAATCAGTGAGACAAACGGCATGGGTACCCCCCAGTCCATTACCAGGCCCTTTGGGTCTTGTATGGATATTAAGGGGAACCCCGCACCCAAATTAAAATAAGGAAAGGTGTGGGGCCACCAGGCCCTATATACTCTGAACAGCAGTATACAGGCGGTGCAAACAAGACAGGGACTGTAGGTTTGTTGTTAAGTAGAATCTGTTTGTAATTTTGAACATTTTTAACGTGTTTAGCTCCAGCCAAAAAATCTTTTCTAAGCTTTTTGGAAAACATAGGGAAGGGTTATCACCCCTGTGACATTTGTTTTGCTGTCTTTCCTCCTCTTCAGAAGATTTCACCTCACTTTTTTGTCCCAATGAAAAATGTTTTTTGAAAATTTGGGTTTTTTTGTGGAACAAGGATTGGAAAGCATCAGTGGAAAGGAGAAATTGTTTTCCCATATTAACTCTTACAGGAGAGAATTTCCCTTCCTAGGGGTAGATTTCATCTCACTTCCTGTTGTCTCCTTCCATTTGCAAGTAGGAGTCGTTTGTAAGTTAGATGTTTGAAAGTAGGGTCCTGCCCTATATACTCAGCAGAAATTTGGGCCTTAGGTGTTGCTGTGGCCACAACACTGTAAGCCCTCACAGGGCCCTGCTGTGAAATATTAGATCAAGAATTGTAATTACATGCCCCTGTTGAACAGGAGCTGAAAAATTAGGCCTTAGGCACTGGTGCTGGTGCCACAACACTGCAACCCCTCACAGACACTCTAGTTGGAACGCAGGAACGAGCCCTGCTGCAAATTATTGCTTCAAAAATTGTAATTACACGCCCCTGTTAGACAGGGGCAGAAAAATTGGGCCTTAGGCACTGGTGCTGGTGCCACAACACTGCAACCCCTCACAGACACTCTAGTTGGAACGCAGGAACGAGCCCTGCTGCAAAGTATTGCATCAAAAATTGTAATTACACGCCCCTGTTAGACAGGGGCAGAAAAATTGGGCCTTAGGCACTGGTGCTGGTGCCACAACACTGCAACCCCTCACAGACACTCTAGTTGGAACGCAGGAACGAGCCCTGCTGCAAAGTATTGCATCAAAAATTGTAATTACACGCCCCTGTTAGACAGGGGCAGAAAAATTGGGCCCTAGGCACTGGTGCTGGTGCCACAACACTGCAACCCCTCACAGACACTCTAGTTGGAATGCAGGAACGAGCCCTGCTGCAAAGTATTACATCAAAAATTGTAATTACACGCCCCTGTTAAACAGGGGCTGAAAAATTGTGCCTTAGGCACTGGTGGTGGCGCCCAGAACCAAAAATGTTCTTACAAGCTATCAGCGTGATGATTGAGGAGGAAGAGGATAATTACTCAGGAATAGTCACTCAGCATCAGCATAGGCAGTCTTTGAAGGGATCTGAGATTTCAAAAAAAATTATTCGGTTACATCAGCATCAGGTGCTTGGTAGCTGGTGGTGATCCAAGACTCATTCATTTTTATGAAGGTCAGCCGATCGACCGAGTCGGTGGACAGACGCACCCTGTGATCGGTTACCACGCCTCCAGCAGCACTGAATGTGCGTTCCGAAAGAACGCTGGATGCAGGACAGGCCAGTAGCTCAATTGCATACTGTGCAAGCTCTGGCCAGTGATCCATCCTCAAGACCCAGTAACCCAGAGGATTTTCGGTGGGAAAGGTGTCCAAGTCTGATCTTGCCCCTAGGTATTCCTGCACCATGTAAAACAGACGCTGGCGATGGTTGCTGGAACCGATCATACCTTGGGGCTGCGGACCAAAAAATTGTCTGAACGCATCGGTCAGACGGCCACCTTCTCCACCGCTCCTTCTTTGACTGACCGAAGCCTCAGCAACACGTTGTCCAGAAACAGGAGTTTGTAACCTCCCAGTCTCTGGGAACGCGTTGCACAGACCTTTCTGCAAGGCCTCCCGAAGATGTTTCATCCTCTGCTCCCTCTGCGATGGCAAGATAAGGTCCGCAACCTTACCCTTGTAACGTGGATCAAGGAGGGTTGCCAGCCAGTATTGGTCCTTCTCCTTGATACCACGAATACGAGGATCCTTACGCAGGCTTTGCAGGATCAGGGAGGCCATGCAGCGTAGGTTTGCTGAGGCATTCGGTCCGGAGTCCTCTGGGTCACTAAGAACGACATGGTCCGCAGCCACCTCCTCCCAGCCACGTACAAGTCCATGTGTTTCTTGGGACTGATCCCTTAAAGACTGCTGCTGATGCTGAGTGCCAGGCTCCACCTCCATACTGACACAATCTTCCTCCTCCTCCTCTTCCTCCTCGTCCTCTTCCTGTGTGATCGGCGGGCACGCAGGAACACTGTCTGGATAAAGGGGGCCTTGAGAGCTAAGGAAGTCCTCCTCTTCCTGCCTCTGTTCTGCCTCAAGTGCCCTGTCCATTATTCCACGCAGCGTGTGCTCCAACAGGTGGACAAGGGGGACAGTGTCACTGATGCATGCACTGTCACTGCTCACCATCCTCGTGGCCTCCTCGAATGGTGACAGGACAGTGCATGCATCCCTGATCATGGCCCACTGGCGTGGGGAAAAAAAACCAAGCTCCCCTGACCCTGTCCTGGTGCCATAGTCGCACAGGTACTCATTGATGGCCCTCTGCTGCGTGTGCAGCCGCTGCAGCATGGCCAACGTTGAGTTCCACCTGGTGGGCATGTCACAGATTAGGCGGTTCTTGGGCAGGTTAAACTCCTTTTGGAGGTCCGTCAGCCGAGCACTGGCATTATATGACCGGCGGAAATGCACACAGACTTTCCTGGCCTGCCTCAGGACATCCTGTAAGCCCGGGTACCTGCCCAAGAACCGCTGCACCACCAAGTTAAGGACGTGAGCCAAACAGGGCACATGGGTCATTTGTCCCTGTCGGAGGGCAGAGAGGAGGTTGGTGCCATTGTCGCAAACCACCATTCCTGCCTTAAGTTGGCGTGGCGTCAACCACCTCTGAACCTGCCCCTGCAGAGCTGACAGAACCTCTGCCCCAGTGTGGCTCCTGTCCCCCAAGCACACCAGCTCAAGCACCGCATGGCATCTTTTGGCCTGCGTACTTGCGTAGCCCCTTGAACGCCTACGGAGCACCGCTGGTTCCGAGGAAGAGGCCATGGAGGAAGAAGAAGAGGAGGGGGTGGAGGAGAGAGGTGTGTCACAATCAGCATTTTGGAGGCGTGGTGGCGGAACAACCTCCAACACTACTGCACCTTGTCCTGCATCCTTCCCAGCTGCCAGCAGAGTCACCCAATGCGCCGTGAAACTTAGGTAACGTCCCTGTCCATGCCTGCTGGACCATGAGTCAGCGGTAATATGCACCTTACCGCTGACCGCCCTGTCCAGCGAGGCATGGACATTGCCTTCCACATGCCGGTAGAGAGCCGGAATCGCCTTCCGTGAGAAAAAGTGGCGTTTGGGTACCTGCCACTGAGGAACCGCACATTCCACAAACTCACGGAAGGGGGCAGAGTCTACCAACTGAAAAGGCAGCAGTTGAAGTGCTAGCAATTTTGCCAAGCTAGCATTCAACCGCTGGGCATGTGGATGGCTGGGAGCAAACTTCTTTCGGCGGTGCAGCAGCTGGGGCAGGGAAATTTGCCTGGTACAATCTGACGTCGGTGTACCAAAAGCAGATTGCCCACAAGTACTTGGCTGTGACACACCTAATTCTACACCTTCATTCCTCTCACTGCAGGTCTCAGAGAGGACTGAAGGTCTAGTGGGGTTGGAAATCTCAGCTGATGAGGAGCAAGGAGAGATCCTCTTTGTTCTTTGGTGTGGGTCTTTTAGATACGCTTGCCAACGAACTGCATGGCAGGTCAACATATGTCTGGTCAAGCATGTGGTACCCAAGCGGGAGATATTTTGGCCACGCGAGATACGCTTGAGACATATGTTGCAAATAGCAGCGGTGCGATCTGATGCACTCGTCTCAAAAAAGGCCCACACCAAAGAACTTTTTGAATAACGCGCAGAGACTGCAGCGCCCTGCACATGTGGAGCTTTGGGGTGTGATGCAGTCAATGTGCTGCCCTTAGGCTGGCCCCTGGAGGGCATCCTGCCTCGTTGGTGATGTGCTGCCGCCTCCTCCTCCTCCTCCTCCTCCTCCTCCTCCTCTCTCCTATCAGGCACCCACGTTGAGTCAGTGACCTCATCATCCCCTCCCTCCTCATCACTGGAGCAAACCTGGCAGTATGCTGCAGCAGGGGGAGCATGACTGCCAGATTGCTGTCCTTCTTGGGCACCCCCTCTGTCCGCGCTCATGTTACTGCCTTCATCGAGCTCAGTATCGTCATCAGAGCCTTCCAAACGCTGGGCATCCTCCTGGAGCATGTACCCAACACTGTGGTCAAACAGTTCGAGGGAATCCTCATGAGGACATGGTGGAGCTAGGGAAGGAGTCACTGATGACATTGAGCTGAGGGAAGAGGCCGCTGCTTTGCCAGACAAAGCACCCTGGGCATGGGTGAGAGAGGATAAGGAGGATGAGGACGGCTTGGTCATCCACTCGACCAAGTCTTCCGCATGTTGCGGCTCAACATGGCCAGCTGCCGAAAAAAAGGCCAAGCGTGTCCCATGGCCACGTGCTGATGAGGATGCACCGTCTCCACGACCAGCACTAGACACAGAGCCTGCTTGCCCTCTCTTATTGGCTTGTGACTGTCTGCCTCTCCTTCTTGGCCTTCCAGACATACTAATGGCCTGTAGCTGCACTAAGCTGGGATAGAACACCTGTAATTTTCTTCAAGTAGCTTTATATACTGTAACCAGACAAGCCTGCCTGTCAGTAGGAAGATAACAGGAACGGATCTAGCTGAACACTGTGAGCAGGACGCACTGTACTAAATGTAAATAGTCTAGCTGCCTGACCGTGGTACTAATAGGATCAAATAGAACACCTGTAATTTTCTTCAGGTAGCTTTATATACTGTAACCAGACAAGCCTGCCTGTCAGTAGGAAGATAACAGGAACGGATCTAGCTGTACACTGTGAGCAGGACGCACTGTACTAAATGTAAATAGTCTAGCTGCCTGACCGTGGTACTAATAGGATCAAATAGAACACCTGTAATTTTCTTCAGGTAGCTTTATATACTGTAACCAGACAAGCCTGCCTGTCAGTAGGAAGATAACAGGAACGGATCTAGCTGAACACTGTGAGCAGGACGCACTGTACTAAATGTAAATAGTCTAGCTGCCTGACCGTGGTACTAATAGGATCAAATAGAACACCTGTAATTTTCTTCAGGTAGCTTTATATACTGTAACCAGACAAGCCTGCCGGTCAGTAGGAATTTAACAGGAACGGATCTAGCTGAACACTGTGAGCAGGACGCACTGCACTAAATGTAAATAGCAGGAACGGATCTAGCTGAACACTGTGAGCAGGACGCACTGCACTAAATGTAAATAGCAGGAACGGATCTAGCTGAACACTGTGAGCAGGACGCACTGCACTAAATGTAAATAGCAGGAACGGATCTAGCTGAACACTGTGAGCAGGACGCACTGCACTAAATGTAAATAGCAGGAACGGATCTAGCTGAACACTGTGAGCAGGACGCACTGCACTAAATGTAAATTGCAGGAACGGATCTAGCTGAACACTGTGAGCAGGACGCACTGCACTAAATGTAAATAGTCTAGAAGATAACAGGAACGGATCTAGCTGAACACTGTGAGCAGGACGCACTGCACTAAATGTAAATAGCAGGAACGGATCTAGCTGAACACTGTGAGCAGGACGCACTGCACTAAATGTAAATAGCAGGAACGGATCTAGCTGAACACTGTGAGCAGGACGCACTGCACTAAATGTAAATAGCAGGAACGGATCTAGCTGAACACTGTGAGCAGGACGCACTGCACTAAATGTAAATTGCAGGAACGGATCTAGCTGAACACTGTGAGCAGGACGCACTGCACTAAATGTAAATAGTCTAGAAGATAACAGGAACGGATCTAGCTGAACACTGTGAGCAGGACGCACTGCACTAAATGTAAATAGCAGGAACGGATCTAGCTGAACACTGTGAGCAGGACGCACTGCATTAAATGTAAATAGTCTAGATAGAAGATAACAGGAACGGATCTAGCTAAACTGAATACAGTGTATATATATATATGCAACACCTGGGATGCATATATATACACAATACACTGTAAGTGCAGCTAACTGACTGACTGTTCTGCCTAATCTATCTAACTCAAATCAAATGACACTGTCTCTCTCTCTCTCTCTATCTCTCAGCACACCGGAACACACACTACACAGGGCCGCCGTGCAGGCGGCCTTATATAGTGTGGGGTGTGTACTAAATCCCCTGAGCCATAATTGGCCAAAGCCACCCTGGCTTTGGCCAATTACAGCTCTCTCTACTGACGGCGCTGTGATTGGCCAAGCATGCGGGTCATAGTGCATGCTTGGCCAATCATCAGCCAGCAATGCACTGCGATGCCGCAGTGAATTATGGGCCGTGACGCGCCACACGAATTTAGTGCGAACGGCCCATAACGTTCGCAATTCGGCGAACGATCGAACAGCCGATGTTCGAGTCGAACATGGGTTCGACTCGAACACGAAGCTCATCCCTAACTGCCAATAATGTTCTGGTTCCATTGTCTCTCGCCTCCCTTCCTGGGATGAAACCTACTTGGTCTGGGTGTATTATATCCTGCATTATTTTTTTCATCCTACCTGCCAGGATTTTTGCAAAGATCTTAGTGTCCAAGTTTAGGAGTGAAATAGGTCTGTAGCTAGAGCATAGCATTCTGTCTTTCCCCTCTTTCGTGATGACAGCAATAACAGCTTCCAATGCCTCTTTACTCATCTCCCACTTGTCCCCTATCCCATTCATATAGGAACACATTTTAGGGAATATGATGTCTCAAAATTTTTTATAATAGAAAGTGGTCAGACCATCAGGTCCGGGGCTTTTTCCTGATGGGGAATCTTTTAAAGTTTTTATTATCTCCTCCTCTGTTATATGGGCTTCTAGCAGTCTAATGCCCCGTACACACGGTCGGACATTGATCGGACATTCCGACAACAAAATCCATGGATTTTTTTCCGATGGATGTTGGCTCAAACTTGTCTTGCATACACACGGTCACACAAAGTTGTCGGAAAATCCGATCGTTCTGAACGCAGTGATGTAAAACACGTACGTCAGGACTATAAACGGGGCAGTAGCCAATAGCTTTTAAATTTCGGATTTGTGTACACACGATCGGAATTTCCGACAACGTATTTTGTTGTCGGAAAATTTTATAGCAAGCTCTCAAACTTTGTGTGTCAGAAATTCCGATGGAAAATGTGTGATGGAGCCCACACAAGGTCAAAATTTCCGACAACAAGGTCCTATCACACATTTTCCGTCGGAAAATCTGACCGTGTGTACAGGGCATAAGTTGATCCTCTGAGATTTTCTTGAATCTGGTATCCTTAAGAAAGGCTTTTATTATCTCCTGTTTCTGTTCTACCTCTTCTTTGGTACCCTGCTTGTTTACTGAGTAGAGTCTACTGTAATGCCGCGTACACACGGTCGGACTTTTCGTCTACAAAAGTCCAACGGACGCTGACGGACTAAAGCTGGCTGGTAATCCGATCGTGTGTGGGCTTCTCCGGACTTTCAACGGACTTTTTTAGCCTAAAATCCGACGGACTTTAGATTTGAAGCATGCTTCAAATCTTTACGTCGTAAGTACGACGGACCCCGAAGTCCGCTCGTCTGTATGCTAGTCCGACGGACAAAAAAACGACGCATGCTCATAAGCAAAAACTAAACGGAAGCATTCGGTCTAGTAAAACTAGTGTTCGTATTGTAGGTAGCACATTCATCACGCTGCAAAATCTGTGATCGTTCAATGCAGCGCATTTTATTTCTTCTTTACGAAGGCTCTAAAGAACGAAGGTGTTTTGCTGTTCATAATCAGAGTTCTCCCAAACTGATTTCTGGATTCTTTTTCTCTTTGATCTCATGAATGATATAGTATGCCTTTTTAAAACAATGTTTCCATACTAATAATACTTTTTCCCCCTTTTTTTGTTTTTTTTTTTTTTTTTTTTAGGTTTGTAAAGTTAACACAAAGAACCCATTATTATTTTTTTTTTTTATAGTGTTTATTTTTTAGTTTTTAGATAAAGTTAACCCAAAGCACCGTTTTTGGTTACGTAATTTTTTTGATTTTCAAGACTTACCACTTGAACATTATTAACATTAGTAATGTATTTTTGGTGTTTTTTTTTTCAAACTCAATGAGATTGTTGTCCCTTGTTAATTTAACATTGTGTGTAAAATCAATGATTTCAAAGAAAACACATAAAGTCTTTTGCTAAACTCAAAAAATATCCATTTATTCATGGTCAAAATAAAATAAAGAGGAAGTCAACGCTGGAAAAAGTCGGTGTACCAGAAAATTGGGATCTTGAGGAGTCCATATAAGAGGGAGCACAATCTGGTCCAAGAATCCCAGAGATCAACAGCACCAGCAGATGATCTAGATGTCCCCAGACTGTGGTCCTACAACAGCCTGCGTCTTCTGTCAGACCAGACTGAACCCAGGTCATCATTTTCTTCTCTTCCCTGCAGCCTTTCCTCCACGCTGCCCTGCAG